>NC_054059.1:2408500-2724666 GCF_017639655.2 Falco naumanni | reverse complement strand
ATGAATACATAATAAAAATATTACATATGTGTAAGAATATTACCTAGTCATCAGAAAGTAAGAGAAGAACAAAGAATACCAGGATATTTGTGGAATATGGAGCAAGGAGACTCACTCCTGATGGAGAAGGATCAAGTTATGGAACTTTAAACAAGTTAGAAGTTCATGGGCCCTAATGTGATGCAACGATGAGTGCAGAGAGAGCTAGCTGATGCCACTGTGAGGCCACTCTTGTTTTATCTTTGAAAGGTATTGGTGATCCAGAGATGTTCCTGAAAACTGTAGGAGAGCAAATGTCACTCCTGTCTTCAGGAAGGGCAAGAAGAAAGATTTGAGGCGTCAGCCTCATTTCATTCCCTGCATATATAATGGAGCAGCTAATCCTGGAAAACATTTCCAGAGATACAAAGGTGATCAGGAGTTGTCAGCATGAATTTATAAATAAGATATGCTTGACCAACTTGATAACCTTCTATAATGAGGTGACTAACAAGAAGATAGTAGTGAATGTTGCTTATCTTGACTTTAATAAAGTGTTTAACAGGGTCTCCCACAACATTCTCATAGATAAATTGACAAATTATAGATTAGATAAGTGAGCAGCAAAGTGGCTTGAAAACTGGTTGAACAAGTGGGCCCAGAGGGTTGTGATCAGTAGTGCAAAATCCATTTAAAGGCAGACCACAGGTGGTCCAGTAATGTTCAGCATTCTTATTAATGAACTGAAAGATGCGACAGAGCGTACCTTCAGCAAATTTGCAGATGTTACACAGCTGGGAGGGGTGGTTGATAGACCAGAGAGATGTGCTGCCATTTAGAAAGACCTGGACATGCTGTAGAACCGGCCAAAAGAGAAATGTCATGAAGTTCAGCAAAGTCCTGCCCCTGGTAAGGAATAACCCCATGCACCAATAAGTAAGTGGAGCCAACTGGCTGGAAAGCAACTTTGGCAAAAAAGACCTGGGGGTCCTGGTGGACAACAGCTTTAACATGGCCCAGCAGTGTGCCCCCATGGCAAAGAACACAAACATTATCCTGGGCTGCATAAGAGTGGGCATTGCCAGCAGGTCATGAGGAGTGATGCTTCCCCTCTGCTCAGCACTGGTGAGATACATCTAGAGTGCTGGGTCCTGTCCCTCATGTAGACACCATCATAGTGTGTTTTCCTACTTTTTAAAAAATATCATAAATTCATAGGATTTTAAGCACCATCAGATATCTCACAATCTTTTATTTCTAGTCTTCTTATTTTTTCTGATTGTTTTATTTATTTATTTTAAGTTCTTATCACTTTACTCCATTAATCTATAAAACCCCATCTACCCTTGGAATTTATACCCTTCAGCTATGTATAGATTTTCAATGCATTAACTTTCTGTGGTTACCGAGCAAAGCTACCTAATACTAAGGATGACTGGTTTTTTTTTTTTTAATGACCTTTATTTCATACCAGCAAATTGTTCCTTCACTAGAAGTTTTTAAATACCTAAGTATCTGGTTGTGCCCATATATCGGTTTAATCAAATAAATTACAGGTAAAAACTCTACTTGCAGGATTATGGACAGAAATACCAAAAATCTACTAAGTTGTTGAACTTATAAAGTTATCCCATGCACCTGACAATATAGATCAAGAACCTCGAAAACATTAAGTTCTGTGCATGGGTCAGTGATATACAACAGATGGTGCAAGAAAAACTGCACATTTGTTTTCCTAATTTCAGGTTTAAAGTATGTCAAGTGTGAATAAAGCATCAAATACCATGGACTGAAACATTTTCAGTGAATATCTCAAAAGCGCTGACTTCTAATAGTTATTTCTAGAGTTAAGCTATATTTATTATGTCTCACTCTCTTTCTCTTTTTCTCCATTCACAAATAGCCAAATCAACTTTGGACTATGTTGGCATAAAAGCAAAGCAAGAATAAAAAACAACGTTGCCTTGAAAGACAATTACCAAGGAGGGGCAGTGGGAGATGAACAGCAAGTGCCACAGATAAACCTCAGGCTGGATCCGTGAACACTGGAGAAGTTGCTGGATTTACATCTGGCTCTAAACATCTGTTACTGAGCGCAGTTTGATACCTAGTCCCGTTTGTAGGCAGGTTATTTAACTGATTAAGTCAAAATATTGATTAACATCCTGACATTCAGGACTAGAGTGGGCCATCCTGTCCTGCTCACTATTTTTGAAGCTGTGCTCTACAGCAGAGGTCTGAGAAATAACTTGGAAAACAGTCCGTGCAGCTTTAAACCTGAATATTTGGCAAATACACGTAGGCATTCTTCTCTATGAAGGGACTGCCCACATAATGTACCAGATAAACTTTAACTTCGCTCAATTTACAGAGCCTTGAATCCTGGCCCAAAATACCTTTCTTTCCAAAAGTGACAATTTTTTGGTCCATCTCAATTTTTACAAACAAGGGGTGAAATCTCTGAAGTAGGCGTTCTATACCCTTCTTAGCCTTAGGGGGGATGATACTTGTGTCAAGGACACCTAGATGAGCAGGAAGCCACATGGTACCCTGGACAGGTGCAATTTCCTAAAGCTGAGTGTCTCTCAGAAGTCAGTACCAAGAGCTCCGAGTGCAGCAAGGAGTGCATAAGAAAGCATGTCCTCAAATGAAGGAGAATAGGAATAGGGAGTTTTGGACTGCCCTGTTTTCCAGGGCTCCTTCCCTGTTTTTGCCCCTCGCTGCCTGAGGTGCGATGTTTGAGTGGCAAGGCTGAAAGCTGAAGACATCCCCTTCTCAGATGTATCCCCATGACTACAATCAGACACTTGTTTCCCTGTTGCTTTCTCAGACTAATGAATTTTGCATTGCTGGCTACACAGCAGCTCAGCCTCAGGAGAAGGAACAATAAGTGCCTCACTTGGATTATTCATGACATGGTGGTTAGGTGCCTCTTGAGGGTGATAGAAGAGGTGGATTGAGCCCCCTGTAAGATGATCAGGGGTGTGAATGCAAAACTCTCATTTCCTTAGCGAGCACTCAACCCACTAGGCTATTAAGCGCAAGAAAGTGTCACCTTTACCAGATATCTTTCTCAGAAGAGGGCTAAAACACTCCAGATCCTGAGTAGATGGAAGCACCTAACATTTTCTATTAATTTTCTACACTCAGTGAAAAGATAGACACTTAAAATAGCAGTGGATTGCCCTCTCTTTGTCTTCAGAGGCATGCTGTCTCTCCACTATGGTAGGTAGACTAACTCATCAGCCCCCTTCCAGAGCCAAACGTGGGTTTGTGCATCAATATCTAAATTAAGCACCTAAATGAAGTGCACAAGATTATATCCAGGGAAATTAAATCTTTTCAGAGACACCTACTATGTGAGGAGAGTGACATTTGAACCTTTCGCCAGAAATTCTCTGTGGAGTACTTCAGCATCACTTTTGACCCTGACCAATACTGATTTGTTCAAACTTATTTTGCGTGGGTCTTGCTAGCTCAGGCATCCCAACACCATACCCCGTTGGACGAAAAGCCTGAGAATAGCATTTGTCAACTTGATACCAGGAGCTAAGCATCTAAATCCATACTTATGTACTCAAGAAGTAATGGGTTATTCAGAGGCAAAGGGCAAGCAGAGTCCCTGTCAACTTAATGAATATTTGGGGTACAAATGACCTCCGAAAATCAGGCCATTTATTTTAGCACCTAAAAATAGATTCAGATGTTTAATTTTACATATTCAGGTTGGAAAATTTTGGCTAGAGAGTAAATTAATTGCCTAAGGTCACACAGCAAGTCAATGTATAATGAGAAAGTAATAATGAGTGAGGAAAAAAAGGTATTTTTAATCTCTGTGGATTTATTGAATCCCAAAACTCTTTTCATGAAACTAAAAGTCTTCTTGAATATATCTCTGTAGGGCTTTTTATTAGTTGTAGCTTAATGTTCTTATTTAAAATGCATATTTTAAAATGAAAACAATATTTTTCTCTATGTTTAACCCTATTTGGTGGTATCTTCTTGTTGCTATGAAAACAAAAGGTTCAGTCAAATCTTCAACAGCAGATATTTTGTTGCATAGGTAGTTAATGAATGAGATATTTGATTACAAAGGGATAAGTAACCTCTCTGTAGCCTGCAATTAACATTTAACTTGATACGGCCAATAAGCCAAATGAAGGGAGAGTAAACTGAATAAAAAGGATTTTTCTCTCATTAGGGGTTCATCGCACACATATGCTAGCAAAGCACACTGGTGTTATTAGTGATTTTGTTTGCAGATTTGTATAAAGCTAAGTTTTCATCTGGTCAAAAAGAAATAAAAGAACCCATTTGTCCTCTAGAGAAAAACAATATTTTAAACTATTCAGATTTCTAGTGTGTGAAGATAATTTATAAGGATCAAGTGTGTTATTAGGCAATAGTGATATCTCAGGAAGTTAGTCACTCGGTTCCTGTTAAAATCCTGTGAGACTGGAGTGCCTAATTCCCTCGCATGCTTTCTAGTTTTAATGAGTTCTTGCTTACACAGAGACACAGTGAATGGTATCTGCTATATCCTTTTCATGCAAATATAAGATAAACCCTTTGCAATATACTCTGATTCTAAATATATAAAATATCTGTCAAAGTCAGCTGTACTATGCCTTTTTCCCAGTGCACAGAACTTCTCAAAGCTGTTTTTTCATAAACATAGAAATAAAGTGAGAACGCTTCCCACGTTAAGGTTTGAGGCTTAGGAAATACAGGTTGAATTTCTTTCCTTGCTGCCAGATTCCTGCATTACCTTGGCCGTATCATTTATATCACGGCATTAAAGACCACACACTTTCCTTAGCTGAAAGAGAAATTTGAGTTTACAAGATTAACGTTTTCTTGGTTTTAAGGTTGATTTTTCCTGCTGTGAACACAGTTTAAGAGAAAACGAAAACAAATGAAAGCCCAAACTGCTAGTTTCATGAAACCATATCTGACAGTATTAGGCAAATAAAGAATCCTATTTGTCATAATTTTTTATTTAGGATTCTGTACATTTACTTTTTTCTAGCTCATTTCTCTCATACTTTTTTTTTTCTCTATATTTCCTCACCAAATCACTCTTTTCAAAATATCTTCTTCCTCATTGCAGGACTCCCCAGGGTGGACTCTCATATTGGAAAGTGATTTGAGTCACACTGTGGTAAGGTAGCAGTTTTATATATTAAGCCTTCCATGCAAAGGATATACAAATAGTCAATACTAATCATTGTCTAAACTTTTAAACACTGTATATACTGAAGGGAAAGTACAAGAACTATCACTTTTGTTATCTTTCAAGCCCACCACAACTGCACTTTTCCTCAAGACCGTGATTCCGTAGAAAGGATGCAATGCTGGGCTAAGGCTCTCAGTCTTAATCAGTGAATAGTCATAAACGTACTGACCACTGGCACTGCTTCATTCCGGCATGTGAACCGATCATGGACTCGTGCTGGCTCTCTTTGCAGGAAAACATCTCAGCAGCCCAGAGGAAAATGACGGTTTCCTTTGCTCATACAAGATGGTTGCTTTGTTCATAAGCTGAATTTTCTCGTTGTAACTGAACGTTCCACACTGGTTTTACTGCACTTTTATCTGTGAAAGACATGGCTTGTATCAGGGCTTGTGAAAATAAGTATGTGCCCTAATTAGGTATCACCTCTCTGCTGTTCTTTGTGATGAGCCATACTTGTCCTGCCTATCACTCCAAGACATAAGCATTTGTTTAAACCACATCAGCCTATTTGCTTAAATGAAACTGACAGTAACGTTTTCAGGAGGGTTAATGAAATGGATTTTTGCTATAGTTAATGGATATGTTTTAAAATGAAGATCTGCTGCCTTACTGTAGAAAGGTAAAAGGACTGGCATTGGGTAATGATGCTCAGTTTGTGGGGCCGATGTGTGGTTTCACTGGACCTGCTGAAGGTATCCTGCGGTTTCTGAATTGGAGAAATAATTGACTCCTAATGATTCAGCCAGAGTATGAGATACAGACTACTACCATTATGGTTATGAACATTATTTCTTGCTCACAGCTTTAAATGTGAGCCATCATTTGTTGAAAGGAACACAGAAATCCTGTGCTTTTCTCTATTCCCACCTTCTATTTTTATTTTTTTTTTTTATGCTTAAGCATTAAAATAGTTTTAATTCTCAGCTTTTGAAACTTGTCTTTAACTTTGTGTTGTGTCTGTCAGTGGGGGACTAAGCCCAAGGCTGGATATAAACCTTCAAGAGAAAAGTACACCCGGTTGTGGAACTTGGTGTTAGTACTGTTTTCAGACCTTCGTGGTATACAAAAGAAGGATCTAACAGGTAATGTAAGGACAGGCTTCTTCGGCAGAGTCAATCGCTGAGTTGCGTTGGTCTATGTTGCTGTGTTTGTGGCACGAATTTGTCCCACAGGGAAACACAGACATGAAAATGGACTCATTTTGCATAAAACCTAGAAAAATTACATAGGATGATTTTTTGCTATATTCTTAAAACCAATACAAGATCAGGACATAGATTTATAATTTATTTATAGTAGTAGTTAATGTTAAGAGAATGTGTGATTACATTATATTACAATATAATTTTAATAATATATTTTGTGACTTAAATTTTAACAAGATATAAACAAGCATAAAGAGAAAACTGCATCACAGTGTGAAGCATCTTTTATGTCATCGTCAGTGAGAGATTTTACCTTTATTGGTCTGATTATTTTCATATAAAATTTGTGCTGTTTAGCTACAAAAGAATAAAAAAGAGTGGTTGTTGGGGGTTTTTTTTCTGCTTGCTACCACTGCAAACTAAACCCAGACTATGAAAGTGAAGCTACAAGGTTGGTTTTTTTCTTGTTCTTACCTCCGCCCTGACAGTAAATATTCTGAAGGGCAAAAGCAGTCTTAAATTACAGTATTGGCTTTCTTCTATTTTATGAATTCTACTTTGGGTTTCTAGTGTAAGTCTGTGCCTTCAATGGGGCTACACAGATGTATGTATCGAGGAGCACAATTTGTACACTCAGACTGAGGAGTGAACCTGCCACAGAAATTTAATGCTGTGGATTGATGTGTTAAAAAAAAAAAAAAAAATTCCCTTTCTCAGAGCTCTCTGCTTCTGTAGGACTGTCACCGGTAAAAAGTAAAAGCTAGTCTATGTCAGTAAATGGATATTATACTGAATACTCACAGGAAGAGTCAGTGTGCTGAATAAAATAGGAGCATTTTTAGTTGGAGACATTAGAGTTTTAGTTTAGGCTTTCAACTCTACATGGGTCAATAGCAGTAATTAGTTCTATTCCATTACATTCTTATACTGTTTTGCTCATCATAATACCTGAGTGCATAATATAAGTACTGCGTGGTGGAATGTAACAAACATTGTGCTGTTGTGTTTTATTTCCTTCTGCCTTCACCTGTGCAGTTTAAGATTACTGCATGCGTTGAACATCTCATTGTTACCTTTGTTTTAAACCATATTACTATGAAAGGTATGCATAAACACATTAAGTAAGATGCAATTTTAATTGGACAAGACAGGGTGAGCAAGCATACTTTATACTCAGTGAGAACATAGTGGGGATATAATTAATTACCCACAGTTTCTGTGAATGTTCACAGTTTCAAGCTAGCTTTCAAAAAACTTTGCTTCCCCTTCAGGTGCATTTCACCTTCCTTGGGTCTGTACCAGAAAGACAGTTCTCAGCTACTGTCTCCATACTAGAGCTCAGTTAATCTTCTAGCCAGACTGGTTCCAGGTCATTGAGTGCCTGAGAAAGATATGGGCTGTGACACTGACCGTGACTGAAACCAGAGGCAGCTTTAGGCACTGAGGCAATCAGGGGTAAATGCAAGCAAATGGAGTTTGCCCACATTCGTTGTCAGAAATAAAGACTTCACCCACTTCTTGCTGCCTTGCCTGAAAGACAAAGCAAACCGGTGAAATTACCCTGTTTCACCACAGGCTTTAGCCTTATTCTACTGGGCAAAAGCCAGATGCCTCAGTGGAAAACAAATGACAGCTTCACTGATAAAATTACAAATGAGAAAATTACTGCTTGCTACACCCTGCAGCTCCCTTTTCCTCTCTGTATCTTTCTTTTTTCCTCTGCAACCGGCAGCAGCACCAGAGGCTAGTAAGACACTGTGTTTTGCAAAGATCACTGCAAGCTGGCTGCTTCTCCAGCAAAGTGGAGTATGCTGCAGGCATGCCCGGCTGAGTGGCACGTGCTCCAGAATCCACCCAGGTTACATTATGAGGTGACAATGGCTCTGCTGTGGTTGAGTTAAAGAGGGAACTGGACTGAGCTAAACCATTTCAAATTACATAGGGTTTTTTACTATTGAGTCCTGACAACACATCAAAAACCTTAACTGTGAGGTCACTTTGAAATTAATTAAAGGTTTATTGTTTACCTGAGACTTCAATATCTCTAAATGTTAAGTGTTTGCTCTTTGTTTAGGGCATCGACAGTATCCCCGTCACTACACACTGTGCATTACCCTCCTCACATTCATGAAAGGATTTGCTTTACTGTTTTAAGTAAGTTTCTATAGTTTCTTCCTTTATTGTTCCAATATTACCTTCTAGAGCTTCTATATTAATCTGTATAGAGAAACCAACGTTCTTCACTGTAACTGCAGACATCATGAAAACAATATGGAATTTGTATGAAATCATCCCACTCACACTCATAAATAATGTGATTCTTATGTGCATATGTAACCAAAGGCATAATTTCTCTTTGTATTTTTGTATCCATAATTTGCCAACAAAACTTGCCTGCAAAGGCTGACACAATATTGTGCTTTTTACTTTTCTTTGTATTTATGTGTATACCAGTATAACGTTGCTGAGCTGTAAAGTAATCTGACTATAAGGTAATTTCTTATTAATTTCTTAAGCAGCAATGGTACACTTAAAATACACAAATAAAACAGTAGTTAGCTCAAGGAGCTTAGAATATATGAAATAAGTAAAAAAGTAATCGTTTAAAAATTAAATTTCATAGTGACATGGCAAGGGCAAATACTTGCCATGATTTAAGGTTTGTCATCTGTAGAAAAGGACTGAGTTGCCCATATTTATTTTAGAATGCAGAAGGTAAGAGCATAAGTACTAACATACATAAGTACAAAACAGATTAGAAGGAAGAGGATATAAAGAACTTTGTTGGAGGGAAAGCATTAAGGGCCATGGCTGGAGTGAAATGGAACTCAGGCTATTCTAAATTAGCCATCATACACTTGATGACTGCAGATTTTGAAGTGGAAGAAGCTGATCACTACTAGAGATCATTGGAAAGAGAAATACATCATTCCCTTGCTGTGTAATCTCATCTACATTATTACACATAAAATACAGAAGCTTACTGATGATGCATATACTGTGTTATTGAAACATATCCACCAAAATAAACACTGAGAGGCTTAAAAAACTCAAAAAACAAAAATCCCACCAAAAAAAGGATTAGTATAGAGTTTATATGGCTTATGCTTTACCTGAATATATTTTTTCCTTTTTCTCTTAATTTACATAACCCAGTCTCTTTTGTAACCGATTGCCACAAGGTGAGGAGGAAGCAAGCAGATAAGTTGGAGAATCCAAAGATTCTGTTCCAACAATTCATGCCTGGATTTTCAGGCACCTCAAATCCATCTGTAGGTGTTCAGGACAATATCAGTTTCTCTAGGAACTCTGCTATCAACTCACCAAAACCAAGATGGCTCAGGTATTGCTGTGCAAGGGCAGTTAGGAGTTGACTGAGACCTTTGTGAGCCTCTAAGGGTCTGCGTTTCAAATATTTGTCCAGCTGGGTCTCACGTGGGAGTTTTGTGACAACACGCTCTCTTATGTGAGCTCTCATACTTTCTGGTTCAACCAACTTGGAAAACAAACACAGGAATAGTTGTTCAGACAGCTAATCCATTGGTTTCTCTCAATATATTTAGCTCTTGTCTTCATGACCTCCTGGAGCTGATGAAAAAACTTTTAGCTCTGTTTAAATGTTTTCAGGAATGGAAGTATTACATATTTCTGAGAAGAGTAAAGATACATGCTCATCTTCCTTAACGTCAGTGAGCCTATCCAGATTTGCTGCCATGCAGTAGTGAAGCATGCTGCTCTCATGGAATGCTAAAAGGTATTTGACAGGCTGCAGGTGAGTTAAGCACATAATTTTCATACACTTTCTAAATCCAATTTTAATATTGTATCTTTTGATTATTAAAAGGTAAAAATCCTTTCATATTAGCTTTTGTATCACATGAGCAAAGTAAATAAGGAAAAAACAATGAATCAGATATGAAGCAACATGTTCACACTAAAGGCATTACATTCATTTGATATTATTCAATATTTATACTATTTGATAACAGCTATTTCCTCCATAGGAGTATGAATAAGGAGACCAATGATAACAGCCACTGCAA
Organism: Falco naumanni; assembly: GCF_017639655.2. Classification (NCBI taxonomy): domain Eukaryota; kingdom Metazoa; phylum Chordata; class Aves; order Falconiformes; family Falconidae; genus Falco; species Falco naumanni. The sequence goes on along the minus strand of NC_054059.1, from coordinate 2,714,263 downwards.
AATAGGAGAGGGCTTTCAGTACAGTTTATAAATCATATTGTGCTGTTTGGAGAGCCCTAAAGATACTATATTGAAAGCCTATAATGCATTAGAAGCCTTTCAGTTTTATACATTTAGTGTTTCTTCTTGGTCTGCTCTGATGTGGAAAATAGAGAGCACAAACTTACACATTTTGAGTGCTTCTAGACTGTGATTCTGCTGCTAAAGGTGCAATTTTAATGTTTTATTTGCAATACAGGACAAGTATGTTCAATGAAAATCAGTAAACTAAGAAACAGTCATTAAGCCACTGTGTGTTTTGGTAGAAGCACACCCAGTGTTCAAAAAATATGATTCTGTCTTGTTGGTTAGGGATGTCACATTTCTTGTTTCCTGGATCTTTGTATGTTTTACCCCAGCAAACATATGAAAATAAAAGGAAGACATGAGAAAAAGCAAACTGAAGTGACTCAATACAGGGAAAAATAATACAGAAAACCAGAACTAACAAAGAAAGTTTACTTCATACTGAATTTGTGCCATTTTAAGTTTTAGTTTTTTAACCCATAGTATTGGTCTCTTCAAAGGAGTAAAATACTTTATCTTCTTGACAGAACAAATTGAGTGGAAAATTACATAAACCCCTCAGCAGATGTTCATTCCCACATTGTTTGGGAATTTATCCCCATTACGCAGTCCTTCTAAGGTCCATGCCAAGCTGAATGGGGACATTAGTAAACTTGAAGATACATTTAGGTGAGCAGTATGTAAATATTTTATTACCATCTCCTTATTTTCCAGTGCTAGTCAACTTCACCATTGTCTTCTAATACGTTTCTATCAATAATTTCTCTGTGTAGGTGCTAGACATATTATATCTCCATTGCAAATCCAATAAATGAGAACCTGGTTTTTTTCACTGAAGTAAAAGCCAAAGTCCAGACCTCTATAAATTCAGTTTGCTATAATGAATGGGTCTTGGAGTCAAAGCTGTCAGGCAACAAACAACAGGAAAAAATAAACCAATTCCAGTTCCTACCGCCTGCAACATATCTATAGCTGCCTAGCATACTAATTTCTGTAAATCAGATGGCATCTTCAAAATTATAATGCACACCAGCGAGTTAAGCATCTGTATAACAATAAGATTTGTCATCCATCATTCAGTGAACAGCATAAGGCAACTTACTGTAATCTAGTGCCAAGTGACATCTATCTAGATTGTCTGCCTGTCCATCTGACTTTAAACTCTGTTGCAATCTTTGATCTATTCATTTTTTATTTATTTATTTTTAATTCTTATTGTTAATATTCTGGTAAAGCATCCATGAGGTTTGTGGATGAAAACAATGGCACATGCTATAACAACGCACAATGAAAACCTATTCAATAAATAATCATTATGCCTGTTTATTTATCAGCAAATGTAAAGAATTTCACCAATGAAAGTCCCAGCAGAACAGCAAGGGAGATTTACAGCCCAAGCCCAAGAAGATACATTTGCAGCTAAGAACTGCACGAAGAGATGCATAGGAATCTGGGGACCAATCAACAATCCCATGCTCTGGGGCACATCCACGAAGAAATTAGAGACTACCTGCAGAGAAAAATGCCTCAGCTGTTCTCCTTGTGCTTCCCTGCCCCTAAAAATACATCGTGAATTGGGACAGCGGAAAAAAAAGAGACTGAATTGCAACAAGAGATGAACAGTAGTGGAAGTTTTCTCCACTGGGATTAATTAGTCTTCCTTGGCCTAGGAAGATTGGCATAAAGCAGATTCATTGGATCTAAGAATTGGACAGAGCCTGATGTTTTTAAATAGAAGCAGTAATTTACACAGGAGAATAGTCAGGAGAAATGTGAATTCCTTCTACAACAGATAAATGCTGTTTGTGATGCTTCCAGTAACAGACCTAAATGTTGGAAATGAAACATTACTGCACTGATTGGTGGCTACTCTGAAATGATTCCTGGAATACTTTCTGATGAGGTGAGATTACCAGCAACAAAAAAACAATAACACCGCTACACAAAAAGGACATTTTCCATAGTATCAGTATTGAACAGGGAAGAAGAAATAAATTTCCATTTAATCAATTGTAAGTAAAAATAGCTATCATTATCTTAATCTGATATGATTAGATATCTGTATAACAGAAGATATATACTATGTTACGAGGGATAGCAAAAGGAAATAAATAAATCATTATGCTCAGAGTTCTCAGACTTCACTGTGGTTATTGGTCTAAGTTTTGCCATAATAACTGTAAGGGTCATTATTCTTTAGTAAGGCCTAGTTTAAGGCAGCTGTGTTAATAAAGGTCTGTTATTCACACAGTCGTTGCAAAGAGTTAGTCCATCAGTGGTGGATTTGAGATAAGAGCATCCCATTTTCCCTTCCCTTCCCCTCAGCCACTCAGCCCCTGAAGACCACAGGTCTCTCTGTTGCTCTGACTCCAGCAGGAGGCCAGTTGCCTCCCTGAGGAACACTGCTGGGAGACTGACCAAATTAAAATGGGTCACATGAATGCAATCCAACCATTTTTAGTAGTCATATACTGAAAACAATATGCCAGTCTGGAGGTCCCAGATTGTTATCAAAACAGGCCTCTAACTTAAGACCAAAAGGGTCTAAAAGAATCAGGAGGAAACGGTAAACTTTTGCTACAATCTTCCCTACTTGTAAAGAAGTCAAAAACTTCTGTTTGAAAAACTATGGTAGAATTTTACTGACCTCTCACATGCATCTTAATTAACAGAATAGCAACTGTTGACAGATAAATTCAGATGGCACAGCTTTCTTTTCATTAGTAGAAATTAATTAGTGTATTATTTTATGGCATTTATATGGGACAAATACAAGGTGTAAAATTTTCAACATCCAAGTCCTGAGTTCAAAAGTGACCCAGGCTCAGATATATAAAAGCATTTGTGATATTTTTTTCACTTTGGTTGGCAAAATCTAGGTAACTTAATTGCTAAATCCTTTCCTATTTGTGAAGTCAGGTTGGATCCACAAAAGCACCAGTGCTGAAGACTGCTGCTCCTTTAGCTTTCCTAAGGCAGCTGTTTGTCTTCCTCACTCCAGGCTGAACAGCCAATTGAGTTTGATACCAGGGTCAGCATAAAACATACGGAAAGGCTTAGACTCTTGGGAGACAATGAAGAGCGTGCCAAGAGATGCCTGCAGTAACAGATAGGAGATGTCACAGGAACAATATGTCATACATCCTGGTATGCTAAGGCGTGCAAAAGGTAGCACAGTTCTTTAGCCAGCTTTCATTGTTCTAAGCCATTTCTGGAAGTCTTCCAGTGACTGTTAAATATAAGAAGATATGCTTACTGATGATTCCCTGATCCCTAGACCAGTGACCCAGACACTGGGCTATATAGACATGCTGCAGCCTTTGTCTGGCCCAGGCAGAACATTTTCTTAAAGAGTGGATTGTTTCTTCAACGGTAATTTAAAGGTTACTGATTAAGAATTTCAGATACCAGTTTAGTGGTCTAAGTAGGGAATTAGGTTGGATTTCCACACTGAAATAATTTTATGAACTTAACTCACAGTACCTTACCGAATTTTTTGAAATACAGGGCATAAGTTCTGTAAGGAGAATTTATATGTTTCTACCCTATGTCATGTTTTTCAGTTTGGCCATGAAAAGAATGAGATAAAGTCCAAGAATCTTATGACAAAAGGAAAAGAAGTATTTGACTTTGGCCTGAAGTCTTCATCCCTGCTGCAACACAGAATTTCTGTTGGCAAAGATGAAAAAAAAAGAAAACAAAATTCTGAGCCCAGATTGCACTAAATAAAATGTGTGCAGGTTAATTTTGACTAAACATTATACAATTCCTGAAATAAAAGTAATGAAAATAATAATTACCTATATTTTATGTATAAGACACTCAAATGGTAGAACTGAGCTCTACTGTCTTCCAAAGAGATCCTAGTTTTCACCACCTGTATCTGAATGTTTGCTCTTTCATTCTTTCCCCCTCCCTGCCCTTACTTTTTTTTTTCTGTTTTTTTTTTTTTTTTTTTTTTTTTTTTTTTTTTTTGGTTTTTTTTTGTTTTTTTTTTTGACTAGTCTATCCAAAAGATAGAGGGAGCATTGACTGTAATGTGGAAATACTCATAGTGGATAAGGTTTTCAAAACATCTAAGAGCCATTTTAAATACATTTAGATCTCTATAGAGCCTAAATCTGGAAAAGCCAAAATTCTTTGAAAATGGAGTCTAGGTCATAAAAGTGTGTTTTGAGAACTTTACTTAGTCTACTCACTGTATGTTCTTTACCTGTTCTGTAATAAGCAGTCTTTTTTTTTTTGTGGGGTTTTCTTTTTTGTTTTTCATTGTTTTGTTTGGTTTTGTTTTTTGCCCACTTTAATATTCAGCATCCCTGAGGCTAGAAGATTATATGTAAACAATGTTAATAGCATAATTTCTCTCCATATTTCCAACATAGCCTGTCAATAAATCAGGTTTAAATAAATCCCAGTCCTGTAAGATAAGACAATGTTTGTGATGTCCCCAGCTGCATTTTGGGTATTTATTATTATTTTATTATAAAATGTATGTAGCGTTGAAGCATTGGAAATTAGTTTTCATAGATAAAAAGAAACAAAAATTCTGGGACAAATTCATAGTTCAATAAACTTTTATATAGCGTTGATCGAGATAACAACTCAAACTCAGTGTTATTATTTTTTCAGATATGGTCCAGGTGGTGCATATCCCTGGATGGCTTTGGTTTTACCTACCATGAATACTACGTGAACTCTCTACCTTATCTGCTTCCGTATGGTAGCACCCTTAAAAACATCTCTGGACAGCTAATTGGTTGAACCCGCTCTAGGTCTCTCTGCAACAAAAAGCAATAGCATCCTGTGGGACATTTGTCTCAGTTGCAATTGTGAGATTTTGTCCAGGCACTGAAAGAGGAATCGAAACATTCCTGGTCAGTACACTGGCTGGCTGTCTAGCAACCCCTAGAGCTACTGGAACATGTATAGTTTTGGAGCTCGTGCTGAGGCCCCACATAGTTTAATCCTTCGTCTGATAGCCACATCTGTATCTTTGCTCTCTGCACCCAAACAGTAACCTTGGGCTGTTTTTCTGAAACCTTGAAAGAGAAACCTGCTTTTATAATCTGTATTCAGCTGTGGGAGTGGGAACTCCAAAGTTACAAATATTGTACATACCATTAATTTATTTTATGGTCTTCAGTAAAGTATTTAACTTGCCTTTCTTAGACATCTGTCTCTTTGGGAGATATTTTTTAGCTGACCGGTTCATTGCAGAGAAGAATATGTTTTATTATGTCAATCAACTCTGATGGCTGAGCTGCTGGAAGGATAACTGCAATCCACTTGCTGTGTCCTGCACAGTAACATCTTTGATCACTACTGCTAGATACAGAAATGTACACTACAGAACTGCTGCGATAGCCTCGCGAGTGTGGTGGTCAGGAGTAGGATATGCTGAATAGATATTGGTGGCGAGTATCTGAGATAAACAACCCGTGCAGTTGATACCACTGTATAATAGCTCTTTCAGGACACAGTTCATGATAACCTGAAGTAGGTGTCTGAAACAGAGAAGACAAACTACACCTCTGTCGAGTCTGCAGGGAGTCCAGGCTGATTAGTTTAAATGATCATGTCCCTATTGTAGCTTCATAGAGATAGCGGAGAGGAGTCACACTTAAAGGAATGCCTGTACAGGAGTAGTTATGTCGTCTCTAATGTAATACGGTCATGCAGAGTGATCTTCTGTTTATAAAATGTTACCTAGCATAGAGATTTTACCTGGAAACTGCATTTTTACACCCCACTTGTTCTTTTTATAACTATCCTAATAAACATTGTAGTGATTTTTGGCCGTTTCTTTGCAAGATGCAAGCAAAAAAAGGTATTTTGAAAATAAAGAGCAGCACTTTTTATTGAGTTTCAAAATAAGCATATTCTTAGAGTCAGGGTAGGCAAGAGTACATTGACATGCCAAAAAGAGAACATGTTTCTTAGGTTTATAAAGTTAGCAATTACTTTTTGAACTATGACTAAATATAATAACAACAACAACAACAACAAAATCTGAAGGCAGAAAATAAAATCAGTGAATAACTATCTACCAGTCATGTCACTCTAGGATCTAGTTAGCTGACATACAACTGCTCATTTTGCCCATAAATAGTTGGGCATGCCACTTTGCCCAAACCTGTTAAAATATACTTTGACTACTACTAGCTCTTTCTACTTCCACAATGTTACAAGATTTTTTTATCTCCTGTCTACAGAGGAGAAACCCAAGCTAAGGATATGACAATTACATTCATATTTCATTGGTTGTACTGGCTGGGTAGATTTATTCTACACTTTGGGAGTATAAAAAATTAGAAAAGATTCCTACTGACTTCAGGTTTGCCTACCCTGAATGTTTCAGAATCAGTTATCGAGGCCTGGCTTTCACACCGGACTGAAAACCCAAGTGAAATAATTTCCAAGGAAGGCTATTTCTTTGCAGTTTTGCTAGTAAAGTCATGGGAACTGCTGTATTGAATCGGGTCAGTTGATCCTCTAATCCAGGAACAGCTCTAACTGTGAGTAATGCAAACTTCTTCCAAGCAAAGTTTCAAGTAACATTGCAGTGAACCCTTGTTTAATTATTGGCCTGATGAATGGCTCCTTTTCTCTCCTCTTTAAATTTCTCTTTATGCTGAAGCAGAAAATATTTCAGTGTTTTCCAAAACAGTTGCTTTTGTTTTAACACTTTTCACTATAGAACTGTATGTTGTTGTTATCCATACACAAATCTAAGTACTTTTACTTATTTAATATTTTTATTTTATTTAGCGATGTATCCATACACATATCTAAATACACAGGTTCACCTGTGACAGTGAGTTCCATAGATATTTTTTTCCCAATATATACATTTTGATCCATTTTGACTTTTCTTTCTCGAGGTTTCATTGGTTACCATTTGCTCCTGTATTCTGAGGAAAAGCTGGTAGAATTTTACAAACCAGTTTTTAGTATACACCAAAATCTTCTTTGTCCCAGTCCTATTTAAACTACATACTTTATTCTTCTTGTTTACATTTCCTATACACTCACAATTTTACCAGAATCAGAAGGATAACCAATAATTGTCATCAGTTTGGAAGAGATTTCCACTAAGTTAATTGGAAATTAGAAGTAGTGAATGTGAAGGAAAATGTATCTTCCCCCCACCCCACCCCACCCCCCCAATTCTGTATGCCTTAGGCAAAAATAGGTAGAAATTTGAAAAGAGAAGAAAATGAAAAAGAGTTAATATGGGAAAATAATATTAAAAGTATACTGATATGGTGAGCTCTATCCTTTCTGCCCTACATGTCAGATTCTGTCCTTCTCTTGAAAGGGGAGGTGCTGGGGAGAAGTGAACTCTCGTTTTCTTGTTTAGACAAGAAAGCCATCAAGGGAACTCTCTTTTGGGAGCAGCAACAGCAAGAGGTGAGGTCCTGTGCCCTTGTATAGAAATTACAGACAGCAGCATGCTCTCCTTTCCCGTTACCTCTGGGACTATGTGTCTGGGTGGCTTGGCAGCCTCTTTCCATCTTTCCCTTCTACCTCAAACAAAGTAAGCTGCTTAGAAGTGTGGGAACAATGAAATAAATGGACAGTATAGTTTGAACTTAGGAGCATAAAAGATTCCAGGCCTCTACAAGGGTAGGCAAACACCATATACTGAACTTCACTACAAAGCTCTTGTGTCTTGGGTGAGGACTGTTGACTTCGGGGTGTATCCTTAGAGCTCTTCACAGAGCCATGCCCGTGTCGCTGCGCTGAGTCAGCACCGCGAACCTCCGTGTGGTCAGTGCGGCTGTGCTGGAGCTCAGAGGGAGGTAGGAAGTGCCAGCCTAAGCTTATCACAATTGTAACAGCATTACTTCTGGACCCTGAGAAGAAGAAAACATTAAAAAATGTTTCAAGGTAATCCAACAGGAAACAGGGGTTTCTCCAGATTTTTGTGGCAGTGGGCTGTGGGAATTATCATTTATAGAGTCATGTTCTTTAGCACATGGAGCCTTAAAACTTGTGATAAAAAAATGCAACTCACTGAAGCGGACACAGTCTTCAAAGGAGTCTATTGCAAAAAAAAGCACGGTGACTTGAGCTGCACTTTCCATAAGCCATTACACAGAGAGCATTAATTAGAAATTAAGCATTTTGAAGGAGCTGGAAATTGAATAGGAGACTACTGAATGTACTGAAATAACTTCATTTTGATTTTCACAAGAGGAAACATTTTTCTTTTTTTTTAACCCTTTCAGAAATGTTGGTATTTCAGGACTTGCAATTTTCATCAAAAATCCCTTTCAGAGAAAATTCTTCCTCAAGATTCTCTGGTTATATTTGATTCTATAGGATCTCTATATTTTTCTTTGCTTTAAGCTTCACTAAAATGTTTCAACTTTCATAAAACTCTTCCAAGGAAAGGAATTTAACATAAAAAACATTTCGTTTTTTTCAAACTGACTCAAACCCCAGGACTATGAAAATGGTATCAATCCTGGCAGTGAATATTAGCCTGTCAGGGTGCTTTTAAAGCACGTCCACAACGTAGAGCCCTGACAGCACAGCTGTACGCTGCAGTCAGGGCAAATCCCAGGGCTGAAACAGCTGTGACAGCAGAAATGTCTACTGTTCCTGGAGCACCTGCGCTTAGACCAGCCATATAGCATGCGGTCTGGTTTTATTCTACTTACAAAGGGCAGATTTGGCTGATACAGAAGCATCCACACAGAAGCCCTTTGCCAGGGTAGTACTGAAGCAGAGTATTGCTACTGTAGATATGAGCTTGGATTGTATAAGCTGCAGTCAAATGAAAAAAATCTTAGTGAAAAAGAACTGTGCTACTAAATCACCTTCAAGCAGTTGTGAATTGTGATGATGGAGCCTTGAGAAATCAGGCTGATCTGCAGAGGAAGGTACAAAAGACTGGGATCCAGAGAGAGAAGAGGAGTGACTCCTAAGCCAAGCACAGACTGTATGTCTTAAAGAGATGGAGCTGCAGTGGTGTGTGAAACCCGGTAAACTGTTCATTGGCAGATGGTTTGGGACTTCCCAGATTTCAGTAGCTGGATTTAGAAAAATGAAGCCAGCCACTTGAAACTCAACACTGCAGGAAAACTTTAGTTGTTTTGGTAATCTATAGCTGCTTCAAAGCTTGCTGGGTCATGGTGCTTTCCCACCATGTCATAGGTTATTGCAGTGCAGAAGGAACAACACAAAAGGTCCTATAAAATGCTTGTCTTGAACTACCCTCACTCTGAATGGTCTTAGTTGGCAGAAAGGCCACTGAGTGGTGGATGAATCACAGGGAAGCACGGGCTTACCAGGTAGTCTGAGAAAAGTTTATTATTTCTAATTGCAGTACCTAGTCCTGTGAATATCTCTAGGACTCCACGCAATACAAGCTAGAGGCCAGGGAGGTTTGCTTTTGCACTTGTTATCATGTACACCATGCATTTAGCAATGTGTGTAAAGCTACCTGATACCAGATAGAAAGCCGCTGATGATTTTGCCTTCAGAGCCACAGGAGCCATAATATCCAGTCCTCTGGTATGAGATGCAGCTGTAACGGTGTGTCCTCCCCTCCTCCCTGCTAGAAGTGGAACTGTATCTACCCTTGAGCTGAGTAAACATACATCTCTTAAAACTACCTCTGTTTCTCATACATGTACTTCCTGAATGTGTGCTGAGTGTCATCCAGGCATGAGATCCTCCTATTTCAAAAGGGTGCTGGAAGGCACAGGTCTTTCACAAGGCTTGCTGAGTAATAATAACATGGGATTTTTTACTAATGTGTATAGCTGTCATATCTGTGAAAGAGCTGGACCTGCTGGCATCCTGGTTCTCCTTTTCTGGACAGACAGACAGGGTACCAGAAGGTAAAGGGAACTGTCAGATGCAGGGAAACAGGACTAATCAGAGCAAGCAAGCATTAGACCCCAAGTCCTTCCTACAGTGGCACAGTGGGCAAAGTGATGTTCTGTTCTGGTGACATGATGGCTTCTGCGAATGCTGCAGACATCAAAAGTCTTTATCAAAATATGTTTTATCAAGCAGAAGTTAAAAAAGTGTACCTTGACTTCTAGCCTTCCTGATTTTGACTCACCTGCTAGTGGTGAAGGAGCAAAAGATACAGATGTTAATGTCCTTGTTTTCTGTTACCAGGACTGATTAGGAGAGGAATTACCCATTTGTTTTTTCACTGCTGTTATTTTACTCAGTGGCAATACAAACACCTAAGCGGAGTGTCATGGCTGAAGGAGAAATAAGCATACTAATCTGCACCCCATTCCAGCCATTAATATACTATATATCCTGTCCTCACTTCACTTTCGTATTCATTACTTCTTTAATGAAAAAAAAGATATTTTAATGGTCAAAAAAATCTAAATGATTAATGGTACATCAGTTAATGACATTTTAAAAGTATTTCAGGCTGGAAATGTGACACTACAATCATTAAAAATCAGATTCAATTTCCAAAGGTCCTAATCTTAAACTTTATACTGCTGGCAGAAACATAAAATGATATCCCGTAAGCGCAGGTGCTTCTGTATGATGGAAAAGCTCAGGAGTTTTGTGAGCACTGCCAGAAAATAATGTGTTCTCGGAAATTCTGGAAGTTGAGCAGGAAGATAACTGATGAGGATATGACAGAGCAAATGAACAAATTGTTCGGTATAAAGGAATTCTCAATCCAGAGAGATCTTTTTCTCTGAGACATCGTTTGGGGTCCAAGAGTAGCATAATGGCTCCAAATGGATAAAAACAACAGTAAATCCTGTTCTCATGCATTATGCATAAGCTCTTGCTATTGGAGTTTATACCACCATCTGGTGTTTAATTATTCCCGCTTTACACCACACGGTGGTGTGAATCTAATGAAAGGAATATGTACATTATAATAATTTGCTGCATAGATTCTGGTTTGCTAATTATTAGGTGCCAAGCATCCTTTTTCTAAAGCTGAGAGTTTAAATTCATTCTAAAAAATAACTGTTTCTGTAGATTCTTACTGGCAAATACAATGACAATTAATTGTTCCATTCTCTAAAGATCCATTATTCCTATATGGCTGGTTGATTTTCTCAAACATCTGTACAACATAAATTAATTATACAGTAGTGTCAGAATCCCCATTCTTGTACACTGTCATTATTGTTAGAAAGGACCTTTTCTATAACGTTTGTAGTTCAAAAAAAAAAAAAAAAAAGAAAAAAAAAAAGAAAAAAGTATACTTTGGTATTGAAGGACTTTTTCCTCGTCTCCCTTGCTGACACAGTGGCTGTCACTATATGCATGAAGTTTTGTTATGTATCCAGGTTATTATTTTTTCACATTATCACCTGTAGGCCATTGAATTTCAATCTGTCATCAGTGTATCTGAAACCAATATCCCACGTTATTAAATTAGTTAGAATGGTAGTTTCTACCTGGCAATAAGCCCTGCTGTGAAGAGTGAGACTCTTCAGCAAGTTCAGTGTTCCCAGTGCTCCCACCGAGGATGCTGAAAACTGTGTCCCTCATAACAAATTATACTGTCCACATGTTTTTCTGTGAGCAAAAATTTTTATAAGTTAGGATACAATGTATGGAGAGCCAACAAGACATTCTGTACTGTAATAATCATAAAGAAAACTTGGAATGCATGAAAAGTATGTTCAACAGTGACATTTTTCTACCAGAAAATGGTGGTTATCTGGTAAGATAATGCTGTCAAAGGATATTCAGATAACCACTGCATCCAGCAGTGCAATCCTTCCTTACAACTTACACATTCTAGCTTGCTTTTCTACATTTTGATATACTTGTAAGTGCAGCAGTTTGTGAACAAACTTACAAGGTTGGTTATTATATATGGCCTGAAAAACATGTCTAAAAGCTGCAAATATTTATATTTGAAGAGGTATTTGAGAAAATAAGATAAAGCAGGATAGCAAGAGACTCTGAGAGCCTAGAATAAAAGCAATTTGATGTGGTGGTTTGGTTTTTTTTTTTCCACTTCTGGAAATTTTCCTGTTAGTTTTGTCTATGCTTTTCCTTGAGCTGCTTTTCAATCATGTTAAAGAATTAAGGGAGAGAAAAAGAAGAATTAGGAACCATATTATTCAGGTAGTTTTCAATGAAAACTAAAACCTTAGTTTTTGACAATTCAAACAACCAACCTTTCTTCTTTCCTGTCTTCCTTCTGTTCAGGAAAACTTAGACAATGCAAATTAATTTGCAATCATCACTTATTAGAAAATAAAGAAAACATCACATTTCAGAACATTTTTCACTTTTCTGCAAGAAACAAAAAAAGCCTTGTTAAACTTTTCATTCATTGTTACTTGTGTTTTAATGAACAGCCTTTTCAAATTAGTATGTAGGTTTGAGTGGCATGAAGGAACATATAGTTTAGAGCAGACACTGCAGAAAGTGTATATATTATAAGAGCAAAAAACATTATTTTGGAATTAGTATACTTATCGTGAAGGAAATTCTTTCACTAGATCAGCTTTCAAATTGTAAATACAGTTGAAGTAAAGCTGAAGTAAAGTAAGTTCAGTCATGTCAGCAAATCTGTATAATAACAAAAATGTTATTAATTATAGTATTAACAACTAAGCCAGTATTCTACCATTTTTCATCTTGTTAAAAAAATCATATGCCATTATATTTAACATTTTCCATATATCCATGATTCAAATATTACAAAAGCTAAAAAAAAACATCAGACATGAGGAAATTCTCTATAAACCCAGTGGGTGACAAAAAGTGATGTTCATAAAAATAATTTTCCAGCACTGACGTTCACTTTTCTTATGTAAAACTGCTATAGAAAACATTTGTAAAGAATAATGATTGTGCTGGAAATAAGTCTCACTTTATTATTTTAAAGAAAACTAAGAAATAATCAAAAAGTCTAAGAACCTCTATCAGTTACTTTTGATACAGAGTATGTTGTTTTCCAATTTCTGCTTATCAAAGAGTAGAATGATTCTGTATCCTCTGGTTCTGGAGTAAGCAGGGATGTTGTGAGATTTGTATCAGCTACCCAGGCTAGCAGGGAACCTCAAAAAGTGCAGGTCCTGTTTCTAGCGCTTGAAGAAATTAGGAAAAGTACTGTGTGGGGTTAAACTTAGTATTATCTCATCAACATTCAGCACCACTGCTATGCCATGAAGGAGAAAAAATAACAGAGAAACATGAGAAGAGGAATAGATAAAAGGCAAGCTCTGAGAGGAAAAACATGTTGTTTCTTAATTGAGCTGGAAAGAAAGAAGAGGAGGAGGGAAAGACGTTGCTTGCAGCTCTCTTTTGATGAGAAACCTTTTTGTGCCTATGACTATGTAGGTTAAAAATGTAGTGCTGTCTTTAATAGACAGTCACATTTTAATTCTTATGTGGTAAATCAATGGTGAATATTCAGGAAGAAAATAAGAGGAAGGGAGGAAAATATAATTCAGCAATGTGAACAGTTGTAACATACAGGGTCAATTCATCTGAATTAAGGCATCGTAACTCCTTTAAGTCACTGAAGCTGTGCAAGTTTACAACAGGTGAGATTTTCACTCCCTTCTTCTTGCTCTCAATGTCTCAGTTCCTTTCTCCCCGTCACATCCTAAAGCATCCCTGATGGAGTTTGTAGTTCTGTACTGTACTGTAGTTTATACTGTACACAAAATGAGAAGCAGGGGGACCCAACTAACTTGTAAGGGTGTTAGTGTTAAGACATTGTCTCATACCTGACATTTTTCCTGAGCCATCTGAACTTCACGTATTATTGATGTTTCAAGAGTTAATTGCTTTTTATTTTTTTTTCTGTTTACTTTCCAGACACCTGTATCTCTACCCATTATCTGGGCTGGGCTAGAATTAATCTCACAAGAATGAATTCAGAAATGGAATTTTTAATATATTCCATTTGCAGACCCAGAATAAACATGGCAAGAACAGCCACTGTAATGGCATTTTGGCTCTCCTGTTCACAGGTGGCAAGGGAAAGTACAGAAACTCAAAAAATAAACAAACACCTCCCCTGCACCCCAAACAAACAGGCAAACTAAATCTCCTTGAAATTGGGATAAAGGTTGGGCTTGAGGCAGAGGTTTGATGCAGTTCGTATTGTAGCTAATCCTAATGCGGTGTTTTCTAATTATACAATAAACATTCCTCCTCGGATGGAGCTGCCTGTCAGCCCATTCTACAGGAGCAATCGCCATATGGAGCGCTCTGCAGACGGCTGGGCAGTGGCACGTGTACAGCTGTGCAGCACGAACACCCAGGTGTTTCATCCTGCCTGCGACAGGCAGCCAGCAGGCAGTGCTGCAAGGCTGGGGAGGATGCTCAGCGAGGGTGAAAGAAACCAGCAGGATGGGATTTGACAGGAAATAACAATAAATAACGTAAATAATAATAAAATGCTTTTTTTGCCAGATCAGTAATTTACACTCCATCATGAGGAACAAAGTCTGGTCTTGCTTAGGTTTTGATGAGACTGTAAGTAAGAAATATGAATATAAGACAAGTGTAAGCACACATGAGGTAGCTCAAAATCATGATAAAAGAGAAGTGAGGGTGGACTTGGTTTGGCTGCCATGTGGCATGCCTGGAGCAGACAGGTAGCACTTGTTTCTGTCCCCAGATTTACTCATCTCTCATTCCTGGAGCTGCTGCTACCTAATTCCAGTGGCTCAGCTGAAGCTTTCCAGGGTTGTGGTCCTACGCTAAATATACTGCCTTGGCTTTAGGGAATGCAGCCACCTCACTGGCTGCATCTGAGCTTCTTTTCACTTGTGCTGGTAAAGAAATCTGAGCTTCGTTCTGTCACAGCTGAATCTGGAGGATACATTTTATGCTACCATCAGCTGAATCCATCACACAGCTGCATCCAGATTCGGGTATATCAATGCACAGAAATAACAGTGCTGTGAAGCTGTGAGCACAAAAGAAATACACATTGAAAAAGCCATTATAATGTGTCAAAGCATGTTTTATGTTATACAAAAAATATATATTACTAAGTATTTACTCACAAAGCTTTAGAGAGGCTTTAACTGACGCTTTAAAGTAATACATGCATAGGATGAAGTTTTTCTCTAAAATAAAGAAAATTTCATGTGTATATTTTATACACGGTGAAATGAGTGTCCATGTTACCATTTCAATGTCAATTTCAGTGTTAAAGGATTGATTTTTATCCAAATTCAGAATTTTTGTTTAGTATCTCATTGCAATTACAGACATCAGAATTCCTTATGTGTATTTTTGGATATTGGTAAATATATGTGGACAGTTAGTTTGCTTTGGGCTCAAAAATTTGGAAGAAAATTTTGAGAAGAATGCATTTAAAAACAGAGTGAAAATTAGAATAATAAGAAACATACATGCAATTTCTATACAGTTAAAAGAAATACATTAATGAAAACCAATGTCAGTGTCTTTACTTTCAAGTGTTCTCTTGCCCTATATACGCTATTGACCTTGCATATACATCGGGAAGAAAATTAAGAATGTCAGACTAAGTGGTTTTGAACTTTTAACAGATACGGACTTCCTTCTCCTACAATTACCGTCCTAAGCCTGGAAAACTTTTGAGTGACTCGGCACAATGGCCAGTGTGTCAGGAGTCTACATCTGTGGGAGTCTCAGTTGAAGAATGATGTAGACGTGTATTATACACACTCAAGTTTGGGCCGTTACTCTTTAACAAATCAGAAAATATTAATCCTGTTAATCATAACAGGAATTGACTGTCACAGAAAGTTAAATGTAGGACTCATCTCACCTAAAGTTAATCGTACAAAAATCAGACTTCTCCTTGGACTTTTCCTTCCCTACCGTGGAGACACAGAAATGAGAAACGCTGCCTCCTGGGTATGCCTGTCTCACTCCACTGATTACAAAAGGAGTCCAGACAGGTTGCTTAGGCTAGGCTAGCTTTTTCATAGCTGCACTAAGAGGGATGAATCCCATTTGTGGGGTGAGATTTTAAAAAGTGCTTACATCACTTAAGTATTCACTTTTCATAGACTTTCAAGAAACCTGTGTTTTTAAATTGCTTATATTTTGAGTTTATTTTAATTCCTATCAAATGAATAGACAGACACATTAGTGAAAACCAAGTAAGCTGATTATGTCCTTTAGCTGTCGGTGTGTTTTGAGGACACCTTACAATTTCTTTGCCTGTTTTTTGTTAGCTCACACTTGGAAGAGCAATGCAGAAAATGTTTGCATCCTGATGCAGATACCGAGTCCAAAAGGATAACAGAAAAAGAAACATAGCAGAACCTTCATTAGAACCACTCAGGGGAAGAGAAAATAACCCTTAAATGAACTTGCATTGCCACACCAAAAAAACCATCCTGCTATAGTAATCAGTGACTGTTTTATTGTCTGAGGCATTAAAGTAGTTTTTGTTCTTATACTAGCAAAAGGAAATTGCAAACTGCATTCAGAGTCATACCTGTCATCTCTATTCGATTACTAAATATAATTTGCCTAAATAATAAGATGCAATATTGTGTTCTACTGATTAAGTTCCTGGGAGGAGGGGAAACTCTCCAAATGAAGCTGTGATGCACAACAGAAAGATTTCATACCTGACTGATAAAGCACACCTTTGCTCATGGCATCACCA
The DNA here is from genome assembly GCF_017639655.2 of Falco naumanni. NCBI lineage: Eukaryota > Metazoa > Chordata > Aves > Falconiformes > Falconidae > Falco > Falco naumanni. The sequence continues at coordinate 2,697,603 of NC_054059.1, read as the reverse complement.
GGTTTCACAACCCTCCACCTCACGACTAACTGTAGAAGCCAAGGTTAAAGCTCTTCAGCACCTAAATTCCCATTAGTGAAGTCTCTTAGGCACTTAATCCTGGCACACGCAACGGTTTAATTCTGTTAGCATTAAAAAGTGAGGTGCCAAGATCCTGCCTAAATCCCAGCTTGATTAATAAAATAGATCCTTCCAGAACTGTTTCATCTGGGTGTACTCATAGTGCAGCCAGACTGTAAGAAAGGTGAAATTGCCGTATCTGTGAAGGGGCAATTCAGTGGTTGCTGAGATGTGAAGGAGCTAAACTTTTGCTCCTCTTCTGGCTGAACCCACACCTGCCTGAGAGGTGCCACTGATAAGGTGTTCTAGGGTGGGAATTTCTCAGCCTCTTCTGTCTCATTTTCTGGGAAATAATTGAATATTTACAGGACCAGAGGGAGAGCAGAATGATTCGGCAGCCTGCTGCTTAGAGCACTCAGCTGGAATATGGCATCACTGCCTGTCACAAAAGAAGCGGTGGGTCAGGTTGCTTAAAGAATTGCCACCAAAGAGTTTGAGTAAAATAGATTTAATATGAATACGTGGAAATGTGACTACACAAGATTCAAAGGCAAGATTCACTCTCACTTATTACATAGTACAAATACACAGAGGTAAATCGTGTTGAAATCAAATCAAAACAGAAGTAGAAACAGTTTATAAAGATCAAAGTTGTAAAAGGGTGAAGGGGATTGTCCTGTTGAGTCATGGGGTTTAGAACAGACCAACCCGCTTTTTAAACTCTCACAGAGTTTAGGTACAGCTGGATCTATTTCTAGTCTCAGACTTGGACAGCAGATTAGATCTACAGAAGTATAAAGGGTAAGGGGATTCTACTGTCGAGTCTAAATTCTAAACAAAAGATTAGCTCTAAAGGGAGGGGGGGGGAAAGAAAATTTATTCACATTTCATACGATTTTAGCAGCAAATCACTTGTTTTGAATCACAAAATTACATAATCAACCTACCTACTTTAAGATTGCAATATATTACAGCAAAGGTATACCTACTAAAAGTTTGCCTACGAGTTCGGTGAAATACTCACATCTTATATTTTTGCATTCCTCAATGGCAAAGGGTTGAGCTTTGAGGAGCAGGGGAATCAGCCCAGACTCCGTCACCGACTTTCTGCAATGGTCCCCCTAGTATCACACTTAGTGGCTTGCAATCTCTGAGCAGCACCTCATTCAGAGCGAGATGCTGGTCACGGCCCGCTGCCATCTAGAGAGTTTGAAAGGGTCTCACTTTAGGGCTGCTGTTTGTAGATTTGTGAGATGATTGACTTCAGTCATCAGCACATTTCCATCCTGACCACAGCCTGAGCTGGTAATTTTCTCAAAAATTCCAGGAACAATATATTGTTCCACTCAGGTGTCACTCGGGCTATGATCTGGTAAGAACATTCCGTGGTTGTCAGGCAAGAACGTTTTTTTTCCCATTCTTCTTCCCTGCTTTGACCAGTCAGCGAGAATTCCGACATAGGCAATGCCACTCTCTGCCTCAGTCAAGTAGGAGTTACCGGTACTGTCAAGGGGTGCTTAACTGCCCAACTCATCACTCAAGGTGTTGAAGCCCAGCTGACAGCTCCTGGTATGGAGAGCGCTGTTCTCTGCCCTAGTCAAGCGAGAGTTGTTGATACAGTCAAGGGATGTTTAACTGCCCAACTCGTTGCTGAAGTCACTGAGCCCTAGTTAGCAGCTCTCAAGTGCATACGGCAGCGCCGAGAGGCGAAGTGCACCACCACACTGCCTTCTCAAGAGAGCATGTCAACAGTCCAGAAAGACTGGAACAGGTTCACTGTGTGGAAATGGAAATATTCCCCTCTCTTTAACCAGGTGGTTTCAATTTACATAGTAGATGACAGTTTATACCACTTTGGGAAAGAGGGAAGGGAGAGGGGGGATGGGAAATGTTATCAATCACAATTAATACATTGTGAGTGCTCTAAGAGCAGGACAAACATCTATTAGAAAAAAAAAAAGAAAAAAAAGGAAAAAAAAAAAGAAAAAAGAAATAATGTACACTTAACTCTAAATGGATATCTTTTAAAGGCACCAATCTTAATGCTGATGCTTAGTCCAAGACCCATGAATTTCCAGTTAGACACTTCCCAGTATTAGAGATTCAAAATTCAAATTTCTGAAAAGTGAACAGATATCAGCTGTAGTGCTGTCTTTGGAGGAGGATGCCTTTTAAGAGCTTCTGGCTCTTAGGAGCTCTTCGATAGATCCATGACACTGCAAGCCCATAAGAGGAAGTTGTTGCCTCCTTTTTCTTTCCCATGGCCAGACATTGCTATGCTTTTCTTTTGAAAGGTGCTGGCACTTCTTGGACACTTTCTTGAACGACCACAATTCAGTATATCTACAGAAAACTGGGCAATAAAGTGACTGATCAGTGCACTAGAGGACCTGAGTAAAACCAGTAGTGGAGCAATACCAGAGCTGGGGCAAGGAGGGGACTCAAAATCTCATCCAGCTGTGGAGGAAAAGGCAATTGGAGTGGCTCAGGCTGCCACAGAGCTATAGCCACATTGTTTGGCTTTGTGTCCTCTTTTAGGTGCCCCGTTTTCCCCAGGCATGTGAAAGGTATACATCTGCATCCACTGTATACAGTTTGGAGTTATTAACCTTATTACACAGCTGTATGTCTGAAGACTAGCATCCAAATCTCTCCTATGAGTCTATCCCATTTTGCTTTTCTAAATCTTATGAGACAGAATTCAAACTGGTATCAGGAAATACATTCCTGAGGGACCATTGTCCATGACCTTTTGTGCAACTCAGTCTAAGCATCTTCATAGCTTGGATATAGAGAAAATCTTTTGATTTTTTATTTTTTTTTTAACAGTATAGCATACAAAATTACTTCTTTATCCTATCTGCTTTTACTGTTGTTATATCCTGACTGAGACTCTAACCTTACAAGCATTTAATTTTCATCATGTGAGTAGTGCCATGGAGTTCAAGAAGGGCAACAGAAGTGACCAGAGACATCTGACCCCAACTTAAACCTTAATCCTATGAAGATTTTTGAATATGAAATCAATATGACTATTCACACAGTTAAAGATAGGCATGTAAACTCTTTACAGGGTTGGGACCTGACCAGAATAAGCCCTTTTAATTTCATTTGGTGCAGGAATTCCCTGTTGCTGACAATTTTGTTGCTTTTCTTATAACCTTGCGTATTACTGTTTTGACATTTGGGAAAGATGATTATCTCAGGGGTTTCAACAGGATCAAATGCGTTTGGGCAAGCTTTCCAAAATCTGCCGATAATATCTTGTAAGAAAACAGAATTTCCACAGTTCTGAAGACTATAACTATGTGTTAATAAAATAATGAATTCAGCTGCACCATTGAACCTTCACAGAACTCGGGCTTCTAACGGAGAACAGTCCCTGCTGTCTTGTGTTGTGAAGTATTATCTCCACATGTAACATTGATTTTCTTTTCATAATATTAGGCCTCATTAGTCCATCCCTAGTTGCTTTTTATTTAAAAATAGAAGTTATTAAAGTGGATTGCGCTGAATTGCATAGTAAATAAACTATATAGGTTATTTAGCTCTTAAAGTTATGTCATAAAAGAGTATTATTCACATATATATGTAAACAAGTACAGACACACAATCTTGTGTTTGTCTTAACAATACAGAAAATGAAGTTAAAGGAAAGCCAGTTCTTTCTACAGCTAATAATGTCTATTTACGGGGACTTTGCTAATATGCAAGAAACTGACAGCCTGTCAACTTACTTTTAAAATCCATTCTCCGTGTGCATCTTTGCAGCTATTTTGAAAATCCAAGTCTAGGAATCCAAGGTGACATACACGCTGCCTAAACCCTATCAAAGTCCCTAAAAATAATCCAATACTTATATACTTCTGGAAATAGTCTAATTCCTAAGGCATTTAAATTGGGTGTTTTCATTCTTAGATTAAAGCCCCCTGGGTGCTTAATTTTAATTGCCCAGATATGGGAACTGCATTCACACCAGGCAGTGCAAACAGACACCTGAACTCTGTCAAAGTCTTTAGAGAAGCTTGACAAACACGAGCTATAGGACTATAATTAGCATCCTCCAGCACACTGGTTGTTGATTGGGATTTATTTAATTTTTTTTTTCTATAGAGGGTTGTTCCAGACTAGTGCTAGAGCCCTGTTCTAGGTCCTAGGCTACTCAGCAAGAGGGAACTGAACACTTACATGCTGGCAGAATCCCCAAACCACCAAATTTGTGGAGTTTTCCCACACTCAGCTTGTTTACCATCAAGCAGTTAAGAGTCACAGGACAAGAGGAAAGACTGATTTTGACCTGGTAAGAAAGAAACTAGATGGCTTAAAGGAATGAGAATGAAATTGTTGTCTGTACTCTGGGTCTAGTATCCTGCTTCATCCCCCAAAGCTGCCCTGAACGTTAACTTTCAGTATAAAGTGTGGCCAGCAGTTTAGCAAGGGCAGCTGTCAGCAGGATGGAACCCAAATGATGAAGACAATTCATGTTTCTCCTTTGCTCCTGAATTCTTAGGAGAAGAGGTAAGAAGAGTTAAATCCTAATTTCAGGATGACATGATGGAAGGAGACATCTCTATTCTATATACTGCCAATATGGAATATTAGCAGTATGTAGAATACCATCAGTAAAAGCTCTTTCCCCTGCAGCAGAATCTGAAGTGAAGCACAGTGCATCCCTTTCCAAGCCTCCAGAGGCATCTTACACCGTTGAGGGTGCAGGGAATTTAGGTATCTGTGTAGCCTCCCCTTGCAAGGACCGATTCCCTATGGTTTTGGAGAGGAACCACCTCTATTGGGCATTTGGATTCCTCTTCAGTTTATACTGAAATATCAATAGAGGGGAATAGTGTTTTACATTGCTTTGCTCTTTTTGCTTTGTCTTGCTTAATTTTATGCTCCAGTAAATAACCTTTAGTAGAGAACCTAGTGTTTTTACGCATTCAGCTTTTTCCTTAAAAAAATTTACTAAGTTCAGTTTATATTTTTTTGTCCTCATGATCTAACTACTTGTAGATACTTGGATACCTGAATGTTTCTTGCACAGTCATCATGAACTGGCAAAGTCTAAAATCAGTTTTCTTCTAGTGAATGGACTGTTTAATTGGCTCTCTGAGAGATAAACATGTTATGAGTTTAACTATGTCCTAATTTTGGAGTACTGTGATAGATTAAGTTAAGGCAATATGTTAATTTCTCCTGCATTGTGTCGTTTCTTCATGGATTGCTTCCATCATTTTCAAGCTCATAGAATTATAGAATCGTCTAGGTTGGAAAAGACCTTTAAGTTGATTGAGTCCAACCACTACCCTAGCACAGCCAGGTCCACCACCAAACCATGTCCCTAAGCACCACATCTACACATCTTTCTGTCAAAGAATTGCTTGCTTCTTTCTCCCAAACTTCCTTTCCAAATGCATTCTGTCTTTAAAAGTGAGACAGACTGTAAGTTCAGTATCTTGCGGCCCTGCAGGGTTAGAAAGAGAAGCTTTATCCCATTAGAAACAGATGGTTCCTACCTTCCCAATGGAACATACGCAGCCCTAACTGAAGTCCCTGGAAAGTCTTGAAATGGTATGTTGTGACAGACTTTTCACACCTGCAATCTTGCCAATTACTAACCTACCCTGTAAATCTACCTTTTAAAAATTGGAAGGTGAATGAAAAATACAGTAGCAAACCAGCAGTGTTTTCAGACAATAAACCCCCTTTGTTTTAGAAAAATCATATAAAATAAAATTGGAAATGTACTAACATAGCAAAGGCTTCTGGTTTCACTACTAAATTAATGTAGTAAATATAATTCAAAGAGAAGTTGTATACAACGTGTACTGATGATGATGATTAAGGTTTTCCTCTGGCAGAATGACAATGGGCTGAAATCTATAATTTTGATTTACATTAGCCAGTGTTAAGTCCATCTTATTGGTAAGTCAACAAATATTTAGGAACATGGGACTAGGATGAAAAAAAAAATGTAATTCAGCTTCTGATATTACAAGCTTCTATATCACATAATACTTTTAATAAATTAAACAAGTTCTTCTACTTTAAAAATAGGTCAGATTTTTTTTTTTTTTTTCTGATCTTCTTTCTTCCTGTAATACATCATTATTCTTATGGCAGAAATCTTATTGTTCTTTTGTGCCTATGCTTATTCATGACCTGACTAGTGGTCTTTTTTTTTATTATTATTTTTTAATCCTGTGTCAACATTATCACTTTATATATATATATATATATATATATATATATATATATATATATATATATATATATATATATAAAATAGTTCTAATATGTTTTTCCTGATGTTCATTCCTTGTATATAATTTCAGCCCTTCTTGGCCTTCTTTTCTATGTTTAAAATACCAAAGAACATTTTGTTTCTCTTTGTAACAAGGCTTTCTCCTGATCTTAGGTGCCTTTCTCCAACCTATTCCAGCTTGAATGCATCTTTTCTTGATTGCAGATGATCAGAATTAAATGCAGGATTTTAGATGACTTTCTACCTTGGCCTTGTACAATGTCATTGATTTCTGCCTGTCTCCTGAAGATGCTTCAGGTGATGCTTTGTGTGATCACATTTGTCTTCTTCATGGTCATACTACCTTGATGGTACATGGTTGTCTATGATGTGTAGAGAGAGATTTTTTTACTCAGTTATTTCCAAACGATTTACTGGGGTGGGGTTGGGGGTGAGGTGAGTTGTTATTTATTCCTAAATGTATGACCATATATTTCATACTATGGAATTTCATTCTATTCCTATTTTTCCACTACTCAGGGTCATCCAATTTTTTCTGCATGATATCCCAGTTTTCCTAACAAGTTAAATACTTCATGTAACTCGGTATCATATTTCTTTCAAGGTTATTACAGAAAGTATTAATGAAATCACTCAAGAGACCAGTCACTGAGGAACTGCAGTAGCAGCCTCACTCTACCTGAATTCCTTCGTGTTCTTTGCTCATATTGTCACCCCTCTTATAGTTCCTTCCCCACTTTATAAGTCCCAAGTTAATCCCATTTTTCTCCTCTTCTTAACTAAGAATTCCTGTGTGGTAATAGATTGATTAGATCTCTTTTCTTCTCCTGTCTAGAAAATCAATTATTTTCCAATGAATTCTATCAGTTTAACCTGGAAATATCTTATTCTTTCTTTAAAAATGCCTTCCAGAAGAAGCCTTGCATATTATTATTTAACAGAGTAATGGGTTGTCACTCTGCCTTCCTTTTTATACTTTATCTTCTGTTCTCCAATAATCTGACACAACTCAGGATATAAAAATATATTACAAATTCTGTCTGTTGAGTCTGAAATTCTATGTTTCATTTTGCTCCAAGTTCCTGAATAAAAATGATTTGGTTCTTCTGATTTGAATACTTTAAGATCTTTATATTTTGCATTTACCTCAGCTGCAGTAATTTCCATTTCTGAACCTCTGTTCACACACTCATCACTTCACCTTTGTCTTCATGTTCAGCATCATCAGTTTCATAGAAAACTGAGGAAAATATTCATTTAAATAGATATCTTCCTATTCTCATTGCATATTACTGCTGATTCTTCTATCAATCTTTTTATTTATGTGATGAAAGCAACTTCTTATGGCTTGACTCACAAACAATATAATTGAAGTATGGAAGTATAAATCTTCCCAGTTTTTCAACTTTTTTTTTTTTTACTTTGTCCCTATACATTCTTATTTCTGATTGTATTTGATCTTTTTCATTCCAGTATTTCTTTGAGTTGTTTATTCCCAGTTAGCTCTGCAGCACTGAAAGATTTGTACTCATCCTTCTCCTTTGGGTTATGTGATTCAGGTGATTTTGCCACTTTGGTTTAAATAAAATCCAGATCCTCCTTTCATTCAAGTACCTGAATGCTATGGAGTAGTTGGTTTCACTGTTTTCTTCTTGTAGTTTATCATCAGTTGACCTTTCAAAAGAGAGAACCTTTAGTAACAAAGAACCTTAGTAACAAACAGACTCTTCATTTACCTGTATTTATAATGTGAATTGAACAGATGAACAACAGATAAACAATGGATAATAATTTGTGTGTGTGTGTGTGCCATGATCAAACATTCTACGTTGTAATTACCAAAAAGCATCTAAAGAATCAGTGCTTCATGTTGATTTGGTGACTAGCAGGTGAAGAAGGCACTGTTGTTTTCAGAGAGAAGATCCAAAACAAATGGAATAATGAGATTTTTTTAAAAGGAAAAATAGCTTGGATTTGGTACAGACCACATTTACAAAATCTGTACTAGGACTGCAAATTTAGTAAGGCCTTAATTTTAATTCTTCCCTACCAATTCATTTTCTGAAGATAATAAGAGGACAGAGCATCCATATAAAATAATTCACAGTATTTTGAAGAGCATCATAACATTTTCATGACAGTCTCTTCTCTAAATACGGAACAAACCCACCCCTGGTTAACTTGTGAGATTATCAACATTAAGGTGGTCTAGCTGCAGATGTTGTGTTGCTGCTGTAGTCAGTGGCAGGAACAGAAAATTGAGAATCAGTACGTCTCCACCTGAATATTGATTGTACGGTATCTGTCTTTGTTCTTTCTGGAATTAGCTGGTGGTCTTTTGCCCATTAGCAAACAGTTACCTGAGCAGAAGCTAATGTTACAGATGATATAAAAAGAGCAGCAGCAGAGCAAACAGATTCAAATCAGCTCAATTCCCACAAAAACTCTTTCATCTTGAAACAATTTAAACTCTACCAAGGGTAAGTAAACAGAAGGAATATATTTTCTTTCACCTTTAACTGTCAGTAGTTGCTTTCACATTCCCTGTCTTCAGATATGAGGAAGGTTTTCGTGTCTTTCCTGGTACAAGACTCCCTTAAGATGTTAACACGATTATTTTTCTTTAGCGTACATAGTTCTTATTGTATTTACATGATATTCAGTTGTGAAACTTTTCTAAACTAGAGTTTCTCTCACACATACAGAGCTATCCAAACCAGCTACAGCAGCAAAGATCTTTTTTTTTTTTTCTATAAATGGCATCGATCATACAGAAACATAAAAGTAACTTTAACAACTGAGTCTAATTTTATGTCTATATCTATCACATCAGTCTAATTCTCTACAATATAGTTTGAGTCTTTATGTATGGTCATACACAGAAACAAAACTATTTACATAAACACCAGGCAATAAGAAAGATCTAAACATTTCTTTTTCTAAAAGCATGCAGATTTTGCATGTTCCTTTCCTTTAAAGTCTGATATACCTCTTTTCTTAACTAAGAAAAGCCACAGGCATATTGAAGAACTATCCTGCTTGTCAAAGAGTGTTAAATTTGAATTCCTTTAGAAAATGCTAAGAATTTTGACTGACAAAAATGTTCTTTAAAAAGTGAAACTTCTGTTTTAAAGTAGCATTAGCAGTCATAATAGCTGCTCCTGCTGCTCAGAATATAGAATTAGGCTGAACAAAGAGAAGATTAATGCTTGTTCACACAACTAGAATGGCCCAGATCTGCTCCTCAGTGCCCACTAGTCAGAAGTACTACCTTCTCAAATGTGCCAGTAGTAAGAATTATGTGGGTGCTTCTTATTTAAACTCTTCGGATTAACCCAGATGATTTCTGTTTGGAACAGATTAGGAAGTGCTCATGGGAGCTAGTCCATTCATTGGGCTTTAAGACTGTATCCTTCAGATGAGGGAAAATAACACCTGGAATTGCAGCTTTTTTCAGTGTCTGCCTACAGCCTGAGAAATATGGTGGAAGGAGCTAGTATAGCTTAATTTACAATGATCCTTGTACTCTTCTTGTACTTCAAAGTTGCTTATTTTGATTCTCCTGACTGGTTCATCTGGCTCCAGTTGTTTAACAACGGAGATTGGTAGTAGGAAAGCCTTACGAATAAGTACGACCCAGATAACATCAATTCTGATGCTATTTGCATTATGCTGATCTAAGAAGAGGTGCTTAGCTGTCCAGGTACATTCTTCATAAGAGCATTTAAACTTGTCTACTCAGGGAAATGTCTTTAGGACTGAGAAACAGCATATTCTGTTTTCATATGCTGTATTCCGTTAAATATCATCCTTGAGGAAAAAATGCAACATACAGAGATGCCTGTGGCTGCTGTTGCAAAGTATAGGGAGACAGACATTCCTCTCGCCGGTTTATGTTTTGTGGCAATTTAGTAGCTCATGCTGTTATTTCTGTTACAGCTCCCAAAGTACTCTTGGGTTCTTTTTTAGCTGCTGTAGATCCACCCTGTTACAAAGAAAACTGATTGGCATGCACTAAGCATATCCATCTTTGTTCCATCCTCTCAGCCTCTCACATTTGACATGTTAGGGAATTGGCAATTATCAACAGATGGTGCAAATTAGAATGTCATGATGTTACTTTATATTTTCTCCAATGGCAGGTTATCTTTCTAATAAATCCAGGGGTTAAGAAAACACAAAGATAATATTTCCCTTCCTTTGACCCATTCACCTTTAGTCTTGAAATAAGTTCAGGCACCAAAGCTAGTAAATCCACATATTTTGCTAACTCACCAATTTCATTGCCCAGGTAAATATTCCTTAATTTATCCCTTAACCCAAACATTTCTTTCTTAGTTTTATCCCTTACTCAGGATACTGACAAGGATGGAATCTGATGTCTATTATTATACAGCAAAATGATTAGGTACGAACCAGTCATCTAAAACACTTGACTGAGAATGAGAAAATAGTGAACTAAGGACTGAAAAGGGTAATATACAATTGCATCAATGAATATTTACTGAAAATTTAAAGCAAGGGAATACTTACGAAGAGGAAGGATCTTAAAAATGGAAGCTTCAAATTATTTGCTATCAGTGATCAAAGGTTGCAAAACACTAGGATTAAAAAGTAGACTAGTCTCATTAAAGTATATTGCAGGAACAAGGTGTAGATTCTTGTAAAACTCTTATTAAGCAAGGATAATGTTTCTTATTTCATTTGTTTGGTATAAATCTCATTAAATTATTCCATTTGTTTCCTTCTTAGCATATTTTTGGAACTAAAGAACTTGCTATCAGTTTCAAAATCAATAAAGTTTAAAAGCAGAAAAAATGTTAGATATAAATTACTTTATTCTCATAATTCATAGGGAGAAAAAAAAGTTATTCTCTAAATTAAAACCAGTTCTGATTCTTTTTTTCACTTAAACTAACATGTAGATTTATTAGAATTAAACATTTTTCAGATAATAATTTGCTGCTCCCTGGTTAATCAGAGGTCTGTATCTGTTTCAATATCGACAGTTTGGAACAGAATGCCATTTCAGCGTTCACTTTTTACCATTTACAGTCTGCTTAGGTTTGTTCCCTGAGCCATTTAGTTTTAACCTTGAACACTCGAGTCCATTTAGGGATAACTTATAAGGAATCCACAAATGGTGAGAAACCCACCCAAAGTTCATACAAATCCTATTTGAATCTTAAAATGACCTTGTTAGAAGAACTTTTGAACATAAAGTACATATAAAGATTAAAGAAAAAAAAAAAACAAACCAAACAAAATAAAGTTCAATATCTTTGCATTTTCTCTCATTTATTAATCTGTATGAATTTTCTTGGCTTCATTTTTTCATTAACTGGGGATTTGACAGTGTCAGATTGTGCTAGTCATTAGTGGGTTTGATCTTCCATATTTTTAAGGTAAACTTTATCTAAATAAAAAAAGTATTTAAGCAGGTCCTCAGAGATGATATCTTGTAATCTTCTTATCTTTCTAATGTTTCATTTGGTACTAATTTATTGAGCAATGTCTTTTTAAATATCGATGATGCTCTATCTGTTCTGGAAACAAACATAATTACAGTGTTTCAATCTTCACACACTTCTTCCGGGCTTGTAGTAGTATACTAACTTAATTATTTGTAATGGAATTACTCTTGATTTACACTGCTTTACCTGAGCTGCAAATCCAGCCTATGAAATAATTGATCTGGCTCCTACAAGCATATACACTGAAGTTTACAGGCTTTTACATATAGTAAAGAAACAGAGAAGTGCTATATAGGCTTACTATTTTATTTCCTTTTCTATATTGTAAAAAAACAGATTGGTGTTTTCCCATTGTTTCCCACGAAGGTTTGCATAGACCTCTCTTGGGATACATAGTTATACAATACATCCTTGAGCTGTGCAAACCAGTCTAGGCCAACTACCACTTCCACCTGTTTTAAAGACAGAATTTGTGTCAACTTCAGTGGGAGGAATCCCTTCCTTGGAAAATATCCTTTTTTTAAATTGCTGGAGGGGAACAAAGAAGTCGCTTTAAAACAAAACCCATTCTAACAACTTAATATTTGTTATTTTTCAGATTCCTTTTCAAAAGGAGTGAAAGAAGCGTGGGCACTTGTATCGATGAGAAGACCCTTTGCTATCAAGGCTTGAGCACAATGTCTTTGAAAGATCCTTTTTACAAATGCTAGCATTTGAAAAGGGCAAACAGGGAAATAAACCTCAAAGGGGATGACAATGGGATATGGAGAGGAAGTGGGTGGGTTAATGCATCTGAGAAGCAAAGCTCCTTATAAAGGCATTGAAGAGGTTTAAGGTTCTATTTAGTGACAAAAGGAGTTATGGAATGGGACATAATTTTCCCACAGGATTTTTGTCTTTTGATGTTTTTTAAACACATTTAAAAAAAAAAAAAAAAAGATAGTTTGCAATTTTATAGGCTGAAAACTTGTGTAGTAGGGTGTATCTATTTATACAGGAGAAAGGTAGGGTACCACCATGCTGATGGTTTGTAAAAACAATTTAACTCAACATTCATTAGGAAAACTATTAGAAAGTCTGAAAAAAGTCTAGTACTATTTGAAAGCATACTAATTTTCCTTCTCCACTCAGTATGTGTGAACAGAGACCTAGACCTAGTCTACCTTACAGAGACCTAGTGCTGACCCAGTTTTAGGACTACACTTGCCATTAGCATTGTCCTAGAGCTGTACGATGGAAAGACAACCTGGAAGTGAACTGCAGCACTGCAAAGTGCCTATCATTCTAATCTTGGTAAGGTGACCCAAATCTAGGCCTCAGTGCTCAGAGTGGGCATTTTCTACAACAATGAAATAGCCCAGAAATTAGTGGTCCTCTCAGAGGACATCTCCACTGTTTGAGCTCCTCTAGAACCTTTTGAACTGTATGCTGCCTGGCAATAAAACCTGTAGAATGAATTATTGTATTTGTGGGAGGCAAAGAAAGGAGTGAAGGAAAATTCTTTGGTTTTAAATGAGAAGCAAAATATTCTTAGACTATGTGTCTTAAGTAGGTTGTTCGTACTGAGAACCTCTTTTCTTGGGTCAATGCTCTTTGACTAGTGCAACAATACAAAAAGTGTTTTATCCTCCTGAGATGTGAATTCCTCCTGATGACTAAGGTAGAACCATTTATAATAATGGGAAGCCACTACTCACCAATCTCCTCCATATAGTTAATATCATGGCATGTATTTCCATATGCACACCTTCAAAAGCATACAAATTTATCTTAATCATTTGTTTCTAATTATCTAGACCATCCTACTCTGTCTATTGCACTATATATCAGCACAGTGGAGGGAGAGGGCACACAGTCAGAAATCCTAACTTTAGAACAAACTGAAAAACCACTGATATTCAACATCTTTTTTGTTCAGTCATTTTAAAGGTTCTGGAGTACTTAGATGTGGATAGTCCTGTGCTCAACTTTCCAGTAGGATGACACTTATATTTCCCATCCTCAGTGGGGGAAAAAAAAAAAAAAAAAAGTGATTTAAAAAAAGTTTAGAACTGGCCACCTAAAATCATCGTGACAATTAGACTCATATTATTGTTGTTTAGTGCCTTGTCTTTCAGTAGTCATCAAGAGGTAAACCAACATTTGGACCTTTTCAGGCTAGCTCCCAATTGTCCTATGCCAGGTTCTGTGGTCATGTTATTCTGTACTTTTGCTAACAAGGCCGATGTCCTCTGGTGGTAGTGTACCCACACGGTTGCTTGTGGCTTGAAGGTGTTTAGCTTAGATGGTTCTAGCAACATCCCAAGCTGAGGATTGTACTACTCCGATCCTTCCTTACATTAAACCTACTCATGTTACGGTTACACACTCAAAACTGCAGGTACAAGAGAGCTGAAAAAGCTTTCCTCAGATATAGGCATAATTCTATCCAGAATTAATAATCACAATTGCTTTCAAAAGTGTGCCCAAGTCCATGCTCGTGATCCAATACAGAAGCATTGTCACTGCTCCAGCACTGCAGTTTACCTGGTAAATTATTGCAGGGAAGGGGAAAAAAAGTCAAAACATACAAAAAGAGGGCTAAGTTCACTTGAAACAACATCACACTACTTTCTTGATTTGTATTTATATTAATTTGTATTAAAATATTACAAATATTAAAATAAAAAATAATATTTGCATTTAAAGCATGTAATTGTAAGAATATGGTGAGAGACAGGGAAAGGACAAAATAAGTTGAAAAAGAGGAGAAAAAATGTTAAGGGAGCAGAATAAAGGAAGATGGTAGAAAGACTAAGCAACAAGTGCTGGAAGTTAGAGAAACTACTGATCACAACATAGCAGATAAAACAATGCAGCTCATTCCTGACGAAGTATCATCAGGATGTGTTGACAGCACTGCTCAGGCTTCTTTGCTAGCTTTACTCTTTGGGGGATTTTGTTAAAAAAATAACACAACGAAAACAATAAAAAGGAAAACTCTAAATGTCATCCTGAGTTTCACAGGTTATATTAAAACCTTAAACTATGAACTTATCCCTAAGCTTTCTTTTACTGACAAAATACCATCATCTGATTTAGTACTTAGTAGCAGAGGTGTTAACCTGCCTGTGCCTTGTGACAGCTGAATCAGTACGAGGGAACAGAAACTCCAGTGCCAGGCAGCCACTCGCTGCGCCTCCTTTGCATCCAAGGCGGGAAGCATTTGTATAGTGACGAAAGAGATACTGGAGGGAATCTGCCCTATAGGTGCTAACGCTGTCCATGTTGCTGTTACTCCATCAGACTTTCCCTATTACTACCCAGAAGCTAGTCCAGCCTCTCTGGAATTTTTCAGGAAGTCCTGCAGAGTGAAAGCATGCCAGCCTTTTTATCAGTGCTTCTGATTTTGCATCGATACTATCGCATTAGGAGAAAAAACACATGGGAGAATCAAATCCCATAAATTAAATAGAAAATCCCTTTAGATGATTAGTTCAGACCAATGTTAAAAGAATATTTTGTGTGCATGTCAGGTTCTTTGCCAGTCTCAAAGTAGTCATTTGGATTCACTTCATTATAGGCACTGCAGTACCTTAGGAGAGAAAGAGAGAAATAGAGCGTGAGACAGAGTAATAATAACCCTTGAACAATGAAGTCTTTCTCCTAGCACAACTTCAAATAACTCAGACGACTATCTTTTAATCAAATATACAAGCACCAGTGTAACTGAATGGCCAGCATCCACGAATAGGAAAAAGAACAAGCACAGAGGAACACAGAGAAGGAGACACTAGATATAACGGAGCACTACGTCATGGACTTAGACTTAAATAGAATAATAAAAACCAACTCGACAGCAAAATAAACACACTCTGTAAATACGATCTGATCTTTTCCTTGTTAAGTCAATAGGACTTTTACCACTGTCTTAGTGGGAAAGAAAACAGGCCGTTATTCTCCAGCCCCGCTTCTTTCTACCAGCCTGGATCTTGGTCTCCGCCTTTGCACTTTGACTTTCTGGCCTGCATTCTCCACCTTCATCGTGGGGGTTTCTGTTAATTCATGTTCTCTGTTGTATATTTTTCTTCTTCTGGTAATGCTTTTTCATTTGCTCTTTTTCTGACACTGACAATTTAAGTAACCAAATTAATCATTGTATTTCAGGAACAGGTGACCAGGTAAATCTCAATGAGGATCAAAGGACAAAGCTGATTTATGAAAAGTAGGATTAAAAAATGAAAGCAAATTTAAACTAGACTCTGTGTGAATTCCCATTTGTCCTTCCTATGTCTAATGGATGAAACATTTATTAATTGGCTTTACTGTTGGGTTTTTTTTCCAGATACAAATTCTTGCATAGAACGTTAGTTTCAGATCCTGATTCAGTAGAATTATTTACTAGTGATGACTTTCAGAAGTATAAACAGTAAAGATGACTCAAGTGTCTCATATGAAAATTTCCTCCATTAAAACCTGGCTTTGGCTCTAAACAAAAATAACTTGTGCAAGCATGGCTTTCTTTTAGATATGTTGTTTATCATTATTTTTACCTCAAAATTTAATCAATATTTGTAGAAATCAAATTAAAGTAAGGGGCTTTTGGTCGGATTTTTTTAATGGTTGATGAAATTGTGGATTTTTTTACTAAGAACAGTAAATATTTTAATAACTCTTTATATAAACATTGATTAATGTGTCATGAAGACTTTCATGAAAATGAAAATGAGCCCACTTTGAACTTTGTTAAATGAAAACAATTTGAAACTTGTTGTCATTAATAGTTCCTTTTCCTTTCCAATGTCTTTAATGAACAATTCAATTGACTTTGGTAGAGCTGTTCCCATTCTTGAACATAGGGATGTACTTAAATACTTTATTTAATGAAGGTGGTGTGTTTTGGTTTGTATGGTTTTGGGTTTTTTTAATCTTGTACCTGCATCTCAGCAGTAGGATTCATCTACCATTAGCTATCTCAAAGTTACATGTCTAGTCCAAGCTAGTAATCTAGTCTTCTGTGGTCAATGGAGAAAGAAAGTTATCTCAAGAAAGTAATTCTTTCTATCCAAAGATAAGGTGTTTGTGACTGGTGAGATGAATTGCCCTCAGAAGGCACTGTGTTTACTTTGACTGTAAAGGGAAAAGGAATAGCTGTTATGACTAGAATCTTAAAGGCTAGGCAGCAGTGGTTTGGAGTGGTGAAACCCTTGCAAGATACTAATAATTGCTTAATTTCTGCAACCATTTTGAATTTTGTTTGTTACTCTTTTTGTAGTCATGGGAGTATTCCACAGTAAAAATAATAAAAAAAAAGTAGATATGGAGCTGGATGTAACAGCTTATTACTTTTCATTCTTTTGCTGTTGATTATCCTGCATTTATAATGCCTGAAGAGTCTTTCTCCTCTCACCTCTCTAATCAACAACTCTGCTGGTTCTATATTAGCCTAATTCAACTGAACTTATAAATTGACTTAAATTAGAACTCCTGTTTTATTCCTGAAATGCCTTGTGAAGCAGAAGATTTATGATCCTACTAAGCACTGAGTGAATCAGAACTGATTTTTCTTTTATAAATATTTAAAATGCTTGTTTTCAGAAAAAGAAGACAAATTTTTTAAAAAATAATAGGGAACAGATATATTTCCTCCTCTGACAGTCAACAGGTCATATATTTCACTTTCTCTCCTACATGTGGTGAGCCACTTTGCCAGTTAGAGGTTTTCATATTGTACCAATAGGTGGCACTAGAAATTTCTTTTTTTTTTTATATAAAAAGGACACTGACAAGAGTTTTATCTTCTCATCAGTATGTAGAGCACTAAAAGAAAGTAAGACCTTACAAGGCCTGGAAAGAAACAAAATAGCAATGCTGGCATGGCCTGCAGCTCTTTCTTACAACTATTTGATCTTTGAGATGTAAAAGTAGTATTGCCTACTGAAATTGTAATTCTGTTTTTATACTACGCATCCTCACTTGCGGCAGCAATTTAGATCGTATGGGGACTTGGGCTGTATTTCCTGCTGGCATAAATGGGCAACATTTGAATGGCTGAAACAGAGTTTCTCTGCCTACCAAATAAGTGTTAGATCTGGTGTTTAACACTGCCTTCTGTGGTATCATGGAGCATGTCTTGAAAATATGCCAATTCATTATTATTTTGGCAAATTTACACCAGACTTCTATAATGATGTTTTTTCAGCTAAAATGTTTTTGATTGGCTTCATAAACTTGAGTATGAAAATATTGGTGTTGAGATTTTTTTCATGGCAACATTGGAGGAGATGCCAAAACACTTCTTTACAATGTCTTTAATTTATGCAGTGAATAAAAGGGAAACCTGGAACAATTAGGTCAGGTTCTCCAGACTTCTAAACTCCCCTGAGAAGGTCTGATCCTAGCCAAAACATTCCTGTACATGGGAATTCGGTTCCTTTGTGCACACTCATTTCATAGTGATTGCCTCAGAGGCTCAATGTGTATGTAACTAGTTTAATTTAGTGTGTAATAAATACAGATTATTGTTACAGAAGTTGAATTGTTGGTCTTCTGTGGGTTGAACTATGAGCTTTATATCACATTCTGGGTGTCTTTTCTTAAAATGAATTGTAAGAATACATATTGTTATATAATACACAGGTGATGTTTACTTTTTCATTCAGAGTGATCTTCCTTTAGATATTTAATAGTACTTAAGCATACACTTTAATGTAACCATATAGCCATTTTCCTAAATAAGGATTCCTCTGTGTCTTCTCTGTGGTTAACTACTTGATAGTTTCTTTTAGTCTGATAATGAGAACATTATATTTAAATTATACAGAATACAATAGCAAGAAATACTTTCTGCAGTGTTCTTGACACTGCCATAAGATTTTTCCAGTCTGATTTGTTAGGCCATTTGTAAAAAAGGTTATCAATAGTGAGAAGGAATAGAAGCTTTTGCAGCTGCTTGAATATGTTGTCTCAAAAGTGAGTTCATTACCCCGTGTACAAAATCAAAGAGAAAGTCTAAGAATACAAGATATTGCTTTTAATACAAAGTTGTGCAAGTTTGAGTTCTTGGTGAACTAGCACAACTTGGTCATTTCCACAATCACATTTATACACAATTACATGAATGTTAAATTGTTAACTTCCAATCCTCTAACAGTGATTGGATGGAAATCTGTATAATGGTTACACAGTCTTGTTGGTTAAATATGCGTACTCATTGAGGAAGGGTCTCTGTGGGCCGCGTAGCTGATTTAAGGTGTATGATTTTTAGTATTATAATGAAGGTAGGTTGCTTAAGGACACATCTTTGGCTATTCATCCAACAAGTATCAGATATATCTTGATTGCAAGAATCTCGTGTTGCCAATTTTACAGGATATAATTGTTCTTCAAAATTGCCTTGTCCTGCGCAGCAATTACTTCAGTTAATCACCTTTGATAGTTCTTCACATGGGACATTAGGAGTCAAAATAATGTGTGCATTCTGTTTCTTCAAGAATATGTGCAGATTGTTAAACAAAACCACATGTCCATATAGTCTGGATACAAAATTTGATAACAAATAGACAAATTATATTTAAGGATTTCAGGAAAATTTCATTCCATCCACAAAGCTTTTCCCAACAGCATCCATGCTGTGACCAATGAGCTCAGGTACGTGAGGTTCAACTTGGTTAGCAGATGATACAAAC
Organism: Falco naumanni; assembly: GCF_017639655.2. Taxonomy (NCBI): domain Eukaryota; kingdom Metazoa; phylum Chordata; class Aves; order Falconiformes; family Falconidae; genus Falco; species Falco naumanni. The sequence goes on along the minus strand of NC_054059.1, from coordinate 2,678,140 downwards.
TATTTCAGCAGATAGGTGCAGAATCACACAACATAGGACTTAAAGGGACTTGAGGTCCATCTCCATCCAGAAATAGGTGGATGTCCCATTGATAAAGAGGAAAGAGAGAGAAGAGAAAAGGAACTCTACAGTCCATATAGCCACGGTTTTGTCAAATGATAAAGGGATAGCTGTGCAGGTACCTTCTGTTCAATCCATTAGTACATCTGTTCCTGCAGACAAACTCCCACCATCCTTTTGAGTGCTTTAGTTATTGTAACAGGCTTTTTGGTAACTTGAGATCTGATCTAGTTTCACCCTAGCTTTAAAGCAAGGTAAACCATACACACTAGCAATCATATCATGTACATACATCTGCATTATAATATATGTATATATATATATCTCCAGAAAAGAGATTATTTAGAAAAAGAGATGAACAGTTTCACGCATACATAATACTGTTTTCATGTATCTTTACTCTCTTACCTTGGAACTGCAAGTATTCCAGTAGCTATCAGCAAGCAGACAAGCATACGTATCTCATATTTTAACTTTATTTATTCTTGTGAGATATAGTTCTAACTCAAACCAAACATAAAGAAGTGTCATTAACGCTTTGAATACAATTCATAATGTTGCACTCAAAACCAGGCACTGAATGGGAGCTGGTACCTAAGTACCTGGAAAAAAATCTCTAAGAATACATCAGAACAAAATGCAAATTATTGGGTGTTTAATTCTGAGAGGCACTGAATAGCTTCAGCTTTCACTTGAAGTCCTGGGAGTGGGCAGGGGAAAGCTTGAGAAAGAGATAACTCAACACCTTTCATGACTGAGCTGAAGATGAATTAGTGCAATATACCCATTGTCATGTCTTATTGCTTAATTGACTACCTCTAGGTGTAATATAGCTGGCTTTATCACATAAAAATCATTTTGATTTATTTGATGCATTGTATATCATAAGGAAGCATGCATGAGGTTATTAATGACTTGCACAGCTGTGATATATTCCAAGGGCGCAGATAATGTGTTTCATCATATACAGTACTAGGCTATTATGACTATTACCCTGAAACTTTCTTTTTTTATTTTTATGAATATTATTCTTTATTATATTTTTTCTCACATAGCCTGCTCTACATGTAAGAGTTGAGTAGTGGTTTTGGCATATAGGACGGTACTGTAAATATTGCAGAACTTTGTTTGGAGCATGGCAGTTGGAAATATTGACTATAATATAAATGCAGATTATAACAACTCAATTTGTTGCTAATTTATTATGGGCAATTGAGTTGTTAATTGTTCTCTTTGGCTTATAAACCTCAAGGTCTATCTGTGAGATGTCAAGTGGCTGGGCCATGCTTTCTAAATAAGTGTAGCTCTGTCACATAATAAATGTGCCTAGTGAATATAAACTTTTTGTTCATCTTTTCATAAATCTTCAGGAGTTAGAAGAGTAAGGCAGATTGTTTAGAAGGTCAAATTTTGAAATATAGTAAAGCGGTCTCGAGACAAAAAAAAAAATTGTCACAAAATTCAGTTGGTATGATGCGTGCAAGACATCTTGATAGGGCAATTAAAAGTCATGTTTGACTTTTCCAGCAAAGGGTTAGTACCTTTATTGAAATAGTCTGGATACTTTAAAGAAACAGGCATTCAGACTTGAATTCCAGGATCTGTTTTTTTCTTTTATAGGCTTTTGGATTTGTGGTGCTTTTTAAAAAATTAAGCTTTCCAGTAATATTCAAATTTTAGGCAGTTAGGTTCTCCTGGAAACAGGCTGTATTTTGTCATTCTCCACCAATATTAGTCATACCATTAATGGTTACACTCTCATGTCTTTTCACAATTATCTCATGCCTTTTCACAGTTGTCTCCACACACTGAGATGGTTAATTAAATTCCTCTCTACACAGTGGAAAAAAATTCCGAGTGAAAATTTGCTTCTTGCCATTCAAAAGCAAACGGCCTATAGTATGTAATATTGTGTTATATACATCATGTACAAGTGCACGCAGCATCATTTCGGATCTACAACTCCAATATGTTTTGCTTTTGTCCAACTTTTTAGGTAAAAGAAATCTTAAAGCAGGATGCTAACCTGTGGATGTTTATCACTGCCTTTAACTCCCAGTGAAGACATGCCCGTGTCGTGCTTTTCACTGTTCTTCTGTTCCATTGCAGCCACTTATACTCCATGTCAGCCTGAGAGACAGGAGAAACAGGGCTTCCAGCATCTCAGGCAGGCATGTCACAGTTCAGATGTGACTATAACTCTACCACTTTTTCTTCTTGATCCAGGTCCTGTCTTGTCATTTAAAGCATGGTACCACTGCCCACTGACTTTTTCCCACCTCAAGCTTTGTGTCAATTGTATCTCGCTGGTGGAAATATGCAAATTAACCCGTGAAATTGTGGATGTTAAAGGAACTCTTGGAGATATGTTAAAGTTTGATAAAGGTTTTCAACTGAAGGTATTTTTCATACTAGCCACCCACGATTTGACAGAGTACATGTCACATTACCTCAAATAAAGGGCATGCTAAGTCAAACTGATATGTTCACATCATGATAACAAATTCATCAAGTTTAGAACCCCATCTCTTCCTAATAGCACAACAGAGTTGTTTTCCTCTTAAGTATCTTGGTAATTTATGTGGTCTACTTAGGAGAAAAGCTGCCTGCAGCTAATTCAAATACACCAAGAGAGCAGTATTGTACAAAATGTTTTTACATTTACTAGGAGCCTGTAGTTTTACAGTCTGTCAATGTATCAGTAATAATCTTTGAATGAGAGTAAAGGATGAACTGAAACTACTGGAAAAAAAATTTCAGGATTAAGCTTGCAGAATTAACCTGGAAAATCTGCTGCTTTTTTTGTGTCTGAATTTGAGCTCTCGTCTGGCAATACTTAGACACTGAACTTTCTCCAAGTGACTTCAGAAAGAATCTTGCAGGACAATGAAAGAATCCTGAGGTTTAATTACTTTTGTTACTATAAGGGACAAAATAAATTTTAAAACCCCAGCAACAAGCCGAAAGTATAAATATTGAAACATCCATCATTATGGGATGTCAAAAGATTACAACGATACATTTACAACAAAATGTAGCAAAAAGTAGTCTATAATTATGGTTTCACTGATTTATATCTACTTGTAGAAGATGTTATAACTTAACTTGTAGTGGGAGAACATTAGACCAGCACTGAATGATAAAAATTTCTGGAACAGAAGAATGGCTGTAGTAAAGTGAAATACTGAAAAGGGGTTATATACAACCCACAAGCCATTTAAGGTTCAGTGAAATTCTACTGAAATCAAGTCCTGAAGCTTCGGTTTAAAATGATTGCTTTGCTTTTAGCTACATTTCTTGAAGAAATAACTCTTCAGCTATTAACAAGCCTCCAGCCAGTCATTAGTCGTTGTTAGAAACAATTAATATGCTCACTTTATCTTTCACTTGTAATTTTTTCTTCCAATAAAAATGAAAAATAAAAAAAAAAGAGAAAAAAGAAATACATACAGGAAAAGATATAAATACAGCAAAAAAATAAAGACATACAGCAAAGAAATTTTCTGTTAAATAAGGTAGGAGGAGGTTTAGGAAAAATTTTCCAGTTTGCTTGCAACAGCTCTTTAATTTCAGTCATTTTCTCTAACGACACATCATCAAACTTTTGGAGAGAAAAGGACAAGTATCTCTGAATGCCCCAAAAATTTAGGTTTAGTGGCTAGAATAACAACAGATAGATCTAAATCTATAGAACTAAATCTCAACACAAAAATGCAAGCCCAGATTTATTGAGTGATATCCTACATTGCAGTGGACTTTGGGATACTTTCCGATTTCTAGGGAGATTGTAATAAAAGCTATCAAGGCTATCAAGCAGTCTTGGTCAAAATGGTTCTTCCTTGATCTACCATATTAAGAATGCATGCAGTGCTGGCAGTTTCTCTGGTGTACACTGAGCTGGTCATGCATATTGATAGGGCTATGAGACATTTAAAAATAAATTCTGCTTTATCCTGTTTTTTAGTTGTTTCTTTTTTATTTTTCTTTTTTTTTTTCTTTCTTTTTTTCCCCACCAGCAATTGTCTGTGCACGCCAACAAGGTGTTTAGCAGGAAAAAAACCCCAGGTAGACTAGATTCAAATGCTTATTGCTCATCTGTTCTTCTTCCAGAAAGATTACAGCATACTGGCATCACATAATTGCTGAGGAATAAATCTGTGCTTTCTTGTTCCCAATTGAGATCTCTGCAACTAGAGCCATGTGAAAAAACATCCAGTTGCCAGAAAAACTAGACAAAATTGTTCTGTCAGAATTTTGAGAACTGGGAATTACTTTCAAAAGTACTAAGCCCACATTATCTTTTATATATTCCCTAAGGCAAGTGTATTAAATACATCTAATTTATCAGACTTAGTAAGTCCCAGTTAACATAAAATTATTTGTCATATACAATGCGCTACAACCATCAGAGCCAGAGAGCTGGGATGATTCAGATGCATGTGGAGAGCTCACATGAGAATCTCTGTATCTTAATAGCCCATGTTAGCTCTCTGATGAATTCCTTTTGGGGACTATGGAAGGGAATAAGGCAATCCCAAACAAAAAGATGAATTGGTGCAAAGTGCTATTAACTCATTGAGCAGGCAAGATAGATTACTGAATCTGCTTCACTTTTTTTTTTTTCTTTTTTTTTTTTTTTTTTTGGCTCCTGTCTCATTTTATACTGCCCTTGTACTTTCTGCATGGAAATGGCTTTTGTTTCCTCCATAAATTTGAGTGGACTCTGAGTGTAATGAGTCCATGATGCTTTATCAAAGCCTTCAGGTACTACCAGTACAATAGCATCTATTCTAGTATGGATTCAGTTAGCCTGAAACCTTCAGTTAAAGAAGGCAGACCAGAAGCTTTGCATCCTTGTAACTTTCAAACTACTTGTGGTGATAAATTCTGTTGCTTCCAAATCTCTGGAGGCCTCCCACACAAAATCAGGCTACTCAAACTTCATGAGGGAGGGATGGCAGGGAAAAATGCCTTTGACTCTTACTCCAGCAGGAATATATTTTTTCCATTTTAAAATATTGCAGTGACATTTTGTCCATTATCATAATGGTCTGCTAGTCTCTCCTTCAGAAAGAAAACACTTGTGTCAATGGAATTTAGTCCCTTAAGATATCCAGCCAGCTGGCCGCTTTTGACTCAGTCCCTTGTCCAGACCAGCAGGCAACATTTTTAAGCCAAAGTCAACAGAAGCAGGATGCATGAAATAGCCATAACTTTAAGTTTTTTGCTCTATTTTTCCCCTGTATTTTATTCCAAACATTAAGTGGAAATAAGACAGAATAGTGAAAAACTGCATGCATTAAGACTACAATTTCTTAAATAGCAATAATTACAAAAAGAAAATTAATATCTTCATATGTTTTGGGTAACAGGTAGAAAACCTCAGGTCTGAACCACGACAAGTTAATTTTACATCCTTATAATACTTCCTGGGAAGAATGCACTGTGAGAAAAACATCACGTAGCATGGCCCTGTGGAAAAATAGCTATGCATCGTTACAGATCGGAGAATGAGGACATGCCCCGGATACTGTTTTCAGTTTTGATCATGTCATTACAGAAAGAGTGAAAACTGTGTGAATATAAAAGATCTGTAGGAGAACAGCAATGGCCAGGTAGTGGTGAGTGAGTGGGTTGTATATTCTGTGGAAGTAGAGATGAAGATTTTAGGAAAAAATACACCAGAAAACAGCAAACAAAGAAAACCAAAAGAGAAATAGTGCAAGTATGTCAGGTGTTCTTGTGTACTTATTTCTATAAAATAGGTGCTGGATGTCAGTCTTACATTTAAAACCTCCAGTTTTAAAACTGGCAGTGTTATTTTTGTAAAAGATAATTAACCCAAGGAACTCGCTTCTGCATAATATTTAGCAAAGATTCCAATGTAAGCCTAAAATCAGATTAACCTTTTGTGAGGATAAACATCACACAGAACTAAAAGCAATCAATCTTTATGTTCCAGGACATCAGCTGGCCAAAAACTCATGGCAGGGCAAAAGTTCCCATCCATCAAGGGCAAAAAACAAGTGCTTTAATTTAGCTAAATGTTCTGTTAACGTCTGCAAACTGAGTATGACAGTAGAATGCTTGTTTCTTTGTTCAGTATTGCTTAATGATACCCAGATCATTTGTGTCTTACTTACACTTTTTAAACTGCAATGTCTATCCGCTCAGCTGAGATCTGAACGTTAAACTGCATTCTCTTGGCATATGCAGTTTGGCATCTTCAGTGGATAATGAAGTTTATACCCAAATTGAATATATCAGGAAGAGTCGCCAGCTTACGCTGATGGGTAACTACAGCTCGCGAGCTCACATGCAGAGGCATAGATCACCAGATTAGCAGCAAGGCTGGAGAATATGTGCTCCTTCCTGGGACAAAGGGAGTCACACAAACTACTGCAGCAGATACTGCTTGATTCCCTGAGACTCAGCTACGGGCCCGGCATTATGAAGGTAAAAAGCCATTGCCACTTCCCTGCACAAATTACTCCTAGAGCATCCCTTTTCTTCTTACTTCCTGAAGGTGTAAATTGAGTGTTTAGTGGCCATAACATTTGGATGTATTGCCCACAGGGCAGGAAAGATTTACAAACCCTGGTCATTACCTATTCGAACATTAAGTTACAATTGAAAATTACAATTCAGCACATTTTCTCAAAGCTAGATTGATTGCAGTATGAAAAAAAAAAAAAGAAAAAAGAAAAAAGAAAAATGTATTATTCTCTGATTTGAGGGAAAGACAAGATCACAATAGACTTTTTTTCAGGCAGTGTGAAGGGTAGGAAGAGAGTTATGTACCATTGTTCCTAATTTCTTGAATTTTAAGGAGAGAGAGAAAAGGAATGTTGCAAAGATCTGAAAACGAATGTCCAAAATACCTCTTCTTTACAAGGAATTTGGAGGCATTGAACCTGTGTCCTACTTGTAGAGGTAGACTTGTAAGCATTTATTATTGCTATTGTTATTAATAATAATGTGTTTGTACTCGCCACATGAAAATAAAAGCTATTTATCAAAAGCAAGTCTTAGTGTTAAGGTGTAATGTAAAATACAGAGATTTTTATTTTTTAGCTTATCCAAACATTTGCAGGTTTTCTTATTCAAGTGAAAAGCATAATCACAGAGCTATGTTTCCATGTTTAAGGGATAAAAGTGAAATGAAGTATAGATCTGAGGACTCACCTTTCTAATGGACATTGAAAAACATACTTTGTTCCTGAGGGTCCCTAGGAAAGCACTACAGTTTCAAGCTGCCAGACTATATACCTTTCTAACTGCAGTGAACTGATACACACTTCAGTTGAACAGGGAAGTCAGGCACTGAATTAATATTTTATCTATTCCTGTGTTCTGGGAAAAGAAAAAGGTTTCTTCTGCCCTAGAGAAAACAGTAGAATTCAACATGAATGAAGAGCAGAGAAAGAACTGGTTATTAGCATTAAGTTTTCTGCATACTCAGTCAGACATCATACGTAAGGTAGGTCACGATGACCAGCTACACAGGAACTCCTGCATGGTTTAGACTCTGAGCTGCTGCTTCACACATCGCTGAAGCATGAAATTTTAGTAACATTTCTTGTGTGCTATGATTTAACTGCACTGGAGTTTGCAGCTTAACACAACACCACCTACCATGCTTCCAGTGTTACACAAAGATGCTTTTTCGGTTACATCAGTAAATAATAATCAAAAATGGGAATGTAAGAAATCCTGACCATCTAACATTTATGTGCTATTTAGACTTTTATGAATAACCTTAAACACAGAATATCATTGGTCTGTTGCCACATCAGCTTCTGTCTAGAATGCTGAGCTGTTAAAAAACCATACCATTTCTGCTGTAGAGAACTTGTTTCATTAGGAAAGCTAATGGTGAGGCCTACAGATTCTGTTCTCTCTTCTCTGATTCAGCTGGTTTAATTTACACCACATCAGTAAAGGGCAAAAGCTGTCACAATCTGAAGACAGATTTGCAGAACCTAAGCTGGTCATTAAGTAGGTTGGTAAAGTTTTCCATTTCACTTTCTTACCTCCAAATTCCTGATGTTTTTAAGGCACACCACAACAGAGCTGAACAGAAAATCAAAGTTTTGCTCAAAAACCACTCCACAGTCTCTGAATTTATTCTTTCTGGTTTTGCTCCCCTGCTTTGAGAACAGGCTGTCAGCTTTCGGTGGCAAGGAGTGGATACAGCAGGAGGAGGCTAAATAACAGTCAGGAGGACATTTGTTCAATAACTCTCCTCTGATGGCATATAATCTGTGGACATCAAAAGCATGCTGTTGAAGTGCATTTGGTTGTCTGTATCATTTCAGGCTTCACTTCAGGGAAAAGGAACTGTACAAGAAGTCAACAATTCCATGTTAGCAAACTTCATGGATACCACACTGTTCCACAGGCATCATATACAATCGATGATAGGAAACACATCAGAGAATTAAAAGAGATCCGGTGCCACAGAGACAGTGTTTCACATGTGGTTTTGTCAGCATTTGAATGATAATAACTACTGATGGATTCTTACTTCTAATCACATGTTGACAGCAAAGTCTTAAAAGTAACGCAATGATCCTTGGTTAGCTGTGACATACAACTATCTTTCTTCCGTAGCAGGAAAAAAAATTAAATAAAGCCCTTCCTAAGACAGATTCCCACCCACCCCCTTCCCCCAGATTGCCCATGTAGGGACTTCAGTTCATGGCTTTACTCATTCCTTGGATGCTGGAGACTTCCGCCAGTTCCTCAGACTGCTTTGTTATGATTAATACACATCCGAAGATCTTACATCATTACTGATGATGTATCTGTAGAGAACGTCGGACCCCAACCCTGTGATTACCATTTGCACCATAGCATTCTAGTCTGAGGCCTTTCCGCTTTTTGAAAGAGAATTTAATTAAAAACTGCTAGTGTTCAGAGAATAGGCATCCTTATTTCCTGACTTTTAGCAGTAAATCACACTCTCTTTGCCGGTACATAGGCTTCTAGAGCTGGAAAACCCTGCTTATTAATGCCAATGGGCTAAACAAATAATAAGACAAGCACAGAATAACATCTTCATACGTAAAAAGGCTGAAACTGAGATCAGCTCCCTAGACCACCACCAACATTAGGCAGCTACGAGAAAGTATAGACTAATGATTTTGAGTCATTGCTATAAAAATAACTTTAAAACTGATAATGGGTTCACGTACCCATATCAGTAGTATAAATTTTCACTGAAATTCAATCTTAGACATACCTGGGTGTAAAAGCCATAGCAAGATATGTGTAATGTATAAATTATACATTCAACCTCCATTTAAAGTAATGTTTAATTTGTTTTCCCTAATGATTTTAACCATGTAACTGATTAAGGCCAGGGGCATTGTAGAAAATTGGAAGTAGAATAGCTGCAGGTGTAAAGTGGCATTACTTCATTGCCCCACTTAGCTAAGCAGTAAATTGAAAGCTTGTTGGTTATGTAGAAACCTTGATTTGCCACATCCTATAGCTGTTTTCTTGTTATTTAAAATTTGGATTTATTTGACACTGTTGAACTGGATTCAGTTCTCTGGTATTCAAAGACAGCTTCTTTTGTGACATTTTGAGACCTTTTCAAAATTACCACTTCTGTTTACATCCATTTGGGAACTGGATTTAACCTAGAATTTTTAAGACTTTTTACCTTTAACTCTTAGGAAATTTTAGCAATGGACTCTTTGATGTCTGACTCTATTAGAGGGTCTCTTAGAACCTCAGAATGGCACCACAATGCTTCTCATTGTGCATTTACCAAGAGTTACCTAGTTTAATTAACTAGATGGAGAGTCTTAAATTTATTTACCCCTGAATAGCTGCCCCAAAGAAACTTTCCCGACTGTGCTCAAAACTCATCATATCCTTGAAACTGGTTCCTGTTTTATTTGCTTTCAACCAAATTGTTCTAAAGCAACAGAAGTTGAATAAAGGCTTTTTTGTTTATACAATAGGCCAATCAATAAGGCAGTCATTCCAAGAATGGGAATCCATATTCCTTTTCCACCTGAATAAATTCAAATCCATGTCTCTCTTCTTACAAGAGTGACATAAGGAGAGTGGAATGGAGGCAAGTGCAGGAAATGAAAACACTTCTTGATGTTTAGGTGTTGTATGGAAGACAATCCAAAATCAATTTGGTCAAAATCAGAGAACAGCTGATTCTCTTCCTGAGCAGGTCTTTACCCTGAGAGTAAAGAGATCACAAGTCCTTACTCCTAGGAATATCTCTTTATTCTCCACAAAATTATCTCTAGAAAACATACAGAAATGGCCATGAAAGGATAAAGAGAAGCTTTTGTCATTCCATCTGAAAAGACTCATGTTTCCTCCCTCCATTCTTTCATCATTTAATTCACTTCTCTTTGGTGATACACCTGTAACAGGAAGAATTAGAAATAACCCTTCCAAAATATACTTTTTTATTACTGTTTACAGTACTCCTGGTAAGATATATGGCTCTTGGTCTGAGGAAAGACTTTCTCCAGGCTATTTTAAAGAGACTGGAAAGGTTATCTGATCTTTAGTTTTAAAATAAAGAATCGTTTGTTGCTGTGTTCTGTCTTGAGATTAATCCCTTGTGGGAGCATTCAAAGCATTTTGTGTACAACTGCTATTTCAAGCCTCCTGGATAATAAGGGGGGAAGACTGTTTAGGTATCTGGATCCAAAGGTACATGCTCCATTGCTCATCTCTGTCATAACTGAGATGTACAAATAAAACACCCTGTTACTTATGAGGCTTTAGTATACACTCTGCAAATTACAAGAGTAGACAACTGCTGAACCTATGTGTTTAGGACTGTAACTTAGGATTCAGGTATGTAATTTTTAACTGTGTGCTACTGTAGAGATGCATGCTCCTTTTTTGTGTGAAAAGGGAGTTGTGCTCTTCACTTCAAGCACCCATCAGAGCCAAAAGAAACTTGATAGAAACTTGCTTTGGTATTGCCAAGCATGAACCATCTTCTGCCTGCACAGTCAGGTGTTACTTAGTCACCTACTTACCTTTGAACTTATTTTTTATTATATTTTCCCTGATTACCATTATTACCCTATATTTGTCTAGGTCCCATGAATGAGAAATTTCGTGGCATTTGATTTTGGGTCTGTATAGCATCACAAAAGCAGTGTAGTGTTTTTGTGGAAAGACACATAAAGTGCCTCTTTAATGTATAATGGAAAGTGGTATTTTTTAGAATACATTACAAAATTTAGTTACAGTTCCACCACTGACTACCTTTCCAGATGGAATGTAACAGAACTTGACTAAACTAGGAAGTGTTGTGTAATATTGTGGGAGCTTCATTGTTGTCTGTAAGGGGACTGTCTCCTTAAGAATTCTAACACCTGTAGGTAGTTTCTGATAAGTAGTTTTTAGAAGGTTATCTTAGCAAGCTGATAAAGTCAACAGAAAAACCTGTCCTCCCTTAAAAGCCCTAACCGCTAATACTTCATCCTTTATGTGGTTTGTTGTTGTGTTTTTGTTTTTGTTTGGGTTTTTTTGTGATTTTTTTTTTAATATAAAAACTCATTAGTTTTATTTTGGATTTCTCATTAGCAGCCGTAAAAGGGCATAGCAGCCTATACACTTTGCAGTTTTGGAGCCTTCAAAACAAACATTTTCTCAGAAGCCCTAACCCTACACCTCGGCCCTACAAGAAACTTCTTGTCTGGAAGAAAGAAGTTACAGTTCACAAAAAAAGATACCTTGGACTGAACAACAGATATCTGGAAAGGCTGCTCATTCAGTGCTTTACCTGAATGCTACAGGTTACTTCTGCAAAAATATCGAGGGACCGGCTCCTGCTGAGACCCAGGCCAGCACTGGCTCTGGGGCTAATCAGAGGAGCAATGGTATGAAGCCTTGGTTGCTCCCTGGCTTCACGTGGGTTTGTTTCATATTCTGTTAAGTGGGTCATACAGGGACAGAGAAGTGTAGATCTTCAAAAGACATTATCATCCAGTTTAGGGATGCTTAGGGAAACCATCAGCTTCGTTACCACATAATCTCTGTAGAGGATCAGTTTCCTTACTTTTTGTTTGCTTGGTTTCTCTCAGCAAAATTCTCTAAACCACAAAATATCTGCTTCAGGTTATGCCTCTTTAAAGGTATAAGCAGCTAAATGTTCTCTTACACACATATTCCCTGCTAGGCATTCCTTTTTTCATCTTTTCCAACTAAAGGATATATAATAAAAAGTTCAGTGATTAGAAAACGTCCTAGGGAGACACACAAGATGGGTTGAGATGCATACTGTTCTCTGTCTAAGGGGCATTAGAAGTTGCATTTCCCTTTTATCCTTTTTATCCTTTTTTTTTTTTTTTTTTTTCCTTTCCACAGAAGGATGTTTGAAATAAAATATACCTACAGTGTGGTAGTCCATTTATCATATCTGTTTACACTGCCTCACTTCCCCAAATATTCATTAGGCAAGAAGCAGCAAAGCAGCATATGGCAAGTTGGTAGAGCATTCACAGAATGGGTGAGACCTGGCTTTCTATTATGGTTTCTTATCATGGTTTCTTTCTTATTATGGTTTCTTCTTCACACTGTGTTATTCTGCTATGCCTGGTTAGACAACAGTTTAACCTTTTTATTTTCATGTAAAAATTAAAATGTAAGAATTTAAATATTCATAGTAACAAATTAGGCAAATAAACTTTTTATTCATTCATCAAACTGGTGTGGAACCACAAGGGAATTTGTTAGTCAGCCCAAAACATTTTATACTTTCTTACCGCTTTTTTAATATGATTATAACCATGTCTTTCTATATATTTGTCCAAGCAACATCAGAATATATATAGTAAATAAATATAAAATAAAGAATTAATATATATTGAAAGAAAATTGTTGTCAACCTATACTCATCTCTCTGGGAAAATTTCTGTAAAGTATGATTCTTTTGCAATAAATGTACAATGATTCAAATCATGTGATAACAAAGGTAGTTTTCATTTAATTTCCTCTGCCAGACTGTAGATCTTCCATTACAATGACCTGAGTTCCAATAAAAGAATAAAACAAATAATAGTTGATATGCACACTGCTAAACTATAAAATAATCCAATTATTTTCCATAGTGCAGAAATGCCATGCAATTTCCACACCTGTGACTCCAGAGAGATGTTATTTGCACAGTTTGGATCTGAATGCCTAGTTAAATTTTGCTGTGGTGCCTTGGGTCAGAATTATGTTAAATTTCTCTCTATATAAACTCCATAGTCACATATTATTTTCTGGCGTGCTGGTTACACACACTGCTCTCTTGCTTGGCAGGAAATCTGTCTTGATGATCAAGTTCTGCATCCTCGTGGTTAGTAGCCATGCCATGAAGGCAACACCTGCAGCCAGAAGTGCCAGCTCCACAGTGGGCGGAATGGGAAGGGTAGGGACTGTGTTTTCTCCGTGGCATTTCATCTGTCTTTCATAATGTAGCTCTGCTGGCAGCTTTAAGAAAGAGAATCTTCAGCTGTACAGTAAGAAGACCAGTAGCCAGTGTCTGAGACATGAGATTTTGTAATATCTTTGTCATGAGATGCTAATGCACTTGCTACACAGAATAAATAAATTTGATATATATCAGGAATCATGGTCCTAATAAACAGAGTTATTTCTTAAATGAAAAAATGGCAGTCTCCTCTGATGCTTAGGGCCATACAAGCACTGACAAATCGATTGTGGTATGAAGGATTTCTATGGCCTTGCAGAAGTCGGATTGATTTTTTCTTTTTTATTGGATCTAACATTAGTTGATTGCATTTTACATGTTTTACATTTACATTTACAGCTATGTCAAACTTCCTGTCTAAATTCAAAATGTTATTGACTTCAGCTGTTGAAAGCAGAGTCAGAATCATCCTTCCTATTTCTGTATTTCCCTGCACAATATTATCGTGAGTCTGTGCACAAAGATGTAGGCGATATAGGAAAACAAATGAATATATTCTATTTGATTCTCTGTTCTCTCTCTCTCTCTTTTAAAAAAATATTAAATCTTTAATTTAAACAAGCAGTTCAGGATATGCTGAAAAAATAGTTTATTGTTTGCCTTTTGCAAATGTGAAACTTCCAGCTGTCTAAAGTGAATAAAGCTATGAGACATCTCCTTTAAAAACTCTTCTTCTCTGAGTTGGTGGCAAACTGCAACACCCACTGGAATCCTGGATCTCTTTATGACACACGTTGTTGTGTGGCCAGCTGTAGCGCAACAATGTACAACACGTACCCACGCAGTGTCACCAAGCTAATACAATTCCAGGAAATTTAAGAAATCCAAATAAGCAAATAACAAAGTGACTGGACGTTTTGTTTCCTGCTAGAGACAGTTCTGTAAAAAACAAATAAACAATGCCCCCAAAAGAAAACCAGAGACTTTCCTAACATATATGAAACTCACCACGGTTCAAAACTATGATTTTCTTTTTCTTCTGAAACCAAATTGACTGGAAAAAATTCAACTGTTAGGAGGGAAAAAAATAACTTGCTTGCTGTTATGTTTCTCATTATTGGGATGAATTGTTTAAAGTAAAACCTATAAAGGTTCATTGAAATAATCTCAGATAACTCGTTACTTTTTAGAACAGAATGTGATCAAATGCAGCAAAGAGTTTGACTTTAAAGGCCACAGGAATACAAAGGAACACAAAATACTCAGTAGAACATGCCCTCATATATTCTCAGGGCAACACCCACCATCCATTTGCTCATCTGTCTCCCAGGTCCACTTTCTTCCTTGCTAAGCTTACCTATAACTAGATCTGCAAATATTTTTATTGACACAATTTTCCTTACACAGCTTTACAAAAAGATGTTCTTCTTGCCTGGATCACATAATTTCGGTCTTCACCCAGGATTGCTTCTCCACAGACCCACCTCCAGATGCTGTTCATTTATCTAATGCTTATAAAGTTTTCTCTGCTCCACTGGCTCATTTATGGACTATTTTCTACTAAAAGCTGAAAGTTGAAATTTGAAATCAACAACCAGTCTTTTGAGCACACACCACACACTTTTGCTGCACAGACAAACACTACTTCACTGAAAAGACAAAAGGGAGACTTCAGCGTTAATTTTGTGGAAAACTGTAAGACTTTTCCTTCCTGCAGACCCTAGGCTGGAGATACAAGTATTACCTGAAGGGGTTTTGTGCTTGGTTTTGGGTTTTTTTTTCCCTCCTCGTTATTCCTAAAAGTCTCCACCTGTCATAATTTGCTTTCTGATAGTACACTTCTATATCAAGTCATTAAAAGTTTGAAGACATACCCTGAGGTATGTAATTTATTTATTCTTTTTTGTATAAATGCTTTAAGGTGTTGTCTGGGTGTTCTTAGTGCTCTTATCTATTAAAAAAATCATAACATGACAAGAGAAGCAGTAGAATTTAATACAATCCATCAATTGTGAGTCACACTATTTGAAAATTTAAGCCTCCCCTCCCCCATGGTAACCTAATTTTGAATGCATTTGGGAAAATGACATGTGCAATGTGTCCTCAATGTCTATAGATTTGGCCTAATTTAGTACAGGTGGGGATTGATTCTAAAAGCCCCCACAGAAAATTAGTGCCATCAGCTCCCTCTCACTTTTACTAAATCTCATTTCAACTGTGTCACTACAGCAAATGATGAGAGGTGGTTTTCAGTAGGTATGGTTGATCCTTTTGGACATTTTCACATTAATCATCACATTACATAATTTTCTATTTATTATTTCCCACCTAGAAATGTAGTGCAAACATCTAGCAATGGAAAGATGATTGGTTGTGTATGTGACTAATTTGAATATATTATCATTAACATAGCCTTTATTGTAATAAGCACAGCTGTACCATACTATGCTGTATTTGAAGTACTGACTGAAATACTTATTGTGAAGACAAGAGTTGAAGGTGCTTGAGCTACCACGCAGTGTAAGTAGTTACATGGGTTCCTCTAGAAACTCAGGTATGGTCTAGAATGAAGATAACATGTTGCACAAAGATGTATAATTAAGTGTTCAGGCTTGTGCTCAAGTAAAGAAAGCATTATCTTGTGTTTGTATACCTCTACTCCCAAGGCAGCAAAGTGAAAAACAATGCAGTCAAAATATTTTACAATTCTATCACCACACTTGGTGATAAGGTTAGATTAAGGTGGTTAGGTGATAAGGTTAAGGTGGGTAACCTGCTTTCAGACCCAATCCACATCTCCAACCAGTGTTGCACTGATTTATGTACATATATCAGCTTGGATCAGAGTGGGTTAGACCACTTTGGGCTGGTGTTAGGTGGAAATGAGTCAGACGCCCCTGGTCAGGCTTCATTGAGACTGAGCAGTGTAAATATGTGTTCATCCAGTTTATTAAATTGAAATAACAATTTGCAAAGGCAGGCAGCAAGGGAGAGTACAATCATCTGAGAAGTCATTGTTTGTCTGCAGAGAAAGGGCCCTTGATGATCCATGAACGACTTTTGAGGAGTCCACCTAAGATGATGAAGAAAGGCAAGTTCCCACAGACTGTATATACCGGATTTAGGTGGCAAGGTTTTGGTAGTGGTTGGGGGCCACAGTCATCGCCTCTGTGAGAAGAAGCTAGGGCCGACCTGTGCTGGGCACGGCTGGTTCTACAATGAACCCACTGCTGGCCACAGCTGAGCCCATCAGTCAAGTGTGTTACACCCCTATGAAAACATTTTCCAGAAGGCCCAGAAAATGCCAGACAAGCAGGGGAGGAGGGCAAAGAAAAAGCAATACCACCACCCTACCAACCAATAAAATAAAATAGGAGTGAGAAACAGCAGAAAGAACACCAAGGCCAGAGAAGAAGGAAAAAGAGGAGATGTTCTATGGTGGAGCAAATATTTCCTTTGGAGGACCCACGCTGGAGGATAGGAAGAGCGTGAGAAGGAAGGGGCAGCTGAGGGGAGCTGCTGTGTACGGACCATAACCCCCTACCCCCGTGCTCCGCTTGCAGGAGCCAGTAGAGGACTTCGTAGTGAAGGGGTGAAGGTAAGCATGGGAGAAGGGAGAGGACAGGTGTTTGTCTTTCTGTTTCCAATGATCTGGATTTATATTAACTGGCAATAAATTAATTTTCCTCAAGTCAGGTTGTTTTGCCTGGAACAGTAACTGGTAAGCAATCTCCCTGTCTTGATCAGAATGTGGCAGCTTTCTCATACTTTTATCTCCCCCTGCTGTGCTGAGGAAGAGTCATCCCTGAGTGGCTGGGTAGGCATTTGGCTGCTAGCAGGTGCCAATGCGCCATGAAGGTGTATATACACGCATACACACACATATACATAACCCTTAATTGTAAAACCTCTAAAGGGTTTTAAGTTTACTTTGGAAACATTTTAGGGATCTTCATATTGAAAAAAGCCCTTCTGTATCATTTAAGCATGTTGTTATGAGGAATACTTCAAGCTTATTCTATCAAAGCTTAGCCATCCTTGGTCCCTAGAAAATTTTCGGGCCCCACAGGCCTTGTTCGTTGTGCCTAGCCTAGTGAATTTTCTGTCAGAGGCAATTAGTTAATATCCTGCTGGAAACATATAGTCTGCTCTGCAAATAATATTCCAACGTTTGCTGCAGGGAAGCTTTAATTTCTCTCTCACACTGCATGAGGCTCCTTAACTTCTGCTGTAGCCCTTCTGTTTGGCTTTTGGCATGGTTTGTGGTGCTTTTCAGGTATTCCTCTGCTGTTCAATTTCTTGCTTGACATGCAGGGCTTTTTTTCTCATCTGTGCTCATATTCAGTCAAGTTCCTTTGCTGTCATCCACTTCATAGATGACAACAATAATAATAATAAAAAATCTAGTTTGTCTTTAAAAATAAGTTCTAGTTCAGTAAATAATAACACAAAAAAAATCTAAATGTATCATTATTGTGTGATCTCTTTGTATCTTAGTTTTAATCTCAACTCTGAATTATGTGGGCAAAAATGTTTTGTTTTGATCTGTGGTTAATTGCATCTTTTAGATCCTTTTTCTTAAGTTACAGGTGCTTCCTTCCTTCCTTCTTCTTAACTGAAGTCTTCACTCTGGTTAAATATGCTGTGTTATGCACACAAATATACAAATACTGTGTAAATTTTTACTTAACAAAGGTCCTGTTATCTATCAAATGGGAAAAAAAAAACCCCACACCACCTGTCAGTTAAAGTCTCTCACCTCTTTCTTCAAGTGTACGAAAGATGATTCTTATCACGACATTAACTGGTAGCTTGTTTTTGATGATGAGTTAACATTCAATGAATTCACCACTATGTATGTATGTACATACATACACATATGTGTGTGTGTATAGTAACACATATAAATATAACTTCAGACAGTTACTCTAAACCAATACTATGTTCATAGCAGCAACTCTAGTAAGTTAAAGTGAAAAGAGACACTAGGATCTCCAAAGATCCTCTAATAAGCTGGTATAGAAAGCGTAAGTTGTTCATCAAGGAGGTATTTCTTTTCTTCTGAGAGAGCCAGCCACATGTCTCAGTTATACCAGAGACCATTACTGCTAGAATCGTAGCTTCTTTTAGCTGATGGTGAAATATTAAAATATATTTATGTGAAATAGAATGCAAGCATCTTTGAAAGTCATTGTGTTATATCTTTTTAAAACTGTTAAAGCATGCTCAATATCACAATCCAGTTCTCTTCAGGTATGTGTAATTTGGCCGACAGAAACACTGATGCAATTAGATGTTTCTGAAAATACCACCAGATGTGTAGAAATGACATCTTGTCTACCTGTTGTCACTCTGCCTGCATATTCTGACAATTTCCATAAAACTAACAAAGTTGATATTCATGTGGTGATCAAAGTGAAACTTGGCAATATATTTTTTATAATTCATTTTACCCTGATTTTCATCAGGAAATGACATTCTCATATGTTTTCTAGCCTAAACATTTTCTGCTGTATAATGAGTTATACACTAGTAGCGCCTTTGTCTTTCTACCAACTCAAAAAAGAGAGTTTAGATGTAAAAGCTCTATATCATACTAGCTCAGATTTAGAAGCATACACTTCAGGTGACCAAAGGTTAGATGAGATGAATTTTATTCATGTTGCCTGTTGTCAGAAAAACAGACAGGATCACATGTTTGAAAGAAACTTACAGTTTTCACACAGCAAAATGCAGGGCAGTAAACTTCCAACAGATCCATGAAAATAATTCTCCATGCCTACCTATAGCTAGACTGATGCTTAGTGAGACTATCAAATAATACAAAGGTGGGTGGAAAAAGGCAAATACCACAATCATCATCAAGAAAGGCAAGACAGAGGGTTTTGAAGACTTTCTGGCAAGTCAGTCTCAGTTCAGTTCCTGGAAAGATTACGGAGCAAATCCCTCTGGAAACCATTTCCAAGCACACAAAGGGCAAGAAGATGGCAGGGGAAAACCAGAGTGGGTTTGCACAGAGAAAATTGTGCCTTATGTGATGGGGACGGGCTCAGTACATAAAGGGAGAGCAGTGGATGCTTTACACCTTGATTGCAGTTATCACCTTCAACACAGGCTCCAGTAATATTCTTATAGACAAACTGGTGAGATACAGACAGTGTAGGAGTGTACCATACAGTGGACTGCCAGGCCACTGTGTTACACAGGCCACTGTGTTACAAATCACACCGGCTACTTGTGATGTGGCCAATAATATCTGATGTATTTATTAGCAGTCTGGATGAGGGGGTGGAGTTCTCTCTTAGTGTGTTTGCCAGCAATGCCAAGCTGGAGTGAGCAGGCAATACATGGCAGAGCAGAGCTACTACTCAAGGGGGCCTTGACAGCCTGGAGAAATGGGCAGATAGGTACCACAGGGTTGTTGTCACATCATGACAACTGTGAAATGCAACAGCACGGGCTGGGCAACTAAACAAATGAAAACAGCTTCACAGAAAAGGAACTGAGGTCTCAGGTGGACAACAAGTTGATTGTGAGGCAACTCTCTGACCTTGCAGAGACGCATACTGACCTATATTAGCAAAAGTATAGACAGAAGGTCCACAGAAGCAATTTTTCTCTGCCTTGCATTTGTGATACTATATGTAGTGTACTGCATGCAGTTTTGCTCCCCAGTGCAAGAAAGATATTGAGATACTGGAGAGATTCCATTGGGCCACCAACATGATGTAGACATACTGGAGCATGTGACATACACTGTGAGGCAGAGAGAAATGCATTTGCTCAGTTCAGAAAAAGGAAGGTTGAAGGAAGACCCATTTGCTGTTTCATGGGAAGATATCTGTTGTCAGACGTGTATGGGGATACACAATTAAAGGGTAAGAGGCAATGCAGGAAAACTGGAACAGAGATATTTTGACCAGACATGAGAAATGTGTTGCTGTTGTTATGAAGGTGTTTAATCACTTAATCAGATTGCCCAGAGAGGTTGGGGAATTTCCGTACTTGGAGACTTTCAAAATTTATTAGATGTGGTCCTAAGCAACCTGCTGTAGTTTGCCCTGCTTTGTGTTGAGGACTGGACTAGATGACCATAAGAAGTCCTTTTCAAATCAAGCCTACATTAGCCTACAGTTCTTCTAGCGTCTATCTATCCACCTGAAAAACATCCATAAACCATTGGAGGAATTTTTCAAAAAATAAGGAAACATCTACTTAAATGGAACATTCCACGCATATTATAATCAAAAAGACTCTTATTCTTTATATTCTGGGGCATAATGTATGTAGTTAACAGCTGTACTATAGACTGCAGTTTGTAGAGGTAAGCAGTGAACCCTGTAAAAGTTTACACAGAGCCTGCAGCATATGCATAGAAACTTGTGTTGGTTGTTGGGGTTTTGGAGGTTTCCGTGTCTAATACCACTCTGCAAAGTATATCTAGTTCCTCTGGGAGTGCTATAAATATAGGTGATTACTTATTGATTTTGAAAATGCTAATTTTATTTTCAATGTGGATTCAAGATTCCATTATATCTTGTTGATATGAACAGCATCCACTGTCCAAACTAGTAAGTAATTGAGGCTGTGGGAGTTTGGCTGCTCTTGTGCTAATTAAAATCTCATCATCATCATGAGAACAAACACCTAATGAGAATTTTTAACTCCTAAAGGATCTTCTCAAAGCTTGCATGCATACACATTCTTTGTCAAGTGTGAAGGCTGCTTAAGATGCTGAACACATTACAGCTCTAATACTACAGTTTCTCTCAGGCTTAGGCACAGGAATGACCTCACTCTCGGTTCTATGATTAAACCTTTGCAACCTTTTTACTTTTCTCATGGACTGAGGATGCTTTTTCCTTTCTACCTCCACAGCCAATGCTACCTAGCCATGATTAAGACAGTAGTAAAAATGTTTTAATTATCAGCTATATCTTCAGTATTTATTTTTTAAAACCTGATTATAATACTAACCCAAGAATCATGAAGTGTTCCTGTCTTTTACAAGATCATTTAGGAAACAAATACTGATGTATTCACACACGTATGGATAGTGTAGCACAAGCTTTAATTATGCATCCAAGTAAAGATACTGCTTTTTGCTTAGAAACTGAAAAAATGCTTTAAGAAAAGTGGATACACTGAGACTAAACACATATTCTGGAGCTGAACTGCCTGGAATGTACCATGAATTCTGTCCACTGGCACTTGTGTGACTTTGTAACATCAAGCTTTTCCAGGCAATTGAAAAAGAAATCAAATTACATAATTCAAAATAAAAGGGAGCATAACAATCCCATTGCAGGTAAATTATCACATGTTTTATTTCATCAGTATGTTTTACGAATAAGCAGATGGTGATATGGAATTTAATTGTTTTATATCTATTTCAGGCAAAGAAACATCAAGAAAATTTAAACAGACCAAGGGTAATGATGAAAATGAATGGGCGTCTTTGAATTGTGAACTCTCAAGGACTACTTCTTAGTGTAGTCTTTCTGGAGATTCGCCTTAAAACCCACTCACTGTACTTATTTTCAAGCTGTATTTGATATCCTTATGCTGTACGTTACCTGCACATGTCAACAGTAGCTGAGAATAGCTAATCATAATCATGGGAGGGGTGTTAATTATAAACAGCAAGTTCCCAGTTGCCCTCCCATCATGGTTTTTCACTACTGAAAGTGTGTGAAAACCATCAAAAATTAAAACTGATAGCAGATTCTGCCCTTTTACTCTGCACATTCTGGGAAATTTTCATGAATTGGATAGGAGGAGGCATAATTCCTCAGTGGAGATGCTATGCAAAAGAAAAATCTGAACAGTTCTAAGATGCTACATATTAATGCAGGGATATTTAATTCAGTCATTTAAAATTTAAATATTATAATTCTCATCCAGATTTCTTTTGGGTAGGTTGTTGAGTCACACTAGCACATAAACCAAACAAATTTTAACTGGAATATAGAGGCAGGTCAAAGTAATGAAATGAGCTTCTATTAAACAGACAAAACAAAAAAATGAGAGCTACCTGACAGAAAACAATTGTTTTGGGGCTGGATTACTATACTGAGTTTGGAAACTGTTTAGATTATGTGACAATATGAAAGGGGCCAACAGGACTTTGGTTCTGCCCTGTTTTGTTGAGGAAGAGGGCAGAACTCAGCCTGTTTATTAGAAGCAAAAGTAAACATTGTGGATAGCTTCGACCTCCATGGGAGAGCCTTCTATCTTAACAAAATGGAAATTTGTTAGGCCAAATGTAGTCCAGTCAGCTCTCTTGAGGTCGATCTACTGACGTGGAAGAGTTTCTTCTCTCCTTTGTACAAGAACACGCATTCAGCTCATGGGAAGCAGAACAGGATGGAGAAAATACCAAGAAGGAGAACTTTTAGGTCACTTGGGCCACAGAAATTGTTGGACCATGGAAGGAACCATTCAAGCACAGCCTCAGAAAGGTTCAGCCAGAACAACATAAGTGATTACAAGAAGGGAAAGTGAGATTATCATAGACCTTATGAGAAAAACATCTTATAATGGGGTGTTTTAAGAGGATTTTGGAGATGTACAAAACTTCCTAAATTTATTAGGAAATGTTTAGAAAGAGGATCACAGGTAGAAAAAGGGAGTGATAAAGCTGGATTATGCAGGAAGAAGTATGCGAAGAGAGAGGACAAAATATGCCGGTCATGTGTAAACAGTACACTTCTCTGGTCAAGTCTTGCAACCGATTGCCGCAATCTGTCCTATCCTCTTACTAAACACTTAACTCTGTTTTCTGTGTGATGCTCTGTATGTATACATGTGGATTTGGTAATGTCCTTTACACTGGACTAGCTGGTGAGTTGAAAAAGAAAGAGACCAGAACCTGGAAGGGCTTGAGGTCAGAGCTGGAGACAGAATAAAAAAGGCTGAGGGTCTGGACGTGGATTGTAGATGACCTTTTAAGGTCTGGTCTAGGGTTTGAGGGACCCATGCCTGTAAATCATGAGAGTGAGGGTATATGCATGCTCTGACTGGTGAAATTCAAGCCTGATCCACCAGACAAGAGGAACACGATAGGCCCATCACATCGTTGTTCACATTTCTGTGAGTGCTGTTAGTGCTAATGTGGCTGTCAGTGAAGACCTTCCTCTCCCATCTGTGTTGATCTGTGTGGCCTGACATGTTTCTGTTGTGTGCATGTGTATTTGCGTGTTTTGAATATGCACTCAGCCCCACGACTGAGCTGGAAATGTGGAATAACAGCAGCCATATCCAGCAAAACTGCGAGGAAAAGTCCCCTGGGTCTA
The DNA here is from genome assembly GCF_017639655.2 of Falco naumanni. Lineage (NCBI taxonomy): Eukaryota > Metazoa > Chordata > Aves > Falconiformes > Falconidae > Falco > Falco naumanni. The sequence continues at coordinate 2,654,371 of NC_054059.1, read as the reverse complement.
TCTTCCTTTCACAACTGAAATTTTTAATGTTAAAGCTGTTCAGCTGTATGCAGAACTGACAGGATCTTTTTTTCTTGCCACCTGCACCTCTGTACATGACAACACTCATACTGAAGCAGGTCTGTGAGCATTTCTGCTAGGTTTTGAGGCAATGCCTTTCAAATTTCCTGGTGCTTTAAGTATTTCTTTTTTTAATCTTGCTTCAAAGCACATGGCACATCTCTGAAGCCCTGGAATCATTCAAATCTGAAGCACTCTGGGGTTTCTGAATCACACTCTGTAATTTGAATCATTTGAAGCACCTGGGAAGATTTGGGATGTATTTATTAATTATTTTCTTATAGCACCGAGAATATACATAAAGATGTACAGCCAAAATTAAAGACATGATCCTTTTTCTGTCCCCCAGACAGGTTAAATCTAGGTGATTGATTGTTTACAGTGCCAATAAGTGCCAGTGAACGTCAGAGGGCAACTGGGTTCTCAAGCTGTCTTTATCAGGTTCTAACAAGAGGTAGAACACTTCCCTGCAAGGGAATTTTGAGCTCTCATATTAGTTTCATACCTGAATTTTGGATGCTTAGGTAAACCAAACTTCTGAATCTTTTAAATTCAAACACTCCTTCCTATTGCTTTAAGGGATATGAGTTATTCATTCTGCTTTTCACATGAAAAAGTAATACACCAATACCTGCCAGAGTGTCACAGGAGAACTTGGCTACTTCAGAAAAGCAGACAAACTCTGTTTATTGATAGTTGTTCCTGTGCCAGTATTGATATCTGAGACTGAAAGTCAGCTTAGTGCTAGAGGGGAAATCTGTGAATCAAGTCATATTTTTTAATTGTAACTTGCATAACAGCTGTGAAATAGAAGGTTCTTGCAAAACCTACAAAACTACATGAAGCGCCCACTTGTCAGAGGATAACTCTTCCCTTAAAGTGGATTTTAGTTAAATTAAGAAAAAACAGACTCTTGCTTCTTGGTGCAGCTTACTCAACGATATCTAACTTCACGAAGCAGCATACACAGTGCTCCTTCTGTGACCGAAAACTCAAAAACATTTTCTACCACCCTGTGCCAACAGGGTGTGTGTGATAAACTTCCTTAATCTCTTGTGTTATTACCAGGACTTTAAACTGGAAAACAATTTACTGAGGCCAGCTGTTTGTTAGAGAAGTGTCCAAAGCAAAGCTTCAGGCCGTGTTTGTGGGAACTAGGGTCTAGCTCTACAAACCCAGTCCATTTGTACTTCGTTTCAATGTGCAATGGACTTCCCTCTTTCCTTCTCTGTTAGCTTTTCTGTTTTTAATTCTTTTATAAATATTGTCTATTGTCACTGCCGGCAGTGACGGGGTAAACTCTCCCTACACGTATATTCATGCAGAAAAAATAGTTTATGAAATATCAACTTGTCTTTGTACTACCCTCAATTTTCCTGCTCCTGGATAGCTTTTTCCTTTCTCATCCACTTGGCTAGGCATGAACTGATGTCCTATTTTTGTATCAAGTCTCTAATTTCAGGCTCAGCTTTTCAAAGCTTCTACTTACACAGTCAAAAAGAGAATGGATAGAAATTCTGGACTTGACAAGAGATTTGCAGTTTTTTCCAGCTTCTTTACAATTATCAGTTACTCCAAGGTACTTAAATGTATGGAGTCATAGACCTGAACTGAACTAAAGGAAAAATGGGTGCATGAAGTTGTAGCAAAAAGACAATCACAGGAAAGATTGTAGCACCTTCTCCTTCTTGCTATGCAACCTTCTTTATATATGCAAATTGTCATAGGCCATGTCTTATAGCCCAAAGGCTTTAAGAAAAAAGCCTATAAGAACAAATAGACTATCTCAATGTGGGCTTGTACTAAAAATACAGAGGTCAATAGTTTGATTAGTACTCTGGATTGTATGATAATGTATATAAGTTATTCCATAGACAGCTTAACAGTGTTAAATTATTTTGTTCCTTTTGTGACTGTAAAATCTTAAAACAGGCTAGAAAACATTGGTACTGCATGTGCTTTATTAAGTATCAATGGGATTAAATAGCAAAGATGATTTTTTTTCAGTTGGCAAATCAGCAGTTCAAGGAATTATTCCCCTGGAAGTTAAAACATTTACAGTGCCACGTAGACAGTGCCATTTGGATTCTGATGGGTCAAATATAAATTGTCACTTAGGTGACGAGAAATGCCTGTTGTTATGACTAGTCATATTTTAGTAGCACATTAAAGCCTGGCTTTGAAGAAGGGTTATAACCTGGCCTATCTTATTGTGTTGATGATTAATTGCAGGTGCACATAATTGAGATACAATTCACTGCCAGTGCCAAACTATGCCATAAATCTAAGGAAGCTGGCACTGAAAATATGGCCTGAAGGGTTTGACTCCTACCGCTGTTCAAGCTGATGACAAAAACGCCTACTGATTTGAACAGGGATAGAAATCGGTCCTAACTTTTGAATGTTGGGCCTGTGAATGAGACTCCTTTTCTATTAATGTAAATTGGCATGTCTAAGATTGACAAATTTGTTTCATTATGGGCACTAGGATTACTTCATAGCCTAAGGCATTCATGGCTCTAAATTGTTCTTGGCATTTTAAAAAATAATTTTAAGCATATTCCCTCTCTTATTACATTTTGGGTTCTTAACTTCTCGTGCCTCTGCAAAATCAAGCACTGTAACACAAAGCCTGAAAACATGAACACTTGGTTTGCACAGGGCAAGGGAGATGCACAGAAGTTGAACAATACGCTGCAGCAAATGCACTTTTTTGCTGGTTCCTAACTGCAGTGTCTGCAACTGAAATACCAAAGGGTAAATTCAGCACTCTGTTTAGGCTGGTGTACTCCCATTAGTTTTGGTGTAAGGAGATAACAGAAAGCAGAACTGATTCTGAAAAGAGCAAATATTTGCCAGAGGTATTCTTCTCCCTCTAGCTTTTAATTACAATTTATTACTTTTGTCTTCATCATGAGCTCCTTTTACTTTTCCAGAGAAAGAAGGCAGGATGCTGCCAGACAGAGCCTCTATGTCTTTGCTATTCTTTGCCAGGCACATGTATTGTGCAGGTTACGATTCCAGTCTTAAAACATAGGCTTTTAAAGCTGCCAATGCAGGAAATATGCTACTTCAGGCTAAAGGAACATATGAAAATTCCTTGATCCTAGCTCCAACTGGGAAATGTAGAAAATGCTAACGTTTAAGAGTAGAGAAAACGCTAAAAGAAAGAGAGGACAGGGTTTTCCTGTTCAAAACCGTCATTAAGAGAAAGAAGAAAAAAAAAAAAAAAGGAAAAGAAAAAGAAAAAAAAGAAAAGAGAGGGAAAAAAGGAAAAGGCTTCCACTGTTAGCATGCATTTGCAAGGAAGAATCATTTAGTCAATTCAAGAAATAAAAGCTGGGTCTTCTAATGAACTTAAACCAGCAGTGAAGGGAAGAAAAGGCTGGTCTATTTTCCTATCAGGAGTAAATGTTATTTCTAATACATATAAGGATATTTTGATACTCTACAGATGGGCTGTCTTGCGGGGGGTGGGGGTGGGGAAGGTAATTATCAATTTCTGTAGTAATTATATTAGTGGCAATTATGGAATTTTGCATCAAAATTGGATTTTACCCCAACAGTGAAGCTGGCTGGGTGGTGTCACCTAATAATTTTGTTCCTCATACTGTAGCAGCAGAGAAATCAATTATGGATTCTCCCTTTTCCCCCTCCTCTCTGTTAGTCATATTTGAAGTTTTGACGCTGCGCATTCCGTTTATTTGCTGCTGGCCTAATAATCCCCTGCATGCTGGGAAAACCTTTGTTCTCTGACAGAAGTAATAAAGCTGTCTGCATGATTCCCTCTTGTGAGACATGGAGCACTCCCATTTTATTTAATCTGGTGGTGTGCAGCCTTTTCAAAGTAAACACTTCACAGGGACCAAATGGGGAATGACATCCCAGTGACTTGCCTGCGTGACCAAAAAAATTAAAAACTTGCCTGTCTAGAAAAAAATTAATGACTCTTAATTTCAGATTTCCACCCCTCTCAAGAAACCTGCATGAGAAACCTGGGTCAAATGGGTTTTAGCTCTCATTTCTGCTGGAGCGTGTGTCTTCCTGAGGAAGTGCTTCAGCTTCCCCCTGCTCTTCATTCACTCATTCCTACTCAATGGCAGCACACAGAAAATGAAGAGATCTAAATGCCAGCAGGAGGCTGGCTGCTTTCTTCTAGGCATGTCCTGAGCCCAGTCACCCAGAACAACTTGTGATCCCTGGACAAAGACAGTCACAGCAGGTGGCCATATCAAGAAATTTTCCTCCTGGAATTAGATATTATTCCAGGAATCACTACTGAGTCAAACATAATGCCCCATCCTGCTGGGTCAAGTAGGATTTCATTTCAATTTCTTTACACAACGATGCGTTTCATCTTGTCTGCATACAATGACAGTGCTCAGGCATGAAATAAATTGAAGTGCTTGAAAGGCAGAATTATCCCTTGAACCTGCAGCATTCCCGACCCCAAAAACATACATTGTCAAGCGAGTTCCAGATAAGCAGGATCTTCACCGAGTGTTTGTGCTGCTTGGCTTCCTTTAATCATACTCCCTTTTGTAAAAGGGATTTTCGAGGGGAAAGATAAATCATTGCTGAGGAAAAAGGTCATTTTCAAAAGGCTTTAAGAGCTTCATTTTGTGTGGCTTTTCAAGGTGAAACAGGTAATTCAGTGCAGTGAAAACCTTTTGTATTCAACTTAATTCACAGTTCACACCACCAATAAAAAGTAACAAAATAAGCTTGAATAAAATTCTTCATTAAAAATGTTCTCATAGGTGTAGAGCCACATTTTGTTGTTTGCTAATACATTGGCCTGAATATTGGAAAATAAATTTATGACTAATCCTGAAGCTGTATATCCTGGCTTTCAATCTTCTGTGCCTCCAATATTGGACCATTTTCTCTCTGTACTACAAAAGACATCAATCATTTCTTCTGGGAATCACTTTTGTAATGTGTATACTGAATATACTGATGCTGAGACATCCAGCCATATCATTGGCATCCTGCCCACAACCAGATAAAGACTCATATTTTTAGGGTAGCGTAGCAAATGTTTTGCAGTGTTTTATGGATAATGAACTTGCCCTGGATATAGGAACTCTTTCTGTACCTCTTTCGGACTACCAGTGTAGGCCTTCCCAATCTCTGGTCACAGGTTGGCCATCTATCTTTGTTTAAGATGTCTGTACTCTGCATTTTAACCCCAAGATATGAGCTCAGTGTAAGAATGACCAGCTGAGGACACATAGCTTTGGTTAGCAGACTGAGTCATGATCCTTTCAACTATAAAGAATATACTTCTCTGTTCTCTCTGATTTTTCCCCACCGAGCTGACTATCCTCTAAAGCATAGCTGCACGCATTTCACTGGGAACAACTATGCAAAATACTCATTAATGTTAATTGATTCATCTATAACCTTAAATAATAACCCTAATTGAGAAAGTCCTCTTTCATAATGAGGACAAAATAATTTTAAAATATGCATCTGTATCAAGAAAAGGGAATACAGAAATGGATCTTGTTTGCTTGCTTGTTTTTCCCACACACAAAACAATGTAGACCAAAATCTGGTCATCTTCAACACTGATCCAGATCATATACCTGCCCTAAAACTACTGTACAGACTAAATCTAGTCATATTTTAGAAGAAAGAGGCAGAAATGCTGCAAAAAAATGAAAATTATTCTTTGAGATTACTTGAGTCCTTTGTTGTTTCCTCTTTCAGGGTAATAACAAACCAAAGGAAATGCAACCAAGATTGCAGATACAATATGCCTGGTGAGGGATCTCCTGAAGAAATTTTATTTCCCAAACTCATCTTCTTGTCCCTATCACATCTACTTGTTTAAGAAAAGGTATTACCCCTGCCTCCAAATCCTTCTTCTTTGTGGTATATAGTTTGTTTATTAAGAAGTATCTTACAGTGATCATACGTAGCACATGGAATGAGTCATGCTTATGAACTGTGGCAAAGTACTGTGAATCCAGTTTAAGTTTTAAACATATTGCATCTCTCCAAACCAAAAGCCATGAACCAAGGCCCCAACTGATGCTCTTGATCCAGTGGAGAGGATACAAATATAGTGCTGTTCGTACAATAATAAATGAAAGGATGAATTCATTTAGGAGAGAGATTAGCTGTATTCCAATAAGAAAATTGTATTAATCTTGTGTAAAGTTTTTCATTACTACTACTACTACTATAATAATAATAATAATAATAGTAGTAGTAGTAGTAGTAGTTCCTATTCTGCACAATTCTTTTTGTGATATCTTGGTGGGTGCAAGAAGCCAAGTCAAGCTTGGAGACGATTATCCTTCAGTATGAACATTAGACTCGATAAACCTTGCCTGGAACATAAGAAATAGACAGGGCAGAGGAGTATAGATGTGGGAAAGGAAAGACATGGCTTCACAGAATTTATTATTAGGAGTAAAGTAGCTCACGCAGTCATTGGTGTCCTTCTGACTACTGTAATGTGAGACTATTCTAAATTAGTCTCAGATCTGTCTGTTCCTCTAGAAAGAACAAATGTGGTCCTAGAGGTAATTTAATCACAAGGGCAATGCCCATTTTCATATGAAACCTTTCTCTTCAAGGCCATTGGTAGAATTTTAACCTACAAAGCAAGGTGTATATTCTATTCCAATGAAAATTGTGGACCTAAGTCTACTAATTTTATAGTAAATCAGGGCCTCTCAGTGTATTCCAACATCTTCAGAGAAGAGGTTACAGGGGAAATCCTAATTAATTTTCCTGAGTAGATAATTAGCCTGTTAATGTGATCTGAATCAGAAATATTCTGGTGTGGATTCACTTTTCCAAATGTGATAGATCAGAAAAACCCCTTCTACTAAATTTAAGTTTGTGACAAAATAAATATATCAGTCTTGTAGGGAAAACCCTGTATTTTTCATAGTTGTTATTTGTTCAAGGTTTTTGTTCAGATGTTCAGAATTTACATTTATTTGTACCACACACCTATGTGTTGTTCTTAACCTTAGATTTTTTATTTCTTCTCATCCCATGGGCATTAAGGTGGTTTTTTTGGTGGGGTTTTTCACCTGCTTCCCCCCCATTTTTTTTTCTAGAAACTTGATAATGCCTAAAGTTATACCAAAAATACAAAGCAGCTTTCCATGTTCCAGAGAGATTATTTTTGTTTAGTAAGGAAGGGAAGGTTGCATTTACTAACAACAACAATGACTAACAACTAACAACAACAACAACAACAACAACCAGATAATTCTAAAGTAATCTGAAAGCATCTACGACTCTCAGCAAACATCAGTGTATATAAACTGTTTCTTTTTTATTACACCTGAAAGGGCTTTGTGGGCTATCTAAAATTCCACTGAATACAAGGTTTTAGGTAGTTCATACAACTGGATTATTTTTATTTATTTTTTCTTATTAGGAAATACATCATTCTATATGTAAGGATAGTAGCAGCTTTTATGTTAATCTAGTACTCTTCAGTATAATTCTACACAATGCAACAACCACTACCACTACAGTGGCAAATATTAAACACGTATTTTAGACATCCCATCTTTATGTAAGGAAAAGCATGGCATAATTTTCCATTGGCTATGGAACAGAGTAAACAGAGGTTCAGAGATGAGATAAAATGTTGTGGTTATATCGTCTTGATCTAAAACTTGCCAACACAAACAATTCTCCGTAGTCAGAGTGCCAGAAAGCTAATGACCCTGTGACTTCAGAAGAGAGGAAAGAAAGTGAGAGGACAATTTGTTTTCATTCTTAAAGCATCACAAGCAGCTAGCATTCATGAAAATGAAAACAAGATAGATAATTGTTTTGATAATTAAAACATATACAAAATTTTTGTCGCATTTCCTTAAGATTTCAAACTATTGTACTGGGAGTGTGGGGGGATGGGAAGGGAACAAAATACCTTCCATGTTGGTGTAATAAAATCACATAAATGTTTATGTCCAAAGCAAAATGTCCCTTTCTTTTCTTCTCAAAGTGCTAATTCAACGTTCACTCTGAGTTGCAGCTGGAATCCACAAAAAACTTGTTATTTCATGATTGCGAGCTGTCTTACAATTTTTCTACTTTATGAAAGAATGTTTCCAGTTGACATTGCATTATTTCTGGGGTTTTGTTTATTGTTTGTTTTCTAATGTATATTTTAATTTTTAAAATTAACAATAAATACAATTTCCCTAAATGGGTATTCATACTAAATCACCAAAAGAAATACAGGGAAAGTCACTTAAATCCAACCACAGACATTAAGTTATGAAAAAAGTATTCTTATTTTGATCAAATTATTTTTTCCATGATTTCTCAAATGAAAGAAACAAAAATATCTATCAGACAGCTTATCAGTTAATTTTCTTGTCTCACTGCATTTACATTAATCTATATTTCAAGGGGGGAGTTTACAAGACCATTTATCATGTTTACGTTTGTGACAAGCACAAACACATATACATACACACCATAGGTATAGTAATTTCTTTTAGATGCATTCTGATCTAAAGACTGACTGCTAATTTGATTTTTGACTCTGGTGCTGAAGGGGCTCTAGGAATGAGCAGCTGTCAAATTTGTGATAAGCCTAGTCTTTATTTGAATCAAAAACCTGGATAAAAATAGTATCATACTTGCAATTGCCGAGTCCAGTTTATGAGTTCTTTCATGTGCACATATAAAAATATGTAAGCATGGCTTTGTATTACAAATTCCTTATTGTCAGACACACTTTGATCTACCAGGTGTAAAATGGAAAGTTGCATAAATATACATTTTCTGGAATATATTTTTGGGAGCATTTCCCCCACACCTTTTTTCCTTAGAGACTTTAGCTTTTTCCTGTTGGGAAGTCTAGCCATCTCCCACAGGGGAAGCTCTTCCATGCGACATGAGAGATCCATCCTCACCAGAAACTTACAACCCTGAGTCTTTGGGACTTTTGTTTCCAGCTTTTGTGAACACCAATCCTGGCACCATAGCACATCAGGACATGGAGCATGAACTGGAACTGGAGTTGTGCCCTTCCTACAGAGCAGCCCTCAGTGGAGAGATGTCCACCAGCTAAAAAGCACAAAGGCAACCACTGCATCAACCCGGAATTCTCTAATTAACCCTTTACAAAACTCACATATTTTTCAGTGCCAACTCAGCATTAGCATGTACATCCAAGAACCCCCTCAACTGAAATGTTGAGCTGAATTTCTTCTGCAGTACACAGCTAATTTTTTTTCACTATCATGGGTTTATTGAACAAATTAGGTCCCTGCCTACAACAAAATGCCCTGCATTTTAGAATTAAGAGTGCAACAAACAGAAATGGCCTTACATGTTTTGTATAGCCTGTGACTTGTATTTACAGTTTCCTAATTTGTGCAAATGAAGAGGGTATAATTCATCCAAATCGCAACAGTTTGGTTTTCTTTTTGACTCGGTTCTCCTGTAGAGCCTTATGCTTTGGAATCATAGGAATATTGTTCAAGTGTTTATTTATTCAGTGACCATAAAATGAAAATTAAAGACAGCTCTGCATGTGGGTTGCAGTAGTTAGCAGCATTATCCTATTGTCTTGAGTAAATCTTTCCATTGTCCTTCCTCTTTCCATGCCCATATATGTGTCTGTGGGAAAGGGAAGAAAGTTTCAGTGTGAATTTGTGTGTTCTCATTCCCTGCTGTCAGTGAAGATTCACTTTCTGTTTTTTAGCAGGAAACTGTGCTTTGTTTACCCATTAATCCAAACCCATATTTTACTATTATTATTTCTGTTTTTATAGTGTACTTCTATACAACAGAATGAGATTTGACTCTGTCAGGCACTGTACACAAAAGAAAAAGACAGACCATGGCTCAAAGAATTCATGTCCTTAAGATAATAAAAGCCTTAGAAGATAAAACACAAGGGGAAAAAAGCAAGATTAATGATTAATGATTGAGACAATAAACAGTCATTTCTACATGTCAGTGCCAGGACCATGCTTTTAGTGTACACGTTTACACAAGGACCAGCAGTGACTTCCAGTATTTGGATATGGAAAATTCTATCTCTTACCCAGAGAAGATATGAAGAGAGCAATGAATAAAAGATGTAAAAGTATATTCCTGGAACCGATGGTCAAAGAAGACCTTTTACGGGAACATCAAGAAAAGCTACCAATAAATACCACCCAGCCATCAAAATAAACTAAATTAATTAAGCAGTATATCTCATAACAGAAAAGAGTTTGGTTTATGAAAAAAAAATAATAAAATGTCATTCAAAACCAGTCACAAAGAACATTCTGTTTCTTTTTATGTTCTTTATATATAAGGTTAATAATCTGTATTTAAACACAAAGAATAGGATGACATTCCTGTGCTTCCATTTATATGAAGCGTGTTTGAAAAACTTTATGATTTCCTCATTTTTCTGAATTTCATCTGTAAGTGTAGAGTTTTGTTCTATTTCAAAAATGTCCTTCTGCTAAGGAACACAGGAGCTACATAACAGCTAATAAAGTTAGTGGTACAGCTTACTAACTTTAGGGATCCAGTCCTTCTCAATTTTGAAAATTAAAATAAAGAAGTCCTCCAAAACCACATATATATATATATATATATATATATAATTTATGTAAAGCTGTTTTATTAATTTTGCTGTTGTTACTGTTATGCAAGTAGTACTCAAAATCTACCAGACATCTAACACCGACTACTTTTAAGCTCTGAGTTCAATATTTCCGACTGAAGTTTTTTTAGTTCTGTAAGAATTGGTTGTGAGAGATTATTGAATTCATTATAACAAGTATTTTTAATTCTAACACCCTTTTGTAATTGATCTATAAGGACAATTTTCACAGGTACAAAGGGAGGATATAAATAAAAAGCCGCTAGATGTTCCTTTCAATTCAAGGCCTTTAAGATTAGTTGTAATTCTCAAAAAGCTCTCACTATTGCACAGCATCGGCCCTGATATAACTATTTTCTATGATCATTTTCTGAAGACTCTGTGTATCCTTTTTAATGCCAGTGGGAGTCATGCTGGGTTCTCAAGATGAACTTACGTTGACAATTGCATTTTTTTCTTCAGATGGGCATGATGTGAAATCTATTGGTATGAAAAGCATACTTAGTGTGCATCAACACTCGCAATCCTGATGGTGGAGTTGCTCTGCGAGAAGGATGGAGGATCAGAGGAATGGCACAACATCAGTGAGGAATTGGCTTGGTGCTGTTTCACTCCTAACAGTAGAATTCATAATAATACACTGTACCACCATTTGGCATATAAGGCATATTTTCAAAAATGTAGAGCTATGTTGTTGTATTTAAAACAGAGATAATGCTACTGCCAATGACGTAAACAAGAAAAGAAAGCTAGTGGCCACATATTGCAGCTCTGAATCTCTGTGAAATAAATCCCAAGGAAATCGAAGAATGGTTGTCTGCTTCTTTAAACCAACACAGATTAAATACACAAATACAGCAAGACTCCAGTTAATTGTAGAGGAGAGAAGGTGGTGGGATAAAACTTTACATTGTCACCGAAGTCCTAATAAACAATATAAAGTGCAAATATTGTTAATCATCTGCAAGATGCAAAATATTTACTGCCAGGCAGGAGATATGTTGATCAGCAAATTATACAGGCTAACAGATTTTTTTTTGTTGGTTGTTCTACATAGAGGAATGGAGAAAGTTCCATTTTCACTAACTTTCAGAATATGCTTATCACAAGTACATTAAATATTTCCCTGCAAAATGGACTAGCTGCTGAGATCTCTCACAGGCATGGGGGTGTCTGTTAATGCTGTAGTAAGCATGAGGCAGCACTCCCATGTAATGACAGGCATGACTAGATAGCAGCAAATATTGCAAGAAAAAAAAAAATCTTTGTCATAAAAAAAGATCAAAGATCAGTTTCAGATACCTGAAATTTACTTAGAAGATAACTCCTTTGCAGTGAGCAAAACACATCATGATGCTGCAGCTGAGTGATATGGAATGTGTAGAATGGCAAAATAGCAGAGCAGTTCAAAGCCTTCAAGATACATTGCATTATGAGAAGAAGCCTGTCCCTATGTCTTCCATTTGAAGAAGTCGCTTGAGGAAATTCCTTTGTACAGAGATACACAATTGTACATTTGGGAGGTTGATGTATGTACTCATTTTGTCAGTAATGACAAAAATCTGTCCCTTGTGATCAGAAATTGCCACAGAAGCTTCATGGATGGGAGGTGCTTTACATTCATACAAAAATATATGGGATGTACTGCTGGCCTTCAATGTATGCCTTTGAAATTATACCAGTGAAAGAGGAAAAAATAGAAAAGTTTATTAAAAGCAAATTAAACAGAAAAAAAAAATAAAAAATAGCTGCTCACATTTCCTTTATTAAGGGTTTAGCCAAACATCTGTCAGAGATAACTTAGTTATATTTGCTCTGTGATCTGTATTAAATGGTCTGTGATAGTGCATTTCTATTGTTTTATGCATATAGCATATAAAAAAATCTAAAACTAAGAACAAGCAGTGGTTGTTACAAAGAAAGAACTCTTAGAAGTAGTAGTTAGGGTGCAGTAACTATCTGCAAATGTCAAAAACATGTAATGATTTACATTACCTTTTCTTAGACTTTGCTTTCAAGGGTACAAGTTCTACTTTGTGACCTACAATGGAGACAATGTCAAGCCAGAAATAACAACGCATGCAAAAATACAGTTACAGAAAAAGAAAAATAACAGTGAATTAATAGCAACTAAGAACAAAACCCATAAGGGATATCCTTAAGTCTGTTGTTTTGGGTTTATTTTTTTGTTGATTTTTTTTTTTTTTTTTGGCCACCAAACTATGACATATTTATATTCCGTTTACTTTTGTACATTTCCAGAAATTATAACATTAAACAGTGTTTTCATTTTGTGACAAGACATATTAAATCCATACAATGTAATTTCAAAGATAATAGATCAATTTAAGAAGTGCAATTCCTTTTGTTTGTTTTAAGCCTGCTGTTTATCATGTCCTTAAATATTACCCAGATCTTGTAGTGAGAAAAACAGATTTCCTATTAAACATTCTAGAATTCATGATTTTATAGGACTGTATCCTATGTATTTTTGTGGTCTTTTTTCCAAACTAGTCCTTATGTGGAAACACTTCCATACCTGTGACCATCTTTGTTACATTTCTGTGTATGTTTCCTAGTTCTCCTGGATCTTTTCAGAGGTGCAGAGGTGGCTGAATAATTTGAAAGAACAAAGCTTCTTAGAAGTTTTGTAAGCTGAATGATTTCTCCTGTTAAAAAAAAAAAAAAAACCAACAAAAAAACAAAAAACAAACCTTTTTTAACTGGTTACACATGAAAACCTGGACAAGGTGAATTCCTAATATTAGTAGGTAAAAGATATATTAGGAGATGGGGACTGTCAGCACAGGTAAGCCACAATATGGATGATACTCTCCTTCCGCATAACATATTTATGGAAATAACAGAAGTCAAGTCATTCTGTTGCTCTCACTACCATGGGTCAGGTTGGCCAGGAATCTCATGGCTGATGGTTGCATGCAGTGAAGGGTTAGAGCCAAAATGCAGACTTAGAATACAGCTGCATCAGCACTAACTTTAAAAATTGTATATTCTGGCTGTCATTGGAATTACTGTAAAATATGTCAGGGCTTTCACTGAGTCTCTGATGCAGTAAATTCTTAAATACATGCCTAAAATTAAGAATGGAGGGGAACATTAGCTATGATGGCCAAGGTTTAGAAAAGGAAGCAAGGCTTATGGGGAGTGATCTTTCACTAGACTAACTGGTATTTGAACAGAGAAATACATTTTGTGTCTGAAAGTTTGGCTTTCTTTCCCTAACTACATCACTAGGTTTATCAAAAGACATTACTCCTCTTTGAAGCAACTTGTTTAACTCACGACTTAAAGATGTCAGCAATTCTGTTGGAGTCGGTAAAGATATTTACATATTTACATTTCAAATGCATCTAGTCCCTTTATTGAACTGTCACCTGAACTACATCAGACTGTAAAACAAAAAGTCAGCAACAGATCTGTAGATGTGGACATCACATCTCTTCTTTGATACCTAGTTAAAAATGCATTTGTTGATACCCGCGTTCCAGGGCACAATTTCCACACTGTGGTTGCTACTGGCACAGGTTTATAAAGTCCATAGGCAGAAGGCATCCCTTTATGTAGCCCCAAATTACCACACAAAAGGAGTTGTCTTTTTCTTGGCCAAACTTCTCTTAAATACAGAAGACACCTTGTGAATCAGAATTGTGTTTGCTTTGCGGTGATGGAGCTCAACTCAGACACGCTTCCTTGAAGCAGGCTCGAACTGAGCTAATGTTGCTGGTTCCCCACACTCAAAAGTGCCAAAGGGAAAAATAATTTTAAAGTTGTACATTTAAAAGTAGCATGCACCATTAAGCTGAGTCTGCTGTAGTGGAGAAGCATGAATTGACTGATTTATAAAAGCCACTGTGCTTAGTGCAGCAGTGCAGACCTGCACGTGGCTTGTGAGTCTAATAGGGAGGGGGAGGAGAACTATTTGTTTTGTTATGTCAAACCATTCTGCTGTCTCTGAAAGGAAACTCATTTTGGGATAATGAAAGAACAGGAATAGAAACTCAAACAATAGTTGCTGGATCTTAAAAGAAACCCACATATAATGTATTTCCTTCCTTTTTTTTAATAGACTGTTATGCATTAACGTGTCCATAATGTTATTAAACTGGTGTATTCAGAATAATATGAAAGAAAATGAGATCATATTCAAGCTGACAGGCAGTTGTACGGAGAACAGCCAGTGTTTCTTTCCTTGATCCCAAAGATGCTGTCTTATGGTTCCAACTTTTTCTTCATTTTAAGAAAAGCATCAGTTCATTGTCTGTGTTTAAAAGAACCTCATTGTATCTACATTCTCTTTAGTGTTTTGTCATTAAGAGTACAGAATGAGAGATATTTTAAGTTCACATTGGTGAGTTTGAAATGAGTTTTTTCAGCATCAGCTTTATTTGACACCAGTACAGGTTATCTGCACTCCTTGATCAATCCTTCACATGGATTCTTTTCATGGCTTTTTAGTGCAGTTGATCAAATGTAAGGACTGTGCACAAATGAGCCTCTTTGTCCTTGGCTATTCTGGCTGTTACTGAGACAGTCAAAGCCTATACCAGGTTAAAACTGCTACATGTTATGGGTAATGAAATGCAACAATCTTTTCTACTTACTCTGTTGAGTGAACCAACTGATTTTTTATTGTACTATTTGGATTGAATGCAAATATATTGGAACCACAGGTTCTACCCCTATACTATATAGAGAAATTCCATTTGAAAACCCAATAGGCAGGAAAAACACCAGAGAAATATAATAGGGAAAGCAGTTTGCACTGTAAGTATTATACTATCATACAAAAGGATAATTAAACTGAAATGATCAACTCAACATAATAAAAAGAACATTGAGTATTCTATGGAGCAAAGAGGTATTTTTGGCATCTGGCTACAGCTTCTCTACAGACCCACTATATAAAATAAGTACCAGTTCAGGAGTGCTTTCAGCAACACTGTGTTACAATAATATTCAAATTTCATCATTGTTAATAATAATATTAGCATTATTATTTAAAATAAAAGATTTCTTGGTAACATATCCAGGATAAAATCAGGAAGCACAAGTTGTATGATGGAAATGAGTACCTAAGGTTTGATGCAAACATTCACTTACACTTTTACACTGAGAAGCTTTTTTGTCAACATTTTTGGGGAAATTGGAATTGACTTATGGGAACCCTGTGGTAAAAATGGAAAAACTGCAAAAGAAATAATGATGTCTCTGATTCTTTATTTTTACCTTTTCACAACAGCTGACCAAATAGTATGGTGTCTAGCAGGAGAATGTCAACAATTACTGGAAATAAGAAAGTCCTTTCTTTTCATTGATTATTGTAATTAATCTTAACAGAGGGATGCAGTGAATCATACATCAAATGGCTCAGTAGGTTAGATAAAAACTGGACAGGAATTAAGAGGAGGAAAAACAACAGAAAAAATGTGACTGGTGCAAATAAATACCAAAAAAATTAAACAAGAACTAACACTTTTGCTTGGCATTAAAAATATAACATCAAATGAATGGCAGCTTGCAACTTTGTTCCAGAAATGAACTGGATACTGTCTTCATTTTGGGACAGTTGATGCAAATGTAAACCAATCTTTTCGAAAAAATAAATACATAAAAGAGTATTTCAGTCACAGCTGAAATCTATATCAAGTTTTAAATGTCTTCCTTGTATGGAAAAATGATTGCAAAAAGATATTGTGAAGTACTATTTGACATTGAGGTCATGCTGCTCATGTACATTACATACAAGAAAGGACTCTTTATGCTTACTTAGTAGAATAGAGTTGCAGCTACTGTTTGGACTGATTAAGGTATTGTTTTGAAAATGCACTTTTGTCTTTTAAAATGGTTTCATTAAGGCCAGAGTGACATAGTACCACATGTCTGTAATTCAAATTTGTTGCCACTGAGCCACTAAGGCAATAAAAAGCAAGTGCTTTTTCTTTTTTTTTTTTTTTTTGGTGCGTTAAGCAGATTTACTCTTTAACAGTGAAGCTTCAGTGGATGATTATGACATCAAAGTGTGACAGACAATGATTATGTACTGCAGGGGAAAAAGGCGGATAAAAACAGACATTTAATTCCCTTAGCTTAAAGAGACATTATCCCTGGCTATCAGGAAAAATAAGCATTCCATCTTTTTTTCATTTAGGCAAAATCAGGTACTGATTTAGCCAAATTGCTTTGTCTGAAAGATTTTATTGTAAAATCTTAATTGTAAGCTCATTTCTTTTCTCTAAGTACATTTTCAATAAGGCTTTTTTTTTTTTTTTTTTTTTTTTTTTTTTTTTTTTTGTGTGTGTGTGTGTTTGTTTTTCTTTACTTTGAGACTTAATGCAGGCAGCTTGTTACTCTCCTTTCCAAAGACCTCATCCATAGCTGTGCCTAGGCATGACCTTTACCTAAACCCCAGGAAAACCATAGGTCTATGGAAACAATTTTAAAAGGAACATACTGGATATAAAGGCTGAGGAATTTAAATAATTCCACAATGATTTAAGAATTTTAGACTTTCTCTGAAATTGAGAATTACCTTTTAAAAATAATTCTCTCTCTCTCTCAAAAAAAAAAAAAAAAAGAAAAGAAAGAAAAAGAAAAAGAAAAAGAAAGTACAAAATTTGATACAAGAAACACAGGATTTGATACAGCTACCACAGAAGTCCCTGGAAAGATTTTTCTTAGATCAGGTCTTTGTTGCAGATACAAGTAACAGCTTCATCATTCTGATGTTTTACCTATATTACTGGAATGTTTGGATTCAATTTTAAGTTGCATGAAATACGCAGAACAACAAATTGCTGTCAACCCTTAAAAGGAGACACAGACAGACAATCTACAGATTAAATTTTTTTAAAAAAAATTGGCTTTAGCTCAGAAGACTTTATCCCCTTAAAGGTAGAGAAGGAAAAAGATGAGGGCTGTGAGGGGGTTGTTGTGTATTTAGTCACTGAGGAGGAAAAAAAAGACATCAGAATAATCCTCTTGATCTAGAGCCAGTATATATCGTTTAAGTGCCAGACTTCAAGCACATGCTCTTTAATGAAGACTTTTAAAAAATTCTTCTCTGACCAAACAAAAGGGATAGTTATGAAAGCAAAACAGTAAGACTGGTAGATTATCTGCTTTTTAATGTTGCTATTCCTGTAAAATTCTGCACTTTTAAAAATATTTTCTCTGGCTTCTCCTTTCACACATAGCATAAAAAATTCAATGGCTGATGAGGGCCTTTTCTTTTGAGCCTGCTACTGAACGCATTTTTATGAAGAGAAAAGTTTGTGGGGAGAGAAGGAACAGATGATGTGAGGGCAGAACAGGACTGTGAAGTAAAAGTCACAGCTGAAATTGCTGCAAGGGTCTCTTGTGTGCTGAGATTTGTGTGGTGGTGTGTTAGAAAGCAAAAACGGGGGAAGTTTCCAGTAATACGCTGATGAGGAGAAGCCAGCGGAAAATCCTTCCTCCACAGAAATCAATGGCAAATAGCTATCAATTGCAATGGAGCCTAGATTTCACCTAAGGTTTTGCCAGCTAACAAGGATGTGTTCAGTTCGAGTACTAGACATGGAATCATTCTTCAAGATATGTTCTGATTTTAATTTAAAATGCCTTGTTGACTAAACCTTCTCTACAGCTTCTGGAAAACACTTGCATTAAGTTTTTAACCTACCAATTTGCAGAGGGTGTCTATTCCTGTAGTTCTTCCAGATTTGCAATTTTCCTTCTCATTTTCCTTCTTGTGTTTTATCTCCTCTCATGGATGAAATTTTGAAGTCTTGTCCCGCAGTGACATAAATAAGAAAAAAAGAAAGCAATTGCAAATGAACTCTTTCTAGTCTGTAATGCTTTATTTTACAACCCAGTGTATCTTGAAACAGACCATCATTCCACACAGCTGGAAAACCTGTGACCATTGAACACTGGATTCTTTTAGCAATTCTATGAACATCTGTGTTGTGCACTTTGCAGTAGCTCAGAGTGAATATCCAGTTGGGTGTGTTAGCAGTCCTGCAACATCAGCAAAGTATAATTTAACACTCCTTGAGAAACACATTATTTAGCATTGCTTGCAACATAATAAATGGCTTTATGTTTAAACGAAGAGGATAAAAACTGCAAATGTGTAGTCTGGTTTTAAACCTTAGGGTACCTTGTTTAAAAAAAAAAAAAAAAAAAAAAAAAAGAAGAAGAAGAAAAAAGATCAAATCTCCCAGAACAGAGGGCCTCTCAATATACTAACTTGGAAGCAGAACCTAAAGCCCTGCACTGCCTGTGATCTTCGCTGGGATGAGTGCAAAAATTTCCTACACAAATCACACTACCGTGTGGGAATCTGAAAGAACAACCTGATCCCCTATATATGGATGCCTGGAAGGCATTTATAGAAAAGTGTCATAACATGCATCTGATCTCTTTCCAAATGCAGTTTTGCAATCATTATATATTTAGGAGAGATTTTTTAGCTAATTATTTTAGACACGTAAACATGCCAGTATCTTTTTCTAAAAGATCAAGACACGAATAATAAATCAAAAAGCATTCAGGTGGTAAGAAAGAAGATGCTATGAGATATTGCAATAAACACTGAATGACATGCATGCATTAGGAGGACATCTCAGAAACAATAGAGCATTTCTTTGACTCACTTTAACTTAGATCGTTATATTAAAAAAATGGGTTTTTCAGGGCACATAAAGCAAGAACTGTTGCTTGTGTAATGTATTAAACCAAACACATTTTTCATTCTTGGTTTGCTGTCCCTTTTATTATTTTATAGTCTAGCTTCTAAAATTGTTAGGAATTTTGGCAGACTTCATGGAATTCTGATTTTAAGAACACAAAACAGGAAGCTAGTTTGAATGCTCCCACTTGATCCATCTTTGTGCCGGCAGCACAATGCCTGTAAAATCCACCTGCTGGAAGTCGGGTGGTTTAATGCAAAGGGATGTCATGGTAATTTGGAAACTGCTGAATACAGAGCGAAGCCTTTTCCTGCCCCTAAACCTGCCACACCAGTTTTTCTAGCTCATTACGTGCCAAAACTTTTGATTGATGTGCTCACTTCAGTCATGGGTGATTTTAACTCCTATATTAAGTAGCTGCTGCTTCCACTCCATTATATTTCCTCGTATGGGGCAAATCAGAGCTGAAGCTTGGCCTGTATAGGTCTGACCTAAAAGACAGAACAAACCTTTGTTTCATTTTGCGTAGGCAGCAAGCCGATATTTCAAAACAACTTAGACAATCACACTGCCTTTTTTAATTGTCAAGATCCTTTGAAATGGAGCTTTTGAGGACTACTACATAGCATTTTTTTGGGAGCCCCAAGGAGGTAAGAAAGTTGTTAAAGGCTTTCTAGATATGAATACAAACTTTTTTATTAAATTTAAGTAGAATATTCAAGCGCAGCACAGAATAGCTTGTGACTGCCTTGTATTGTTGCCAGTGGGATGGAATCCCTATTTGCACAGCCTTGTTGCTTAATTGCCTGGATGGGTTTGGGACAGAAAAGAAGCAGAACAGAAACATTGTGTGTTTTCTCTCAGAAAAAAAAGCTCCAACCTATAGACGTATAGAAAATAGGCTACATTTAAAGAGTGAAATTATTTCCTAAACTGGGATTCATATATCCTATGATTCTTTAAAATGAACCTCATCTAAACTATTTAGATTCTCTATATTGCAAACAGGGAATATCTGTACTTCAAGTTCACCTCTTCTGAAATTAGTGTATAAAATAGGTGAGATTTTAGTGACTGTGAAGGGCAAGAACTGATATAGGTAATGTTTTTCACATCTGATCTCTACCTTCAGGTTTAGGGTTATATTTCATCCAGTCACCTAAAGATTTGAGAATGATACAGATTATAAGATCTTTAGAGATCAAGCAGATCCTCCATCATTTAATCCTGTTTCACATACCACTGTTGGGACTAACACTGTTAGTTAGAGATGTGGCTTGACTTTTACAGTAGGTATCCCTAAATGGTATGTGGACTTCAATTTCTGTATTAAATATGTAGTTTAAAGATCTGTGTAAAGCCACTTGGTAGAACATTGAACATTCAACCTCTTACCAATGCTTCACAGATAAATTTCAAATGCACATTTCAAATACAGCTGCGCAGATCTTGTGGTTTACTGACAATGCACATTTATTCACCTGGGCTGGTTATAAGTAATAAAGACACAAATTATAACCATGCATAGTCATACCTGGCTCTATTTTATGGGTTTTTTTTTTGTCAAGCACAGACCTAGACACCTAGTACCTTAAAAATTATGTGCTGGAAGGATTATTTAGGCCCCGTACAAAGCCATATTAAAACCACAGTACAATACAACATAAAGAGTGGGATTCATTTAAGTAAACACACACAAACATCAGAAATGTTGATATATCCATCTTTCAGATAATTATTAAGGCATACCTGTCTTTGAGCTTTTTTTTTTTTGTCATCAGAAACAAGCAGGCTTTCACTGACAGTAGTGCATCTCATCCTGAAACCGTCAGCTAATATAGACAAATTACTTCCTAAAAAAACTGTATCTGGAAGAAAGGGAGACCGAAGTATACAGCTTGGAGTATATCTCTATACTGCTGGTGTCAAGAGTAAGTTAAGATGAATGCCTTCAAAAGATCCTTAAAAACCTAGTGTTGAAACACAAACAAGGAACTACCTATTGAATATGTCTGTTTTTTAGAAGAATTTCTGGGATATTTCATCTGCACAACTTCAAAACTAGATGGCAATACTCTTTGGATCAGTTAGAAATAAACTTCATTGCTTGCTACTCCTGTTAATTTAAAAATTTACTTTCATCAATTCCAAAGTCACTTTATGGGAGAGAAAACTGATATGTCAAGAATCTATATGTTTCACTTACAAAAGTATCTACTGTTTTCATCCCTTTGTAAAGAAAAGGAAATAAACCGGGTCCTGCAATACAGTAGTGCTATAAAAGATCATGCCAAAGCAGAAAAAACAAATGAAGAATCCATTTTATATTAAGATAACAAAAATGAAAATCTTTATCAGGAAATGGTTAGGAGAAGTTATACACTATACCAAATAAAAGGAAGCTCCATTGCACAAAATAAAATTAATTTTTTAAAAAAATTATACTTACAGTGGCTGATCAATTCTGCTTGCTGTAAGGATCTCTACGGTATCTTTTGCATTATGAAAGAACACATGCCACCTTTTCCAAGGAATCAGATACACTTATCAACCTTTTCAGATTTACAAAAAACAGTGGTAATAATATTGACACAAGGACTGATTACATCATTGGCAACGTCTAAGTGTCATTACCCCCTCTAACTACTGTGATATAGATGCTTAACATGTTAACTCATCCAAAATAAGGCTTTCTCATACAAAGATTTAATAAGAAACAAAACATTTCTAAAATGGAATTAACTTAGAAAATCTGCTCTTTAATAGTGTCTAAAATTAGGCAAATGTAGTCTGTCTCATGGAGAAAAAAGGGCAGAAATAGCATTTTTTTTTTTAATAATTACATAAACATATGAAATTTAATTAAAAGGCACTTAAGCAAGCTAAACAGGTGCCATAGAGATTAAATTAGCCACAATTGAGGCTCTCTGTATGGCACAAATAAAAGAAATAGACTCTAAAGGCAGATGCCATAAGCCAGCCTGCTAAAAACTCAGAACAGAGAAAGTTATTTGACTAATACAATCAGAGAAAAGTAAGTATCAAAGAGGCCTTCGGCTGTCTTTTAACACATCCCCTGGCCAAGTCAGGATCAGCTATGCTGATCTGATGTTCAGTGTGTATATTCCTATGTTGTTCTGAAAGGCCTCAACTGTTGGAAAGAGCCTCTACCATCTAACCTAGTTCAGAGCTTCATTATTTAACCCAGCCTGATATTTTCTTGCTGGTCTTGAATTCAGTTGCTACTTCTCCTAACCACCACACATACAGAGTGCAAAGTACTTTCCTTCTTGCAGTAGCCTCGTGTACTTGATAGCTGGTTTTAATGCTCCTATGCAGCATTCCCTACTCCCCTCCGACCCTGTCCCTTGCCCCTTGGCTGCTTCAGTCTCCTCAGTCTTACAATCATTCTTTCTAAGCTGCTGTTAAGTCTTTCTATTTAGTTTTAGACTCCCTTTCCATGGTCAGCATCTCTCCTGAAGTGAAACATTCAACTAGAAAGACCTCCTCCAGAAAGAGAAAGTAGCTTCTATTTAAGAAGAATAGAAAGCTCTGGAAACATCACCTCTGGAAAGTTACATATAAAATTAACAATAAGGCAGGCCACAGAAGTATGAAAAAATGACTTTACGAAGAGTAGAAAAGCTAATAATACAATATTTCCAAAAACTTCAGAAGCAAGAAGCTCCTGAGAGCTAATAATGATCGAGGATAAAAGAGGAGACCTGAATGAAAGGAGACCATTATAGTCAGACTAATTTGATTATTGTATTTATTTGCACTACAAAGTGAGTCAGAGAATCACCCACAAGGATATTTTTATTTTTTTAAAGGGGGCATGAGCTAGAAAACTCCTTTTGAATTGTTTCATTAAACAAATAAATACAAATAAAAGTTATATTCATAACCATTCCAAAGAAGCTCATCTGTGAAACTTGTCAACTACTAAGCTCATTGTTAACATTTACCTCAATACCAGAAAAATATAAACGGCAAACCTCATACAGTCTTTAAAAAGACCAACAAGAATGTCTTGGGAACTGGCAGCCTAACCGTTTAGGTTGTTGACTCAAGTACAATGGAAAACTGGAATGTGATTGCTAAAGAAGTCACTTCCCAGGGTTTGTCCTACCCCTCTCGTAATGTTTATTGTTTCTGCAGTGGGGCGGCTGACCTAAACTATTACGATAAACTGACTTTGGTTTCACTTCATAGAAATACAAATAATAATAATTTAAAAAGCTGAAGATAGAAAGTCTCTCAAAATAGTTTCA
Source organism: Falco naumanni (assembly GCF_017639655.2). Lineage (NCBI taxonomy): Eukaryota > Metazoa > Chordata > Aves > Falconiformes > Falconidae > Falco > Falco naumanni. The sequence continues at coordinate 2,630,747 of NC_054059.1, read as the reverse complement.
CTCAGCGTGCAAATCAACAGCTTCTGCTCTGTACCAAAATGTGGTAATAAAGAGCAAATTAACATGCACAGACAAAATTGGCAAGCCAGAACATAAGCCTGGCTTTTGTGAAGGTGAGTTACTGGAGTACTTCTCCTACTTTCTCAACAAATTTATAGAAAAAAAGCGACTCAGCCAGTACAATTAATTTAGTCATTCACCAAACACTTTTAAAACTGTGTAGTATGTCATTACCCCCATGAAGTGACAAGACAGGGGTTGGCAGTTATTATGAAATTGTTTTGGACAGTTACATTTAGGAGATGGAATTTGCAAAGAGGGTACACAGGCTCTCCTTCAAGAAAAAGGAGAATTAAGACATAATTAAAGAAATCGGTTTTGTCTTGTCACATGTTTGAAGAACTAGTGAATTCAGCATCTCAGGAACCCATAGAAGTCACAAACTTTATCATCTTAAAACACAGAGCAGACTTTGACACAGATGCCTATCCAGTCACTAAACATTCGTGTTGATACAAGCTCTGAGACAATATGCACCTCTGCTTTTTAGTACAGAACAAGATAACCTTCAGATATCCATAGGATTTAATTAAATACTCAAGGAACACACTAGTTTCTTTTTTTTCAGGGCTACATGAAAGATCATCAGATATTACCAAGATGGCAAAAATTTTAAAGAACCTAAATCAAGTTCTACGTACTTTTGCTACTGTGACATGAAGAAAATAAGTTGAAGAAACATATTCAGTGTGCTGTATTTCCCTCCTGACTTGTTTTTATTCTCCACATTTGTGTGGACGTGAGACATTTCCACCTGGCATGATTTTTGCATCCATATCAAACAGGTGAATGTTTATTGATGAACTACAATAATTTAATTCCAAAAAGCAAAAAAGAAAAAGGTAAAAGTGATATTTTTATTTTAGAATTCTGGAAGGCAAGAATGGACATATTTCATTTAAAAAAAAAGCTAAAATTGTTTGACTATTTCTGTATATAACCTATAAAAATGCAATATGATATTCAAAACGGAACTACCAGGAAAATTCACAATGGAAAATTCACAAGGGAACTTTAAAGGGCTCTAGCCCTGACTATAAATAAAAAAAAAAAAAAAAAAAAAACCCAAAAAACCCCAAAAAACCAAACAAACCCCCCCCCAACAGTGTAGAAAGAACATTGCTTTCATATGAGAATCTAAGTTTGAAGGCAATGCTAATTTTCCTTTGACTTAGAGATGTTGGATGGGTTCTTGCAATAACACTACCAACAACACAGTAACCAGAGATGTTTTATTTAAGCTTTTTTTTTCCCCCCTTTTTCTTTTTATAGAGTTTTAAACTCCCAAATAATCTATGTACCCCTCACAGACTTTTTTTTGTCTCCTTCTTCCACATCTTTACTTGGAAAGGAGAAAGGAACATAAACATGAACTTTTACATGTTCCATTTTGTTGCCTGGTTAAATAATTCTGTGAGCCCTTTCTAAAATCCATTTCTTCATAGAGATTCAAAGCTTAATGTAAATATATCATACCCGTAAAAAAAGAAAGAAGCTGATAGTTATGCATATATACTCTAGAGGAGTTCAGCTGTGTTAACTTCAGGGACACTCTGGCATTTTCAACAGCCTTGAATATGGCCTTCACTGTTATTTAACTCCAAAGTGAGGTTTAATATTTTTTTCTTTTGCCATCAGGAAATGTTTGCCTTGGGAAAATAGTGTATATTGGGATTAACAACCTCCTTTGATTTCACTATTGCACAAGGACTGTTTATATGTGGAAAGCTGGGATGATGCCCTTTTGGGTTTAAATCAGGTTTGGTTCAATTTAATATCCAGAAACATCTATACTAGAAACACTTCACCATTATAGAAATACCAATACAGTAAACCAACAAAGTGCTCCTACTGGAGCTGTTATCATACTGAACCTTTGTATCAATGTAATAAATTCACTGTCTTGAAGCAAATCAAGCTAAAGGACATTTTTGCTGGTAGAAGAGATTCTGTAGTAGGGATTTATGCCAGCTCATATAAGTGAGCTTAAGTTTGCTTTCCATGCCTTGGCTATTTGAACTGTAACAAAGTCTTTAAGCAGACACAGTCTAAGTGAATTGGGAACAAGCTTGGAGGAAATGGCTTAAATTAAATTTCAATAAACCAGTGTGAAATTGAAATAAATGTGTTTAATGAAAATGTATTGGATTAAAAAGTGGTTTAAATTCGGTGTAAATTTGGTGTAAGTTTCTTGTTTGTACGTACAACCTTTGTGCAGTCTGAATCTCAACTGCCTCCTTGCTAAATTCTTCCACTTCTACTTTGAAATGTATTTTATTCAAGCTCAGACATCAGCTTTCCTTCAAGTATAGCCTTCGCATATAAGCAAATGTGTGTCAAGCAATTTAGGAATATGCCTGAAAGAAATATGATTTTCCCTCCTGAATCAATCAATCCTCTCTTCTTCCTATACTACCTATACAATTCTTATAAATGGTACCTTCACAATTCTACTGGGAGGTTAAGTAAGTGAAATGTTAATGCAGTTCTCATATGAGAGAAAATACATGTAGATTCCCAGTGCTCTGTAATCATAACGCTTCAAGATCATATTCATATCCTTGAAATGCCGGCTGCCTGAGATATAACAATGTATATTTCTTTTAAAAGATTTTAAAAAAAAAAAAAAAAAAAAAAAGGGAAAGAAACAAATAGAATCAGTGTCATTGTCTGAGAACCAATGTAATTAATTCACTGCAACTGGAATCTTGTGAAGGATTTACAAACAAAGGGGTGGGACTGCAATTAACATGTTCCCTTGTCCCTGAGCAAGCCTCCCCTTTGATCTTTCCAGATGACAGAAGATGTGTGTTAGGAATTAGAATGTAATGCAGGCATCAGCCGTGATTGATGGGGGTATCAGCGCTGAGTGAGAGGAAACTCTTCAGGCAAGCAGGCATGTGCCACTGTATTTATTGCACTGCCCCTCCTCCTGGTTCTTTCCTGAAAGGAACCTTTTCACCTAGGTTCAGCTTGTCATTAGCGATGGCACGACAGAAGGGTGTTTTTCTTTTTTAGCTATGATCTCTGAAAGCTGTGTTCTGTGTCAGGTGCTCCTTTCTTTTGACCTACTTTGGATTGCAGCTTTGCCTTTAATAAGAACACAGTGCTCTTTTCAGAAGTTGATAGTCACTAATGCAGATACTGCCCAGGAGAAAAAAAGGTAGAGAGCGAGAAAGTAGTCTTTAGGTTCCTACCTCTAACCTGAAACAAGGCAGAGCAGAAATATTTTTTTAGGTGTATAGATAAAATATCCCGGGTATTAGAAGTGATACATCTGAATTTTGCAGAGGCTAATTTGCTCTATTTCTTTTTTATGAGCATTAGTACTAGTCCGCAGAGTATTTAATAAAAAATAAGTTATTTCCAAAGACTCAATAAAATAAAAAAAGTCTTTATCAGTCACTTCTCTCAGTCCTCACAGTGTACAAAGTGACATTGGTTGAGTCTCTTTAAAAGAATTGCAGGTGCTTACATCAGCTGGACCTCAGGGTCATTATTCAGTCTTTGAAAAGTGTCTCAGAATAATTTGCTAATAAATGTATTCTGTTTAAAAAGTAATAAAGATAATGTGTTTCATGGCAATGATTGTTGCTTTGTGACTGCTCAGCTGACAGTTATTTGCCTTCCAAAGTATAGTCAGATAATAATGTTGCACCACAATGACCTCATGTCTTAAGGAAAAAGAGGACTTTTACTGATAGTTGCGTGTGTGACTCTTCTGTTATGCAGCCTATTCATGAAGCTGTCATATGTAGAAAAAGCTAGTCCAATGGAATGGGATATGGAATAGGAAAATTCTGGAAGGAAGGTGAGATGTTTGCCATGTTGCTTTGAATACCAAATTCTGTGATAATCGTAGAATGGTTAGAATGGTTTGCGTTGGAACGGACCTTAAAGACCAACTAGTTCCAAACACCCTGTTCTGTGCAGGGACACCTCCCGCTAGACCAGGTTGCTCCAAGCCCCATCCAGCCCGGCCTTGAACATTCCAGGGATGGGGCATCCACAGCTTCTCTGGGCAACCTGTCCCGGTGCCTCACCAACCTCACAGTGAAAAATATCTTCCTTACATCTAATCTAAATCTCTCCTTAAATCTCTCCTTTTTCGGTTTAAAGCCATTACCCCTTGTACTATCACTACATGCCCTTGTAAAACGTCTCTCTCCAGCTTTCTTGTGGGCCCTCTTTAAGTGCTAAGAGGCTGCCAATAGGTCTCCTTGGAGCCTTCTCTTCTCCAGGCTGAGCAACCCAGCCCTCAGCCTGTCTTCATAGGAGAGGTGCTCCAGCCCTCTGATTGTCTTTGTATCTCCCCTCTGGACTTGATCTTATTTTAGAGTTTTATGTCATAAGAATATTGCCATTTATATTTGCGTAGGCTAGTTTAGTCATTCCTATGATAGGTGACTCAACACGAAACATATGACTAATTGTCATTATATACATTCAATCCTTATCCAATAAATCATATTATGCTTTATAACATGTTATACTTTACAGAATATTGTAAGAATATGTTCTTTTCTTAAATAATTTAAGTGATTTGCATCTGTGATCTGAGAAAAGACTGAAATTATTTTTGGTAATTTGAGAGAAGAAGGAAAATAAACCCTTCTGTTTTACATAAAGGTGTCTAAGCAATTTATGTAACACTTGCAAAACTCCTACAAATCTAAAATAGCATTTCTTAAGTAACTGTGGCTGAACAGGAAATGTAGCAAGAAGTAGGAATCTATTGAACCAGTTAGAGCTTTTAGGAGTTACACGTGTCTGTACCACAAAGGGACAATTCCCATGTAACCAAAGTGACTTTGTGGCATTAGTTCTTTCTGGGATTCAGCCTTCACTAACTAGTTTTTTATTAAACTCTACCAAACTTCAAGGAGGTGTCTCTCAGGTGGCATATTACAACAGCATACAGCAGACTTTTGTAGACTAAATATAATTAGGGTTAGCTGATTGATAAGAGAATTAGAGGAAAAGCATCTGAAAAAAAAAATTTTAAAAAGGCCCTTGTATTTTAAAAGCTGTGTTCAAAGTTACATGTGTGAGTATACATAAAAGTTTTAATAACTCACAAAGTATAGCAGATATATACTATAACTAGTTAATTAAGCCATCATGGAAGAATGCTGCAGCAGGTGGTCATTAGAGAGCCTTTCAACAGATTCACCTCTCCTTTTCTATCGGTTTATTCTGCTAGTCTTTTTATTATAGTTGAGAAAAAGTGGGAAAAATAATGTGTGAAAACTAGATCAGGAATGTCAGTTGCCTTTGAGTGTAGCATATCTCGGAATTTATTTAATTTGTTAAAAAAAGGAAACTACATTGACAAGAAGTCAACATCACTCATTTTCTGACTTCCCTGTAGCCTTTCGGAAAAAAGTTTTATCCAGGCTTCCTCTCTTTCTGCCTATTTAAAATGGTTGACAAGCAAAAACTTTCCTTATGGGAAATGACCGTGGCTGAGCCAAACATTTTGTTGTGAAATAACTACCCAGATTCCTCTCTCTGCAGGTGTGTTATGTGTTCATGGTGTGTTTGTGAATGAGATTATTTATGGAAATTAAAACAGTACAACTGATTTCATTGCTGCCACACAAGATTTAGATTGCTGAACAAGGCCTTTTTAAGGAAAATGAAGATATAGGATGGACAGTACAGAGTACACAAACTTGACAAGGGGCAAGTTCAAGCTAGACTGATATGGAGAAATAAATTTGCTCTTCTGTGAGCATTTTGAAAGCCTGTGCTCCCAAATCAAGTTCCATTCAAGGTTTAATTTTTTGAGGCTGAATGAAGAAGGCGTAAAGCTGCAGAAAGGAAGAAACTCATAACCCTCATTCCTTGGTCTTCCAAACCCAGGCTGTAGACTACTGCTCTCTCTCACCATCAGATTAGGTTTGTAGACCTGACAGGGATATCTCATAGGAAGGTAATTTTCGTAATGAAATAAGGTATCATAAATGCCATTTGTTTGTAAAGAACATGAGCCTGTTTTCCTGAACACAGAAGAAATAAAAAAAAAAACAAAAACAAAAACAAAACCAACAACAACAAAAAAACCACACCACCCTGAAGAGTGTTTCTTTACTTGTGGCTTTGAACCACTTTTATCCAGCATGTGGTTTAAAATGGGATCTTTACAAGACCATGTCCCAGTGCTTTTCTAGTCTGCTTGTCATTTTTCATTATTGATTTTTCAAGAGTGTTGCTTTCAATGGAAAAGACAGATGCTCCTCTCCCTCTCCTTTCTCCCCGCCTCTCCTTTTTTCCTTCTAAATGTGTGGTTCAATTAATATCTTTCTACTCAGATCTCCTTCTAAGAAGTATCTGGCGATATGGGAGGGTGGTGTAGACCTGGGTCTTCTTTTGACATGCAGACATGCTGGTAGGGGTGGCAAGGCTGAAGTCGAGGTGCAGTGGAGTATGCCTGTGCTGCCTGTAGGCACAGCTGTATTTTCTAGACTAGCAGAGTTCTGGACTAATAAAGAAGAAAAAATCATCTGCTGATGTTACAATTTTTTTGCAAACCTCTTTTTACCAGGAAGAAGTTCCACTTAGTTCTTCCTGATTTCAGTCCATTCATACACAGTTTTTTCACTATTTCTGTTGCAGACACAATGCCAGTTACAAAAGCTAAATAAGAAATCTATATCCAGAAAATAAACAGGCCCAAGGACTGGATTGTCCATGCAAATTATTAGAAAACTCTTCATGGTTTTATTTTGGGTGGGCTGTTCTCCAGACCCTGTCCAGAATACACAACGGTTAGCATGGCTGTGTCAACTCCCATCAGGCAGTTTGGATGTAGCTGCCTTAATTCAGATTATAAAAAAGCTCAGCTTGACAGTGAAACTTCATACCAGGACAGGTGCTGTCAGAGAAAAACAAATAACATATGAATCTTATTACTCACTACTTTGGAGGCAGCCATAGTGTTAACCATTGTCCCACTTGAGCAACTGTCCCACCTAGTATCTGCAAACCCTCCCTAGACAAGGCAGAGAAAGACTTTTGGAGGTTAGAGAACCATTGAATTAGTTTCAAGTAAGGACTTTGTCATGCGTTTGTCTTGGGTGGACGACATTGTTGTTTCAAGAACTGATTAGATTTCTTACTGATTTGTTCATGAAAAGGCAGCCAACAAACCCATCAGTTACACATTCGTGAGTGCCATCTACTGGTACCTTCTCTATTACAAGCACATATATACATTTGCATGTATGTCTGCATATTTATACATGTACATATACATGCACACATACATATATGCACATGTAGATATATAAATATCTGTATAAGCACCTATAGATAGAAATGTATCTAGAAGTCAGGTTTGTAATAACCAATTTACAATGTGCATTCACCCAATTAAGAGCTCTTACAACGCTGTCACTGTCCTTAGGAGTTAAAGTTAAAACTACGTCAAATGAGCAGCATTAACGAAGTTGGTTTTCCTATGAGACTGTATCTTGTATTCCTAATCAACTCCATGCCCCCTCCCAAATGCACAGAACTCACAGCTCTGAGCTCCCAGTCTCCCCAGCATCATCCTATCCTCTTCAAATTGGCTGAGTTATAATTGTCCTTTCCTCTGAGGGAACAATAATTTCTGCTCTTTGTCTCCAGAATTGGCAAAACTTTTAGAAGGCACACATCTTTGAGCTACCTCTCCTTCTTCTCAGACCTCACTGACACTGATCACTAAGGACATAAAAGTTACCAGGTAGACCAGGATAAAGTACAGAGGCTGTAATCCCATCTCTCATTTCATTTTAATTGCACTCATTTTCATGTAGTTCATTTTAATTAATTGGTTGCCCTCATAATCATTAAACATGGATTGACAGTTAAATAAATATATTATTTATTCTTGAAGGACATTTAAAGATTTTTTGGTTTGATTTGGGGCTTGGAGGTGAATGTTCAGGCACTGAGAAATACGCTGCTGCCATTGGCATTCATTTAGAAATGAATAGGTAAAAATGAGGAATGAATTTTATTTACAGTAGTTCAGATATCCTACTTATTACTTTGCAATTGCAAGTAGGATTCTCAGAGGATAAGCGCACAGTATTAAGTTCTGGCCTGCAACCTATTCCTTCACAAAGCAATGTTAAAGAGATGATAATTTTCGGAAGTCTATATTCAGGATTAGACTTTATCATTTATTTCTGTCCCACAGAAAATTCCTTGTCCTGTTTGTACCAGATAATGACAAATAAATATGAAAAAAAATCGTGCATTCCATGGATCAGGTCGGACTGCAGAAACTAAACATCTGCACTCTGTCCAGATGGTAAGTGTAGCAACAGACATTTACCAGAAGCAACTGTTAATTATGAACTATCAAGCCAAGTAACAATCATTTGTGCCTTTTCAGTGTGGACCTGTCCTGCTTCATGCATTTCACTCCTTTGACAATAAAGGCCTGAGAAAAAACTGTTCATGCAGCCAGTTCTCATTTCATCTTTAAGAATTAAATTTCAGTGCTGAGTTCAAGACACAGAAAGTTACTAAATATTTTTAGAAATAATACTCAGAAAGAGAAAATAGTTCTTGCCGTTTATAACCATTGGTTAAAATGAAAAGCAAAAGTTTGGTACGGGATCACAAATCTATTGCAATGCATCATGACCTTGACTCAGAATATTTTCTTCCCTTTTTTCAACACAAAAATTGCTTACTACATTAAAAGAATATTTTTGGTCTGGAATTTTCAGAAGAAAGAAGAAAGAAGTAAACATTTACAAATAAATTACGACCCTTTTCAAAAATGTGCTTAACTTCATGAATACTAGTTCCAGCAAAGTTCTGTGTAAAAAGTAAACACTAAGAAAGGCTAGAGTTCACATCTAATTTTAAGCTAAAACAGAGCAAGGAGGTGTAACAAACAAAATGGAGAGAAGGAAAATAAAGTAAAAAAAAGATCGGTTTATATACACTCTTTTCCTCTTTCTCTGCTGGTTTTACTTCTATATTAAACCTCTATCTATTTCAAATTTTATTAAATGATTGAGTTTTTTAACTTTTGGCTACTTCTAATATTGTTCTTAGGGTGTTGTGCTTTTTTTTTGGTTTTGTTTGTTTTTTTCCTGCAAGACATCTGTTTCATTTGAAATAAGTTACATTCTACACATTGCCTTTTAATTTTAAATTAGACCAAAATAGAATAGAAACTTAAACTAAAACCACTCTGTGGTTTACTTTTACCCATTTTCTTCCCTTCATTCCTTTCCTATAGTTCAAGTACTCTTCTTGCCCTATGTAAATAGCTGTGAACTATGAGCAAGCAGTTAGGAAACAGCAATACCTGGTTCGCTGCAAAGCCGCATTCATGTCACACACATATCCACTCCATTTATCCTCCAAAATAGCTAGTATTAATCATACAAGAGGTCAATGGAAACACAACTATTGATTTTGATGAGCTTTGGATTAAGATCAAAAGAAACTGGAACTTTTAATAGGTCATTTCCCATGGGGAGGAAAATAAGATTTCACCCACTGCTGAATCATAAATAAAGAGTAATATCATGGATTAGTGTTTTAAAACTATTCTGATCTGAAAAGATCAGAGATTTTGTTGGAAGTAGGCTTTGGAGCATAATACATAAAAAATCCCAAGAGTAAAAAAAAAAAAAAAAAAAAAAAGTTCCATGGATTATGATTTTGAAAATATGAAAACTGTGAAGAATTACTCACTAGGTAAATTCATTTATCTCACAGTCTATTTAAACAATTTCCCTTTGCTCTAGGGTTGACTAAAGACAGCAAGGCTGATTTCTGCTTGTTATAGTGGGAGCGTTACCAACCTCTATAGTTAAATGAATCATGTTTTCAATTACAGTCCATTATAGTCTCTCATAGTTTTCAGAAACTTTCAGCTTTCAGATTGAAATTTTGCAGGTTTGTTCTCTCTGAACATGATATTTATTGGTACTGACATTATCCTTATTACTGGTGATTGTTTTCTGTGTGAAGATGGTTCATGTAAGATGTGTGCCTGGTTTTGAAAGATAATCAAGACTGCAGAGGAAGGATATGCTTTACTTATTATGAAAATTCCTATTTTTAAAGATTTTTTCAACAGCTTTAATGCTTTAAATAATGACAATAAAATTTTAATTTTCCACTGCGATGTATTTCTTACAAGTTTCTTTAAATGCTCCCAGAAAAACATGGGGTGAAAATCGAAGAACAAATCATATAATATTAGACTGTGCTGTTTAAGAAATATTATCTGATCCTGTAATTAAAGACTGCTATAATGAACACATGCAAAGACAAAGTTAAAGTTCTTGTTCCACAGAACAGACTGAACACTTGGCACAGCTATTTAGGAAACAGCACATACAAAAAGAATGAATTATTTGATCAGCAATAGAACTGATCCAAGGAAAAAAATGAGTGTGTTTGACAATTTTAGCAACAAATTTCCAAGGTATTAGCAGAATGCATTATCCACCTAATAATAAAATACCATAATAATGTGCTATGTAACACTTAGCTTTGTGACCTTACCCATCTTTTTACATCTGTTCTATAAAATGTAATAAAAATTCAGGAAATACAAAATATTTCTGGTCACCTTAAAGACTTCTCTGTAGCTTGATATCTATAGAAGCCTTTTTAAATATTCCCAAATGAAAACATTTTTTTTTTACCTTCCTTTCTATCTTCTTCCTTTTTTGTTGTTCTTCTTTTTCTTTCTCCAATTCAATTTGCACTTTGTCTTTGAAGTTTACTCTTTGCCTTTAATTACCTTTGATGGACTGGTAAGACTTTCCACAGAACAGTTCATAGACTCAGGCTAATATATCATAAATAAGAAATCTTCTGCTTGAAGCACAATTTTAAACTGGAAGGACACATCACATTGACATACACTCAATAATAACATTTCACAGCTTTTAACAAAGCTGGTAAGCATGCTTTTATTTTTTTTTTCTCTTTCCCCTCTCAGAGGCAGCTGCCCGTTCCTGCTCATGTACTGTTTCTGCCAATACTCTGATGTCTTTATTTAGGGAATTATAAAGAATCACTTGGAGTCTTCAGCAGTTTCAAAAAACTAGCCATTGAAGGGGTGGAGGATAAAACTTATTCAGAAGACAGATGACAGCTTTTCATCTGGGGATCATACAGAAAGATGTTTCCTTCCATAAAAATAGATCCTGCAATGTTGTTTGCTCCTCACATTTCACAAGGGCCAATCATGCTTAAAAAGAAAAACTACCCTTAAAACTGTGAAGTCAGCTGAATCCTACAATCCTCATTCAGCCAAACTGGTATTTTTTTTTTAAAAAAAATATTACTATTTTACACAATAAGGCATGCAGTGTTGACTCCTAAAGGAAACAGGTTGTTCTTGCAGCCACTCCTCCCAACCTCCAAGAAACAATACCAGCCTGAGTCAAATCAACTCGTACAAATTTTGATTCATAAAGAGACCATTTGAATTGCATTTGTTGTCAGTATCTGTTTTGTATGAGAATGCTGCTAAAGAGGGAAAAAAATCAACAGAAAAAAGGAACATTGTGATCATTATTGAATAAACTGTCATCCGATTTAACTGAATGGAGTTATTTAAATGTCACCATAATGAGCTGTTTGGAGTTTGATTTTAAAATTATAATCTCTTAATTAACAATTAATGTGTGCCTTTAAGCCATAGCCCACTGCAGGAGGTACGGGTGAGGCATTTTGCCTCAGCAGGAATGCTAGGCAGTAGTTAACACAGAACAAGCAACCGGGACAGATCCTCATCTGGTTAGGATTTAACTTTGTACTTTCTGGAGTACAAAAGAAACTACACTTCCATATGGAAATAGGTTACACAAGTGTCTTTCAGCAGGTGGGGAAAAGGTAGGGTTGGAACATGCTAGGGTGCTGGTCAGTTGTATTCTGAGGGGATGGAAAAGACGTGATAATGCTGGAGTTTCAATAGAAATATAGAGAAGCCGGGATGAAGCATTTAACCGACCTGCTCCTACTGATTATACCAAGTACTGAAGGATCAGTGATCATGTTAATTGTCAGAACAAGTATTTCAAACATAAATAAAGAACAAAGCAACCAATGTTTGTACTTACATGTTGGCAGCAGGGGACTTATAAAGGTTATCATTCTACCAGGTCTTACGGAGGGCTAGTGTCCAGGTGAAATGAATAGCTCAGCCACTGGAACTTTCAGTTCCAACTGAACTAGTTCATTATGCAGAAATGTGAAGTAAATATGGTCATATTTACTCAGCTAATATCAAATTATTCTGTCAGTCTAGTTATCAGGTTGATTGCTTTGTGCCATATGAACCAATGTCTCCTTATGAAATAATTGAGAAGGCTCATGTCCTTTTCAGGTATCAGCTCCAAGTTATCTGACTCAGTGCCAACCATTTAATTTAGTTCCTGGGCAAGGTTAATTGGGAAGGTCAAATTATCCCATGTGACTGCTGACCACACACTTGTGTGGATGCTATTGGTCCCTATAGCACTAAAAGCCTTGCAATCCTCTACAGATAGAAACTGGAAACTGTAATTATAAATAGATGCACACATACACCACCACCCCCCCACCACCCCCAATATTTGTACAAGGTAGTTGTGCAGTTTTCATACTTCTGTTCAATTTCATCATGCCAGACTGTGATTGAAAAAAGTTGTCTGAATTATATTTTTTTTTTTTTAATTTAGTGATTAACACTGGTGGCTACAGGTTCCTCAGCTCATGCCAGATCTTTGAGATTACATATTATTGGCATTTTGTTTCATCTCACCTGGCTTAAACCAGGAAGAAACCTCAAATTCTATTTTGAGTATGAATAGAGCAAACTCTATTGCTTGGTTGTCTTGCAGAGTGACAGGATAGCAAATATGGCTGTCTTGTAAATGAAAAGCTGGTAAATATTAGAACTAAAATAAAATGGCCTCTAATTACAAAATCATGTAACTCTATGCAGAGGGGTACCGCCACACTACAGATAAACATCTTTGATTTCCTTTTTACACTGTTGTGTTCATCAGCTCCATACTCTTTCCCATTTCTTTTCTTATTACACCAAGTCTTGGAGAAGTATCAAACTCCATTTAGTAACACAAGAAGTGTACCTGCTCCTCGAAATCACAGTGCGGTGTTTCAGCCGTAGCTGGCACTTGTGGAAAGACCTCCTCTGCGCTCTGAGCAGGTTTCCAGCTACCTGAACGCTTCCCACATCCTACCTACCTATACACACAGCTATGTACAGCCATGGTCCCAGAATGGAACATTTGCATTTTTATTCCGTATTTTTATGTCTCTTGCCTTATATTCAGGCTTTTTTCTTCACTGAATCTGAATTCTTTAAAATATTAAATCATTGTTTAAAGTCCTCATCACATTCTATGCTTCTTTTCTGTTTGTTTGTTTTGCCTGAAATATATTTCTGAAATACAGTTGTAAACAAATTATAGTCGCATAAACAAATGCAAGACATGCTGAAGAAATTCAGTACAGAGAAACAGAACTTATTAAAAGGGAAATATTTAGCTGGGTTTAAAGGAAAACTAATGCAGGAAGAGGAGCAGACAAAGGAAGTGGAAAAGACATTTTTGAGGTTATTTGGAAGCATCAAGGCTTTAATTTAAACACAGCCATCAGCTATGCTAGCTGACACAGGAGAGCTTGTGGTCCTGCTACCAGAATCTCTACCTAATTAATGAGAACTGCTGTGGCTCGTGCATCTCCAGGAGGTCTATGGGAGAGCACTGGTTGGCTTCAGCCAAAACTGCTCAAGAGCTGGTGTTAATAACATAAGGCCATAGGTGAATGAATGTTTCTGAAAGCATAACTCTATGGTATTTACAAACAGAGTTTCTTCTGTGGATCTGTATTTTTTTGTCTGATCTTCAAGCTTGTGTTTCACCTGTACAGGTCTGCACCCTCTAGAACAAGCGCTCCTCTCACCCGCACAGTTCTGAGGTTGGAGTTAGGTCACCTCAGGTGCTCTCTGGTTAAGCTCAAATGAGCCTTTCAAAAGACTGTGTAGACGTCATCCTTGCTTTCTTCACCATTACATGGAACATAAACATGGTGTAAAGCTAGGCTCATGGGATACTTCTTATAGTCTCTATTCCCCCCTATGAAATTTGATATTTTTTTTCTTGAGAGGGAAAAAAAAAATGTATTGTATCAGAAATAGCAATTACAATTCTTTATTCTACTAAAAAATATTATACCCTTCCCTCTCCCTCTGAAGAAAAAAAGTTTATGCTACAGTGAATTTCATATTATTATTTCTAGCACTTTGCTTACCACAATGCAGTCTTCAGATAAATAAATAACATTTTTTCTCCATTCACTACAAAGGGTAAATATAGAGATAACAGTGATCTGAGGATTTAGAAATTGTGCTAAATTCATATGGTAATGAACATCTGTGATGTTTTGGTGACTCACTTGCTCAAAGGGATACAATCCCCAGGTTTCACTATTGTCTTTGAAAACTTGCAGGAAGTTCCACACTGAACACTGATGACAGACAACGCAGGACACTTTTGAGCAGTCTCCCAGTATGATATAGGGCAATGCTAGGCTATATCCCAGTGTGATGCAGTGGCTAATGTCTAATACATGGAAAACTTCTAAATATTTTAGTGTTTTAATGACAACCTCAAACATTAATAAAAACTCAACTTAATGAATCACCTTGAGTGCTATTGTAATTTTTGCTTGGTTTTTTTGTTCTTCTCCATTTGCTGAAGTGGCAAAATCAAGCCACCTGCCAGGAAACTCTCTTCTGAATGGCTTAATTCCTGTCTTTTGCCTCTCATCCTGCTCCTCCCTTGACAGATAAGACTTTCTTCAAGTGTGTTCTGAGACTTTCTGAGCATGTTTTCCTAATCAACTGTGCTAAGACACTCAGCCATTTACACTGGAGGATTTTCTTTTACAAAATAGGAATACTCACCTCTCAAGTTATTTTGTCATGGGCTTGCACCAATGCAGTTTAATATGCTCAATGAATTCAAGGTGAGGAAAACACCAAAAAGCAGTTTTGAATGGGAAGCCACATAGTACTTGCTATTCAGAGGGCTGTGGAACAATCAAGAAATGGTAGGATAATGCAGAAAATTCAAACACACGCTACTCCTCAAGAGTAGAAAAGGAAGGGCTAGGAAAAGTACTGAGATGTGAAAAGTGTGTTGCAGTTGAAAGCAGCCAAATTATTGTAGTCTGAAGCATTACGTCTCTGCCAAAAACATCTATATTCCTGCAACACAGGGAAAAGCTCTAAGCCTGTGCAAAGGCAATGCGTGCTGCGTTAGGGTCTCGGGAGCCTGTATGGACAGGAGGGTGAATGCAAGCTGCCCAGACTGGGAAAGAGGTCTCTGGAGAGCACCGGTGGACCAGTGCTGTGTTGAACCATCTCGTCCTTCTGTATGGTCTTGACCACCATTAATCCTACCAAGCAGTCTGCAGCAGGAATTTTTATATCAAAGCTCACCAAAAGCTCCTTTTGTACAGGGTTATCTGTGTCTCTTAAACCTTGTTAATAAGAAATAATGAATATTTTCTTCCTGAGAGGAACAGGAGCTCAAGATGTGCTGCTTTTGAATTAATCTTTTTTTCCTTCCTCAGCTGCTTGTTTGTAAGCATGTTTAGAGTAACTCACAGCATAAGGAACTTATTATAGGGTTAAAATACGTGTAAACATTTTAGTGGATGGGTGAGATGCTTGGTGTTTGCAAGCCTAATGATAATTTACCTAATGAGTTTTGTAAATTGACATTCTGGTTATAACAGAAAAGAATATTTGGAGACACTGTATTTTTGTGCACATTTTTCATCACTTCTGATTTTATCATGCATTTTTTACATTTTTAATTTGTGCCCAGTTATCCTTCTCTTCCTGGAAAACTTTTAGTCCTCTGGAAACTGTAATTTCTGAAGCCATATTCTTAACCAAAAATGCTAAACTTACAGATTGATACCCAGAGTACATGGGGGCTTTATAGTCAATTACAGTTTTATTGCAGAGGTTTTTACCTTCAGCCCACAGGGTTTAAACTTGCTCTGGTATCAAAGATCAGGAAGAGACCTAACTATAAATTCAGATTTTTCTACATTCTCTTGCTGTGAGAAGAGCAAGAGAAGAGCAATTCTTTGTCCTAGAATATTTTCTGAAACTCTTTGAACTGGCCACAATATGAGACAGTCTATCAGACCTGACAGATGTCATGTTTGGTGCATCATAGCAATTCCCTTTTTCCTAAAAATACTTACAAATCTTTTTTAACTTTCAGGACATTTGGCCAAGTCATAAATCTATTTTCCAATCACTTAGGTCTCTTAAATCCTGAGGAGTTTCAATTGTTTTAAACTTTGTTGGAGGGATTATTCTTTTAATTGCCATTATACGATAGGTATTTCATGATCTATATTCATTGTACAGTCATAGAAAAATTTTAATCCTAAATAAGATGTTGAATAATAATTAAAACTACTGAAGGCTTGATTAAGAGTGTTCAGGGATTAGAAATAAGAATTAAAGATGGTTATTGGGCCCTGTGATAAATTCAAGGACTTCAAACACCTTTTCAAGGAGAAAAGAACCCCAAAACAAAACAAACCCACACATCCCAAAGAAAACAAAATGAAACGTGTTTTTCAAAGTGATTAAGAAATTTATTGAACTAAGGATTTTCTCCAGGAAGCAGTCTAAAAAAGCCACATTAAAAAAATAGAATATGCTTTCTGAGCTCCTCAGAGAATTCGTTGTGTATCTTGGGGGACACAATCTCTGATTAGCTTCAGGAGTGTCAAATGCCTGAAATGTTAAAGAAAAATGGCTTATTTGGTCATATCTAATAAAGAAGCAGAGTAAAACTCTGAGGAGAACAAGCAAATCAGGAAATGTTGGCTGAATTTTATTTTCTGTCAGAAATGTGACCTGTTTACGAAGTAGGCAAGTACCTAGTCTTTCTTACTTTTTTTTTTTCCCCAAAAAAAAGTTTCATTATTAAATGTGCTTTAAAAAAACTCTCTCATCTAAATCAAATGGAGGACATTCTGCATAATATTACAGATACATTTGAAATGAGTGAAAATGAAGTATTTTTTCCTGACAACCACAGAGCTAAAAATCATCCTCTTAAACAAGGTAAGAACTTCTTATTTTGCCTAAGGAATAATATATACATATTTATATGTAAAAAAATGTACATAAGTGCATATATGTGTACATGCATGTGTACATATATATATATATATATTACTTTTTACTTCATTTCTTTGCAGTACCTCATCACAATACTGAGACTTATGATAATTGCATTACACTTCATTTTCAGTAAATGAATAGAAGATGTCACTGAAAGTGTAGAACAAATCACAAGTCTGTAAAGCTTGAGAAATGCTTTTCAAAAACATCACCACCATTTATGCTTGTAAATAAAGCCTTATGGGAAGATTCTGTTCTCGTATCAGTTGATGTAGCTTTGCTGTCTTCAGTGATGCTAAGATGTTTTCTACCAGACAAGGTTCATTACAACATTCGGGTTCTCACCTTCAAATTTCACATGTGGCCAAGGAGTGGCTCCCCTAACAGAAGCAGTACCCATCTGACATCTCTGAGGCAATCAGGCACTTAGGGACATCTAGCTGGA
This sequence comes from Falco naumanni, assembly GCF_017639655.2. NCBI lineage: Eukaryota > Metazoa > Chordata > Aves > Falconiformes > Falconidae > Falco > Falco naumanni. The sequence goes on along the minus strand of NC_054059.1, from coordinate 2,613,042 downwards.
AAATGCGGCAGACAGGGTTTCTTTCTGATCTCCTGTGTGTAAATCTACCTGGGAGTCACCATCAACAGGAGCTGACTACTTTCAAATTGAACTCTGCTACTTCCATATTTTCTATATTTTTCTACAAGGTATTCTGTATTTCCTCATCAGTGTATACTGAAATCCTTCTGGATATGCAGCTGAAACTTTGTATCAGTAAATGATGAAAATAACTCATAAAATCAATTCGTTTGCCTCTAGTAAGACATTAATTTTACATATGAATAGAAACAGTAAATCTTTCTGAGTATTGCAATTTCCCTAATACCTTTCTTTTTTTAATTCCAGACTAGGAAAAAATTTGAAAAGGTTAACATTTTTGATTAGAAAACAATCAATTTTGATTTGATCAAAAAGTGTTGCTAGTGTAGAAATAACATGAATGTGATTTGGGCATATTGTATTTTCTGAGCTACATATTGAAATATGATTTATTTTCAAAGAATCAGTTCTAAATGAAAACTTGAAGTAGTCAATACAAAATGCAGAAACAGAATAGTTTAACACTGTTAATAAATTCTGATTTTTTTTTAGTGTCATGAAAAGATATTTCTTCCAGTTTGACAATTGAGGGTTTGTTTCATTCTTCTAAAAAAATCCTCACAAAACCAACATGGTTATAAGAAGCATATTTCAAAAAAGGCTTTATTAAATACAAAACAACTTTGATTAGACTGTCTAAATGGTCGTGATTTGATTTAACTGAATGAAGTATGGCGCAAGCTTTTAAAATCACGCAAACTTAATCTCTGCCTTGAACATCTCTGTTTATGTAGGTACGTGGCTAGCACTGACTGATAATTGCCTTTGCATATTATTCTGAGAAGGAATTAGCTTGTCAGTCAACAATAAATTAGTTATGATTATTTTCAGTGATCTCACAAACTGACATTGTAGATTCTTGACAGAAGAAGGAGATGCAGTACATACGGTCATCACCCGAGTGTCACACTGGTAGGAAAGCCTACGCCCAAAGCACAAAAATAATTCTTCTTCACTTTTGCAGTCAACTGTAAAAGGAAACCAGTGTGCTATAAGGCAGAATGGTGCCAGACCAGAGGATACAGATTACTAAGCACTGCTAATTATGCCTCACGTGCTTGAAGTGGGAATGACAGCATCACTGTGAGTGACAGCAAATACTAAAACTCCCTGTGGAAAGACACAGTCTTAAATGATGTCCCACAGGTAGATGTAGAAGTAATACAGGCCCGTGGTGTGAAATTAAAATTCAGCAGAATTTTTTTTTTATAAACTGAGAAGCTGAAGTCGCCTGAGCCTGAAAAAAGAGTGTATCATGGCAGCACCTTTAGGCAGCACCCCAGGCCTGTATCCACTCTGTACCCTGTAACTTTTATGAATGATTTTTTTGTCATTATTCCATCTAGTGCTACACATGTTTTTCAATATTAACCTTGTAATTATCTGTCCCTCTGTACTTTGTCAGCTCAGACAACTATATCTGTGTTCTCCAACATGCCAAGAAATAGGTGTGTTTTGCGAAAAATTTCAAAGAATTGATGATAGTTTTATGAAGCGATTATAAAAAAAAAAAATAAAAATGTGTGCATTTGTATTACTGTTTCCTGCCTGATGACTCAATTCTGGCTTCATACATATGTCCCTCCACATCTCCTGTAGAATCAGCTATTATATATGTGCAGTGAGGCACCGGTAGATGGGAGATTACAAGTGTCCTGTAATTTGCTTCTGTGTGTTCCTCACTAATGTGTACATTTCTGAATTTGTAATTTCTCTGGATGAATGAGGGTCATTTCTTTGAATTTCACTCTCTGTTTTTTATGGCATAAGCTATAGAAAGTACCTTTTGAATATGTCCAATGAAAGTTGCATACCTGATCTCAAGATATTTAAAAAAATAATTAGATGAAGAGACTTTATCTAGAGGCAAAATTAATAAATAAAGGAGAAAAAACAACTCTGTGTATTAAACTCCAGGGATGGCTGGAGCTTCATTTCGTTTGACATAAATATTCCAAAGCTCACAGGCTTTTAATTCATGATTCAATTTCATATTTAAATTTATCTGAATTACTTGAAGCTCTGAAACATTCTCAAATGTCATAAGAATAGGATTTTAAAAAAAAGGATGTCTTCAACAGAAATTTTGTTTCCATAAGATTTTAGGAAAAGCTGACTGAGGTTTGATTTCAAATGAAATCCAGATTTGCAGGTCTAGAGCTTGATGCAATGCCAAAAGATCTACATTAGATCTACTACAGCCAATATGTTTATGATAATGCGAATAAAATGCAAATGTATGTAAGTTTTGTAACGGTTCATTTAAATATTTTATTTTCCTTTTATTATAATGAATGCAATTCACATCATTTCTGAATTTAAAAAAAAACCAACTTACTAAAATACTTAAAACAGTTTCTGGAGTCTTCCATCAATACAATTTACTTGCTTGCTAGAACATACTTAATTTTATATTATCTATTTTTTTGCTTATGGATGTAGAAATTTAAATTAAGTAGTATTTTTTATTTTTCAAAATTAACATGGCAATTGCAAAAGGATAAACTGCTCCATATGCAGGAATATATCATACCCATAGGGACACCTTTCTTCATGTTCAAAGGGAGATTCATGCATTTGTTACGGTGTAAATTATGCTTCTAGCACTGACATGAAAGAATTGTTGTGAAAGGTGCACTATAAATAACTTTGGCACCAGATAATACTTACATGTAGTTCATTTAGAATGTATATTTTTCTCTGTAAAGTCCTCCAGCAGGACACAAACATCTTTTTCCCTGTGTGTCTCCTTTGTTCCCTCCAAAAAGATCCACTGTTTCTCAATTACATGACAACTGAAATGCAACTTAAAAATTCACATCTATCTGAATCTAGAATGCTGGGAAAAAAGTTAACTCCCTATATTGTGCTTTTCAATCTACTTCTACTTCGCAGTGTATTAACTTTTCTATATGTGAATGGTTTTATTATCTCTTTGAGCGAGTTTAATGAGTTTTGATTTTCCACAGAGCTAAAGTGTATTTGATTTGCATTAAGGATTTTAAAAACATTTTGAAAAATAACCCAACAACCAGGGTTCATTATATATTTCACATTTTATTTGTGTTGATGAATTGAAAATATATCCTCAGTTGACATTTTTTCTTCTACTGTAAGTAGAATTAACACTTTAAGCTGGGTAACCTATGACCCAACGTGTATGAGATCATACAAATTGAAGCTTGATGAGAGACTGAAGGCAAAATGAAGTAAGCAACCTGAAAGTTTTACTGGAATGCAACCCATATGTAGACTATATAGACTGATTTTTTTCATATCAGGTGTTCAGTGTAAAGGAAAAGCCTGAGACATGAAAAGAAAGAGATAACCTGAGTCCTTCGGAAATCCTGAAGTAGCAAGAAGTGGAAAATCTCTTTGCTGACTGAGCCACACCACTGAAGTTTGGAAAAAGATGATTGATAGGAGTGGGAGCTATCAGTTTTGAGAGTCTATTAGACCTTCAGATGACTCAAAGACACAATGAATAAGTCTTCAGCATGAACAAGCAGTGACCACAGACTCGGGAAAGCAGCGGGTAGAGGAAGGAGAATGGAGGAAAAGGAGATCTAGGACGAGGAAGGCAGACGTACACAGAGGCAGAGTACAGCACATCAAAGACAGACGAATTATTCTTAACAACATTGAGTAGTGTTTTGGGGCTGCAGGTTTGTGACTAGACCATTGGCTAAGCCCTGGCCTGAGGTTAAGGTGTAGAAAAATGAGTCTTCCTGGTGTCTATGGATGTTTTAGCAGGAGCAGAACAAGTTTTTTTTCTGGAATCCACCACGATGCTCCTGTTGTACATTACTGTCGCTATGCTATTGGATATGTATGGTTTGCACAAGAAGCAGTTTTAGGAATGAGTACCTCCAAACCTGGCCATATCTACCCTTTCAGAGCTGTATTTACAAAGCTACTGACCTGAAAAGTAGCTCACTGACCACCAACATGTTTAGAAGAAATCCATCTTTGCCAAAGTGACTTGGCCTGTGAGCATTACCTTAAATATAACACAATACTGAAAAGGAGCCCAAAATGGGGCAGGAAATGTTTGCTTTAGGTACTGGCAGAGGAAACAATTATGCTGAAAGTAACAGAGAGCTATTGTACTGCATAAAGTTTTACTAGGTTTAATCTCCCATTAAAACTAGTTCCTTTAGTGTTCAGGAGTAAAGAACTATTTTATAAGCTCTGCAAATAAATATAAAATGGAAGCTTGTTTCCAGATAATCTAGTTTTCATTAAAAAAATGTAGGTCCTAATGGGAAGAAAGAAGAAACCCAGGATACTAATTCTACTATTTAAAAGTGACAAGTGATATTAGAGATTCAGTCAATAATGTGCTGGCTCAAAAAGAAACAACAAACAAAACAAAACAACAAACAACTTGTAAAATATTGCTGTGCCAAAGACTGTAGTAGGAGTAAAATGAGAGAAAACAAAATAAGTATAATTTTACAAGAAAATATTTACTGTACTTATTTTTGAAAAACTGGATTACATTTGCAGAACCTTAATTTGACTACGTCTGACCTAAATAGCTATCTTCAACCTCAAAGTTTGATATCTGGGCCCCTGGAATGCAGTGGTACAGCATCCAGTTCATCAAAATGTTCCAAAAAGAGAGGCTGTCCTCTCAGAAGAGCCATGGAGGAGGATCCATCCCCTACAGGCTAGGTAGTTTTCTTTTTCTCTGCCTGGCAAATGCAGAGACCCTCAGAGGATGTTCTATCTTGTTAAAAATAGATACACAGAACCACAGCATGGTCAGGGTGGGAAGGGACCTCTGGAGATCATCTCGGCCAACCCCCTGCCAAAGCAGCTTCACCCAGAGCAGGTTGCACAGAGTCACATCCAGGTGGGGTTTGAACGTCTCCAGGGAAGGAGACTCCCCAGCCTCTCTGGGCAGCCTGTTCCAGGGCTCTGTCACCATCAGGGTAAAGAAGTTTTTCCTCACATTCAGGTGGAAATTCCTGTGCTGCTGTTTGTGTCCGTTGCCCCTTGTCCTGTCTCTGGGCACCACCAAAAAGACCCCATCCCCTTCTTCTTGACACTCACACTTAAGATATTTGCATACATGGATAAGATCCCCTCTCAGTCTTCTCCAGGCTCAACAGCCCCAGCTCTCTCAGACTTCCCTCACAAGGGAGATGCTCCGGTCCCCTGGTCATCCTTGTAGCCCTCCGCTGGCCCTTTCCGGTAGTTCCTTGTCTCCTTTGAACTGGGGAGCCCAGAACTGGACACAGGACTTCAAATACAACCTCACCAGGGCAGAGGAGGAGATGTTCTTCCTAATGCACCCCAGGATCCCATTGACCTTCTTGGCCACAAGGGCGCCCTGCTGGCTCGTGGGCATCTTGCTGTCTGCCAGAACTCCCACATTCTTCTCAGAGAAGGACCTATCTCTCTTTTCCAGAGAGAAGGAAATTAACTTGAGATATTACATGTGTCTCTTCAGCTATTACCTAGTTCCTTGCCTGTGATAACACAGAGGAGAGGTCATGCGTCAGTGGTTGGAACACCTAGATGTAGGAAGTAAATGGTTCTGAGCTCCAGGCTCTGCCCACCTTAGAGATCTGCAATGCCACCAGTGGTCTGAACAGCCGTGCCCTTAACAGCACAGCACAGGGCCAGGTGAAAGAGTCTGGTCCTGGATCAGGGTTTAGGACACTCATTTACAGTCCGGAAGGATATAGGTCTCCCCTCCCGGGATTCTGTTTTCTTTCATATGATATTAAATGTACTTGCATTCCTGAAAGCAGGGACCTTATGAACGGCAGCTGAGCCCTGGGAAATCATTGGGGTGGGCAGGGAGATTCCTCGTGCAGCTGGGTCATTTCACCTGCTGTTGAAAACCAGAGTGAGCTGCTTTTGGTAGAACCTAAGAGGGTTTTTGGTGCTCTGTCCTCATTCAGGTGAACAGAGCCTCAGCCAGTGCCTCATTAGAAGGAAATCCATGGTGCCTTGTCATTGTCCCATTTACTATGATACCTTCATTTAACCTTAATTCTTGTTTCTAATGAAAGACATGTTCATTTTCTATTTTAAAATATTTCCTTTAGCCCAGTTTCCAGGCAACTTACCACATTGCCAAACTGGAATATTTTTTTTTTTAAGGCTTGGCCTTTTTCATGGACTTGAAGTTCTGATACAGAATAGAACAACAGAATCTCTCCTTACAGTTCCTTTAGGTACTGTTCTCCTCTCCTTCTCCCAAACACTTCCAGTGTAACCATTATTAATTATGTTTTGTAATGAACTTTTAGTTTTAATTTTAATATTACAGGAATAGGTTTATACTAACTATAGCCTATTATAAATAGCTATAAACTCTATTTTTTTCCATAACACATGAGTCAACTGAGGCACTAGGTACAATAATTATTTTTTAAATATCTCCTGTCATAGAACAGATTTGACTCAAGTAAAGCTGTTACGTATTTTGTGTTGCGACTAAACCTATATAATAAAGAAGAGATACCCAAAGACAATATTTGTCCTGTTAAAATCATAAGATCCTTAAAGTAACTGCACAAAGGAACTTCTATTTAAAATTATTATAATTTTATTTTTTATGAGTTTATCACTTTATTTTTGTATGAGCTAACTTAGTAATCTTAAATATGTATATTTTTCAAACTATATTGATGCTTCAGAAAATGTAGTCCCACAGAGCTCTTTAAACTCTAAAAGTGCTATAGGTTTAACTAAGGCTTGGAGTATTATGGAGGTTAATGTCAGCATCAGACACTGAGATGCAGAATACAGGTGACCAGGAAAATACCACCGTGGTTGTATTTTCCATAGTTATAGGTGACTGGTATGGAAAAAAAAAAGGCACTTGATTTCAAGAAATATTATATTAACCCAGATGAAAATTTATTCCTGCCTGACAGCATCGGAAGCTTTAACAGCCTTCACTTCATCCTGTGACTAAGCCAGTCAGAAGATAGCACTGCAATGGGAATATGACTGCTTTCTGTTGTCTGTAGGCAACTAAGGTAGCATGGCTACAGTTGTGACAGTTCAAACTGTAGAGTTTGAAATTGTTAATCATTCATAGGAAGAGAACCTTCTGACTTTCAAGACTTTGGGAAGTTTTTTTTCAAGATTTACCAGAGTACACCTAATGACCTTAAAAGTAATTCCCAGCTGGCAGAAATCACTGAAGACAGTAAACTTGTAATTTATACCAGCTGTGTTTCTGTATTCTTATCTTTTTGATATTTTTTTTCTCCTAGAAAAGATTTTTGGTATCACTTAAAGCTATATTGTGATCGGAACTTTAATTTTCTTTAAATTTTCTGTTCCCACTCCAGAATTTAGTTGAATGGACATGTTGTATTCCCATTATTGTTATAATTATTCTTGTTGTTCTGTCTTCCGTAAAACATGCTACGTGCATTTGAACCTAAAATACATTTCACATATTCACTTGTTAGTGGCATGGTGTCATGCATGTCTGCTCTGACCAATTACATGTACATATTTATTGTTGCATTGGATCTTCTACCAAACTCAACATGCCTTTGTAATGCATATCCAGTAAACTAATACCTAAGACAAGCTAGAAAAGTTCATGGAAATAACAGGGAAGTGTTTCCTCATTCTGTTCTTCTGGACAGCCAGAAATAATTGTATTAGAGTTCAAATTTCAGACTTTCATTGCAAAATATTTTGACATCAATACATTGAAGGTTTGGGTAGTTTGGTAAGGAGGAATACTGTCTTGAATTTTGACAGTATTCTGTGTGTCAACGCAACTGATCAACATGTTTGACATGAGATATTCTCTCCCTAGAATGCTTCCAGATATTTGTCAAAATATATTTCCTCAAAAGAAGTCGAACTGCTGAATTAATTTTGCCTTCTAACAAGAACCATCCACACAGCAGCAGCAAAGCTAAAGCTCCTGTGTAGGAACAAGAGATATTCAACACAATTTTACACTCTGGTTATTGCTGAACACCACTGTGAGTAGTGGTAACTCTCAGATCTGATTGCCTTCATACCAAAGTACTGTTGTTTCATGAAGACATGTAAATGAAAAACAAAAATCCAAACCTCCACCTGGGAAAAATATTATATCATTTTATATCTACATCAAAGTGAAGAAAAAATTAGAAAAACAGTACAATGTACCTACAGAGTGCAGCAGTTTTTTTGTCTTGAAATAGCTTGCTAACTTCAGTCAAAACGTTGGTCATGGCACATGGTAAGTTTTATCTTCATGTTCTAGTAGAAAATATGTATTTCCATTGTTTTCATCATTGTGTTCATGGTATATATTTGGAGACAGAAATATGGCTCTAGCTCATCATGCTTCGTGTCATTCAGTACTTGAGTGACAGTAAATACCACACCATTATGATCACACTGCTTTGTCTTATCAGGGGTAGATAATTATTTTGTGATTTTCACTTGAGAGAAGCTTGTGTAGCTCAGCTGTCTTGATGGAAGGAGAATTATATCTTGGCCTATTTGACAGACTTAAGCAGTGGCCTTGTCGTAAATTCAGAGATATAGCTGTGTTTTACAGTGGCCTTCTTGTAAGTTCAAAGAGATGGCCGTGTTTTACAGAAGGCTAAAGTACAGAGACATTTGGGGAGGAAAGTCCCTGTGGTTCATAACTGAACAAAGACGATGGCTAGCACTGTTCTGGGAGTATTGCGTTCATCAAGGTGTAATGCAATGCCATCATCTTCCTGTGATAGCTTGGTCCATAGTCTGGCTTGACTGCTGCATGGTGAAACTGTCTGTGCTCCTCTAGGACCCGATATGGCTCACACAGACACAGACTGAATCTGTTTTACCTGCCATTGGCTAAGTCTTAACTCGAACTGGACAGTTAAAGTTTTCCTTGCTTCAGTTAAGTCCATTAAAATGCCCAGCTGCTTTTGGTAGAAATAAGACAATTATTTCCAACAGTGAAGCCACTCTCTCAATGCATACACACCTCTCATCCTCTGTGAGCTAGCCAAAATTTGGGTCTCAGTCTCTGTACACCAGTGTAAAAGAAATATTATCCCTCATCTGGCCACTATCTGTAAACAATCAAATTCTTCTAATTTAACTGATAATTTTGGTTGACTATTTGATCTCAGAATCAGTTCTATTGTTATGGATCACATTGGTCAGTGCAAAATGATTCACATCGCCAAGAGCACAAAGGCAGCGTAAAGCATCTTAAAGTAGAATTCTATATATATTTAAAAATATCCTCCAGGCTTAAACTGGCATAAATATAGATTCTGATGTCTTTTTGTAGGAAAACCCAAATGAAACAAACCAAAGCCAACCAAAAAGTAAACAGAATGGTGAAAAGGTGCAAGTTTCACTTTGGTGTGTTAACATCTGAAGCAAAGGATTGAATTTCTATTTGTATTACTGGGGCATCATGATTAGATTGCTGTTGCTACTCATATACCTATAGCAAATTTCAACCATGTTCAATAAACTATCAGGCAGACTGCTACAGGACACCCACCTGTGCACCCACCAGGGGATATAAAAATGTTCAAGTGGTGGTCTTAATATTTCTTTGACAGATATTTACTAAAGGAAAGAAACTGAGAAAAGAAGTCTGTGGTCTTTGATCAGCACAGGGTGACCCAACCATGTGCCAGAAGGGATTCCTGACCCACAGAAAAGAATTTTGGATAACCCACAGTGGGTGTCCAAATCTCATGTGTGTTTGGTTAAAGAACTCTCCACTGAGATGAGCTATAGTCTGGTCTCCCTACTGATTGCGTCAGTAATGGTAAGCAAAATAGGATGTAGGCATTTGCTCAAGCACTGGCTGCTATCCTCAGGGTTTGTTAATAAGATTGCTGACATGGGTTTGACATCAGCTAGCTCACTCTCACCACACAATACACAGACATGATCTGAAGATAATACATTACCAAACAGTTCCCAACAGGCTGCATGAATAACTCCATGCTGTCTTAAGACTGGAAAGAAATTTCTTCAAACACATGTGAGCTAAGCTCTGTCATTTATCTTCATAGTGAGTGAATGGGCACTGATACCTTGTGTTCAGAGTGGAAACAAGGTCTCCCTTTAAGCAGGAAGAGTACTATGCTATCTCACAAACACTGGAACAATAGACACACCGACAGGACCTGTCCTAAGTTCTAAGGCATTGTTTGTTAATGAAATCAGATATTATTCTGGTATGCCACTACTAAGATACAACCATACTACTTAACCACTAGAAAGGTAAACTGAACAATGTAAATAATGCAGGGCCACATTCTGTCTTCAATTTCTCATAGGGAGGCAGAATACGGGTAATTTTAAAACATCCTTCTACATTCAACATGCATAATTTTTGGTAGAGTTTCTTCTTTTGCATTAGTTTCCCCTTCATCTACATGCTATACACACTCAAATTTATAATCTCATCACTGTATCCTAATAATATATTTTGCAGTTTCCGTGCTAATCATTGCCTCTTTGCATCTTACTGATTAAACATATATATATATATATTTAATACTATTTGTAATTTCTTGTCTGTGAGCTTACATTAATTATTTTCAGAGAGCTAGGCCCTGATTCTTAAACTGAAAGGCTGGTTTTGCTCTAATGCTGTGAGACAAGAGGTAGCAGTTAATGTTTATATTATTGATTAATCAGACACTGAAGGGATTAGGTTCTAAGATTGTTTAGCACACAAAAATCCATACTTATTGCATTAAAACAGATTTTGAGACCTTGTTTATTGGCTATATCCAGGGTCAGGCCTCTGGGATTTATTCAAGCTGAAATGTCTATATTATATGTGAACATAAACCAATCTGTTAAGAGGAATATCTAATGTTGGCGGCACAAAGGCAAATAACTGTAGTAAATTACAGGTCAGTAATTGAAAAAGACCGTTTATGCAAACACTTGTAAATTTAGAAAACTGCCTAAACATTAAATATATCGAGTAAATAAAGATGAAGTTTGGACTAGTACCCAGTTTTGGCTACTGTTTTCTTTACTTAACGCGTTTTCTATTATGTATTCATTTTGTAATTTTCACAGATAAAAAATTTCATTGACTTGGCCATAACTTTTACATGTGTATTCAAACAGAACAATGTGTCTTATTGCTCTTCAGTGTAAAGTGTACTGGCTAGTGTAAGCAAATACTGGTTGCTCTTTCAAACAGAAAATGTTACAGCTGCTCAAGCGTGTGGAGACTCTTTACACATGTGTGCTTGTGCATTTTCAGCTGTGTACATGTATGAGAGAGTGACTTTCTGAGAGTGAAACACATTAAAGAAATTTAAGAACTACATTAATAAAATGCATTAATAAACTGCATTAAGAAAATACTTATTTGGTGAATTTCAGCCCTTGGCATATTTGTGAACCATCTGCAAAGAAAGTATTGTGTTTACTGGTTTGTTCCATCTTTATTGCAATTCGATATGTCATTTTGACACTTAAAATAACATGGTTTACACAATGACTTTTTTTTCAGTTTCCTGCAAAAGAAGTCATGACAATTCCAAACCTCATAAGTCATGTGTAAAACATTGTTTTGGATTCTTAAGAAACATTTTGAAATTTTTACTCAGAACTTTTTAACAGTTTTGCTGACTTGAGTTTCAAACTGACTGTCATATTGCAAACATTTGCATTGATGTACATAATCCTACTCATAAAGAGTGTACTCTTTTTTCTGTATTTCTCCTGTAATTAATTGATTCAATAATATTTTTTGTGATGCTTTTTCCTGTTTTGTTTCTGTTTGAAACTGTGGCATCCTTAAATCTTATATAATAGTATTTTCTATACTAGTAAGTGACTGCGGGTATACCTTTTCTTATTGTTGTTTTTTTTTTTTCCTATCATCAGTATGTGATGTTATTCTTCCTATCATCAGCATGTAATATTATTGCCCAAATATGCATGCCTAGATTGAAGTTTTGCCATACTGTAGGTGGTGTTTTTGACAATACTTTCAAGCTGCCCACTGCTTGCTGCTTTTGCTCATCCCCTTCTATTTCCCACACATAAGGACTTCACGAAATGACCTCAAATAAGCAGGTGATTATATGCAAGACACGTTTTCTTTCTACAACTGTTCTTGCTATTCTTTTTTTATTTCTATTAATTATTGCCAAGAAGAATCTCGACACAAACAAAGTCATGGCTCATGACTTGCCATTACGAGCTCAAAGACTTTTAGTTCAAATGCCCTCTACACTGAAGTGCTTTGTTCTGAGTCCTTACCTCTAATATGGGAGCCCAGGTTATATTGCTGGAGGCTTTGTTGACAGAAGAGTTTTACTCCTTATACTAACATTGTTTTGAGTTTTTTAGAAATGCAACCACCATGACAACATACTCATTTAGAAAATAAAATTGCCTTTTTAACTTAAAACTCATCCTGACTCATATAAGATGGAATAAGAAATGCTTTCTTTACCCAAGGTAAAAACATCTGCACGGAGAGCTAACATTACTACAAAAATGTTGATTTCAGTTAACACTCAAAGTTGTATAGAAAATATTTCCCTCTGTAGACAAGGTGTAAACTAAAAATATCAATTGAAATTTGTTCAGATATAGAAATATTACATATTAATCAACTGCTTGAGGAGCAGGTAGACAGACTATAGAACTGCTTCTTTAGAAGAAAGTTTTACTACCCTACGATCTATTCCTTCCTTACACAAGTAGCTGTGGAGGCACTAAAGGACATACAGGTGATCCCAGATCAAAATCACGCTACTAATACTGGACCCTGAGATGGTAAATAAATTTCAAAAACTAAATATTGCAATGCAGTTGTTAGCTCATAGGCTTCAGATAAAAAATATGATGATAAAGACTGAAACTTTACTGTGATATATGGTATATATATTCTAAACATGTCTACTGTGTAGTCTATATTTTACCATTACCTATTTACCAGTGTTCGATTCTGTTATACTGTCCAGATGATATGCAATGTATTTCCCTATTCCAGTACCTTTCTGCTTAATTCTAATAGAAATGCTGCTAAAATTGATTTAGTTTTTCTTTTTTTTCCAAGTGACACACTATTGGCAATTCAAATGGTAGTTAATGCCATTTTGTGATTCTTTTTTCATTTTCGTGTAACTTCCTTTCAGTAATAAAACATATAAAAATGTTGGGAAGTATTTTGAAAGAGAATATAAAATATATAATATAAAACACTCCATAAAAAAACCATTAGCAGGAATATCAGCAAATACTTCTGGTTGTGGGGTTTTTTTTCCTACTATCTTGGTCTAGCAGGAATTTAATTTGTAGGATCATTTACAAAGTTTAAAGTAAGATAAAAACACCTTTTCACATCCTGAATCTTTGCACTAATTTCTTTTCTTTTAAGATAAATTTGAACTCTTGCTATAGAAAATGCTTCAAGTGATAACTTTTGAAGTTTTATCCCTTTTGATGTCTTGTATCTCAGGAACATTATACATTGTATTGTCTTCTACAAAGGGTACTTTTCCCTGCTGTATCATTGTGTTAACACTGATCTTGTGGTATGACCGAAACCCTTCCCTCAAACCCTTTCCATCTGACTGGTGCATGAAGATGCACCTGGGACCTGGATCAGGTCTGTTACAGGGCACAGGCACTGCTCTCTGGATGACTCCGCTCTGATAACTGGATAGAGAGAAGGCAAACACGAAAGGGCAGTCAGCAGGGCTTTTGTACCAGTCCTACATTTATTCTCTGATGAATAATAGAACAATAGACTTCAAGGACTGCAGTAATTCACTTCCTTCTGCCTTTTCCCTTCCATCCCCACCCCCCACACACAGCGACAAAGAAAGCAAGCAGGTTATGTTATGCTCTGAGTCATCCATAGAGAATCTGGCCATTTCTTCCACTTGTGTCATGCTGAGCTCAGACTAGCTCTTGGATAGTGTTACCAAAGCTAAATAGTTCTATGCAAAATAAACAAACCAGGAAAAATTCCAGCAATCTTCCTCCCCAACAAACAGACAAACAAACAAACCCTGCATTTGTTTCTTCTTGGAAGTTTTCAGATTCAGAGGGTGACAAAAACGGGCACAGTTTGTCTTCTAACAGATTATGAATGCCACATTGATTGGGAAGATGGAAAATGTTTATGCAAAATTTCAGGGATGGCTAAGTTAATTTATGGCATGTGGCATGCATGTTTTTGAACCACAAAGTTTGTCATACACCTACTGTTTGGCTGTAGAATGTATGAGAAGACAGATCTTGTTGACACATCACAGCTGCAACTCAACTCTGAAATGCTTTGACTTCAACAAAATTCACAACATGCTCCAAACAAGAAGAAAAAGGAGTGTTGCAGTCTCCATCTCTCTTTTAATGCCTTTCACTGAAGTTGAACTACTCTGATTTTGCAGCTGCAGCAAGTGGGGTAAGTGATGCAGGTAAATATGACCTGGGATGCGCTGCTGTTTCACAAGAACGAGGGGTGGAAGTCTGCCACAGCTAGATGTTGCCTAGAGAGACACTGGTAAGGGAAATGGGAAGAATTAGCAGGTGGCAGTGATGGTGAGGGATGTAGGTAAGGTACACATGCCTCAGGAATCAGAATACTTGGTATGGTTTTGCATGGCCTTTAACAATATTGGTATGCAATACACATTTATTATGCTTTTTAAAGTCTCTCTCTTGACCAGCAGACTTCCAAACCAGCGAATCTTCCTCCTTCTCTGTTAGATAAAATGTAGACATAAGAAAAATGGCAAAAACTGTAAGAGCATAAGTTGAAACCAATCTTGTTCAGCTCAAATTGCTAGTGAAGTCCTGACCATGTATCAGCCATAAATGAGATGATGTTCTGCACTGTTACTGGCTTCCATTACTTCTCACTTCTCTGCATCAGCATTCTCAGGAAGACAGTTCATAACTGGCACCAGATGTTATCTAGTAAATTACTTTTGTCCTGCAAACTCTCTATGTTTTTCTTATATGATGCCATTTGGATTAGATTTGCTCTCCGTCTGTTACACGTTTTTGTACTTTCTCATTTTGCTTCCATGAAACTGGTGATTCAGTAAATAGTCAGTAAATAGGTTTAAAAGTTAAAGCATCATTTCCATTATTTTTAAATTAAGTACATAGAGTCTTTTGGGGAGCAAGAATATTTTTTGATTATTTTAAAATGCTGTCAACTGGTGTATACATAGATTTCTTAATGCAGTGTGTTCTATATTATTTTGTAATATAGGTCTATGGTTTTTGATTTCCCTATAAAGCTGAATTATTTTCTTATTAAGATTTAAGGAAAACTGGACATGACTATTGCAATATCCTATGTCAAGCAGATATCTGATGGAAATTATACAATATTTTCTATAACAATGAACTCTTATTATGACCTTTTGTAATGAAATTTCCAGCAACCTGAAGTGATGCTTTCACCGTAGTCAGAGATGACTATGTTCTTAGAGTACTGGTTGTTCCTGTTTAAATTGATTCTACTGAGAAAGGTTTCTAAGTTTATCATAACCAAATATCATTAGGTTTGATAAAATTAATTGTTCATAAAGGTGTTTCTCAGCAATCATTCAGAGTAACTATTGAAATACATACAAAGGCAATGATGCTTAAGGATCAAATCTATTCCAGAGCGAAAAATCAATCAGAACATTAAAACATATAGGAAAATTCTGATGAAATTTACCAGCCTTGAAGTTTTTACCATTACATTCCTCTTTCACCATTATATGCCTTTTTACCTACTGTCAGTGTGTTCTGGATGTATAGCTTTTTTACCTCCTCCAAAAATTTTCAGAGAAGGCTGGACATCCATCTTCTGGGGTAGTGTTGTAGTGACCAGCTGTCCTTGATTCCCAGGACTGAACATGTACCTGGCAAATGGACCATTTTATTCCCAAATTCCTAGAAAATATGGAGAGGCCATCAGATGACCTTTCCAGAATGAACTATAAAACTAGATATTTCCTGTTATTGGCAAGTTCCTACAAAACTCACCATATTTTGGAGCTTTGCATCCCTGAGATCACTGCAGCCAGATGGGTCTAATATAACCTGTGAGGCATTTGCCCAGGGAGGGAAGACAGTAAGTGGTATTATTCTACAATATTTGGTATGAATGAGATAGATAGATAGATAGATAGATAGATAGATAGATAGATAGATAGATAGATAGATAGATAGATAGATAGAAGATAAATGGGCCATGAAGTCCTACCTCAGTACAAACAAGGATTGAGGGAGATGATCTAAATGTGCAAGATTGTGTTGTGACTTCCCCTCCCAATAGTATCTTATTATGTCAATCCTTGAACTGATGCACTTGTCTCAAACAACTTCAATAAACTGATTAAGAACTCTGATTTTTTAATTCATGCCTTGTGAATCCAGTATACTGTAAATACTCAGGAGAAAAATAGGAAGAAAAGTGTAACTGAGGTCATGTCACCTGAGCAAAAGTTTCACCAAAGGCATATCAGAATCCAGTCTTTAAATCCTTAAATATGTTGCTGGATGTGCTAACCGAAAGTTGGTAAATATTTTGCATTCTAATCAATGGCAAAAAGTTAATAATAAACCCTCAAAAATACTATTATTGTAAGATGAGTGTTATGGGGGTTTTGTGGTTTTGTTCTTTTGTTTGTTTGATTTTTTTTTTAATGACAGAGATCCTGCTAATGAGACTGGGGCTGCATAATTGGATTTCAGGTGTTGATTAACTGAAGCTGGAGAATTTGGGCTGAATCTGAAAGAACTTTATGTAAAATGGGATATTGAAACATCTCACACGATTTTAAATCCTGGGGATCCCAAAACTTGTGCCAGTACAAACTGTGATTGAGGCTTGATCAGTGTAAAGTTCCTCCAAGATGCAGGTAAGAACTTTTCTCTGTCTAAATTTGCCTTGGCATTCTCTTTGACTTCCTCAGTATTGTCAGAGCCAATATCTACATCAGGATGTTTTTCTATGAAATGCCCTGAGCGCTAAAATTTTCTTGGAAAGGAGGGAAGTCATCCCCTTCTCACCTATCTCAACCACTGTAGACTTCTTTCTTGTCTGTAAAACATAAGACACTGATTGCCCTAGTAAAGGCCCAGTTAGTGGTTATACAATATTGTATCTTGCTATTTTTCCATTGGAAACTACCCAAGGAGACTTGCTATTTTTCTGTAGAGTAGTGGGAAAGAGAAAGTGTATCTTCATGAACAGCAACCTATAAGCAGCTGGTCAGGACAGTTCTGGGAGGTTGGAAAAAGGTTCTGATGTTTAAATCTTCTCAGGCTGATGAAGATGCTGAATTTTGATCCTATTTATGCAAAAACTTCTGTAGGGCTATTATATAGAAATATTAGCAAAGAACAATGCCTGCATAGTCCTTCTGCCATACTTTATTGTCAGTAGCAAAACTGGGTTCAAGTTTAAAGGAAATCACTGCAAGAAAACACAGAAAACCACAGACATTTTACTGAATGTTATGATGATCAGTGAGATAACTCTCTTCAGCTGCATATATAAATCACATAGCTAACAAACTGCATTTTTATTAATAGGAGAAAAAGAAAGCTGTGACAAGATAGGGTAAGAAAAACTAACTCTCAATAAAAAATGGCATTCTCTTTCCTTTGGAGAGGTAACTACTGGGCACCATGGTTGTTTCCTGCCTAACACACTGCTGTTTGGGACCTTTCAGTCTTAGTAGCCGGGCCTGTCTCAAGCTGATACGATCCATTTCCTTGGCTTGAACCTGTTGGCTGCTCTCACCTGCTGACCACCCACATGAGTTTGCCTTTGCATTGTTCCCCATCCTGCCAGCCACATGGAGAAGACATGACAGAGGCATCTATCTTGAAACAGGGCATTGAAGTGAAGCTTCTGGGATGCAGGATGAAGAGGAATTTCAGGCCTATGCTGATGCTTGTCATTCCTTATCAGGTAGCCCTGGGTTGGTCTCAAGCATCTTCTTGCTCTGTGTTACCTCTTTTAACTGTTGAAAAGCTTTATCCAGCCCAGTATAGCTATGAGGGACCAAATGTTTTTATTTCCCCCTGCATGACCGCACACCTAGAACTAGGTGGTGTAGAAATCCCTTATTGGATCTAGCCCCCATTTTGTTGATGATATTCATCTTCAAAAGCAATATATCAATACTTCTGACTGTCTTGTCTTCAGTGATGTTTGAAATGAAAATTTAGTATTATTGTGAATTTTAATTCAAATATTCTGAAACATTCAAAAATGGAACTGATGTATAAGATTGTCTAGTATTTTGTATCTTTTGAACTTGCACTGAGGGTGAATCTCTGAAGCTGTGAGACCATGAGACCATCACATGTTGTGTGATTTTCTTATGTTTGAAAGTCTCTTTTCAGTAATTGCTTTCTGGAGAGCTCTATATTTACTTTCTATCTGTAATCTTCTAAATTAATTTTCATTTAAACTTAACTAGTCCTTTTTCTAGGTTTATAATCCCAAAAGGTTCTAATGTATTGCTTGAGGTATTTGTAACAAAAAAATCACAAATTAAACAAATAAGCAAGGATAAAAAAATAGAAAAGAACATGTATGAGTGACAATGTCTTATTACAAACACTGAAGCCACCCCTGACCTCAGACTTCATGCATTGGACCTCATAAAAACATAAAGTCTGGTTGAAGGAGTTTCAAATTTTAAAAAGCCATTTGTCCTTGGGGGCGGGGAGAAGCATATGGCAAACAAACAGATAGGCAGGGTGGTATAGCATGGGTCAGAACGAGCAGCACCTGGCAGCAATAGCCGTTGATTTTAACTGTGCCGAAGGAAGAGCAGGATCTGTGACTTCTCATGGATTAGGATGAGACATGAGGGATGCCAGAAGGGGATCAGAACTTAAGTTCTGTGCTTTATAAAATGAAAACTGAGGTTGGGGGTCTACCAGACTGCAATATTTACCATTTCTTCTCCATTCTACCTATGGCAGTGCTGCAAATGGATCTAAAAAGAAATTCGAAGTCCAAACTTTACACTGACTGGAAAGATCAAGGGACTGTAAAACCTGAACTCCTGCTGTCATTGTCAGTGTGTAGGAAGAAGCTGCTGGGACCACTAGGTTTTTTGATACCCTTGGTGTCATATACATTTGTGTATATCAGTGGTGGAAAAGAAAGGAAGAAAAAAAGTAAGTCTAAGAAGTGAGAAAAGAAGATTTTACAGTTGGTGCAAAACTGAGGGGACTGTGGTTAGCAGCCCAAAAAGCTAAGTGTTTTGATAATCTGCCCTATTATGGCTGTTCCTTCTGTCAGGGCAAGGGAGGAAAATGCTCTGATTTATCTCTTGCTGGTCTGGTTGTCCTCTGGGGCAGGAACATTACAAGTCACTGTTTCAAATACAGGCTGTCACTTTAGATGATAGAACAAAGGGAAGTGACTGAAAGTAAATAAAACTTGAATTCACACAGGTATAAAAGAACCTTTTGCTATAAGCAGGCAGTTATAAACATCACTCTGAATGGTTTGTGAGGCAAAAATAATGGCCTTGTTTGAGAAGCAATTGAGGTGCTTTTGGACAAAAATAGTATATTAGGAGATTAGTCTCCAAGGGGTGGATAACCTTTTCAGATTCTCAGTATTTCTTCTGTTCTCATGTGTGAGTTTACAATCTGTTAGTCTCAAAATATATCTGCAAACCCACAGGCCCACCTTCCTGACAGCTGCTCGAACAACAGAGTGGAGGAGCAGAGAAAAAACTCTGCACCATCACCCACCCAGCAATTCTGAAAAGCTTGGTAAGTTACTCATGCAATCCAGAAATGCCAGTCAGGGCGGGAGGGGGGATGGAGGCAGTGGAGGAGAGAAGGCTCTTAAAGTGCAACATTTGCAGCACATGCTTGAAAACTAAAGGGCCCAATTAGTATAATAGGTTTGAAATCATTTCAGCACAGTCCTAAAGACAAAAGAAAAATTGTCCTTCAGAAATGGGGCTTTATTGTTTAGAGGAGTATAGAGACGAACAATGAATTCTATCAGTTTTGGAGGCAACACTCCTTCTCCTTCGTACCGGACCATACATTATTAATGAGCGCTATTTTTGAGTGTGAAAGAACTGTTTGAAAAGCATTAACATAGTCTATTGGATGTGATTGACACTGTCATCCCTTTCATTTTGCTGTTGGCAAGAGGCATCCCTGTAGATTTATGTGCATCTGGACATTACTAATATTCTCCTTGTTATGCACTCTGGGCAGCTGTGATATGGAAATTTTTAGCACGGTTTTTAGTGGGGAGTTTACTGTTGTTATCTGCACAAAAAAGGATTTTTTTTTTTTTTTCTCAGAGATTTTATCAGCCAAAAATATTTAATATCTGGTTCCTTGATAATCCTAATCTGTTTTCAGTATGTGCAATTTTAAAAGGAATTTCATCAAGATTACATGGATTCTCCAGATATTTCCAGTGTCCTTTCCAGACAGACAGCTCAGTTTCCGAGCCTCATGTCCACTCATCCTACTTCTGTTTTATCTCCAGTTCTCCAACTTGATTGCATTTTTAATGGAGTTGATGCATCAAGGACTGCAGCTAGTATCTGCCTGCTGTTTAAAACTACCAAACCTCTTCTGATTTGCTTGTGTAATGGCTTTTAATCACAACAGTTAAGACCAGTGAAATTAAGAACCACAGAAGCAATGCATCTAAATGACATACAAAACCAAATTGACAGTTTATGGTTGGTTTTGGTTTGGTTTTTTTTTCAAGGTAATGTTATTAGTATTGCTCTTATACATAGATTTAGAATTATTTTAGTTTCTCAGGCCATATAAGAATGTATGCCATCATTTTATATACATTAATAATGCAATGCATAGCGAAGAAGACAGAAAAACCCTACATAACAGGGTCAAGACTGGTACTAAACATGTATAATGACGTAGACATGGCAAGAAGAGAAGAGTTACCAATATGGAAGTTTAGTTTCCAATCTAGATTTTTTAATGCAGCTGTCTTTTATGTATCTATGTTCAGGTATATAAAATGTATAGACACACACAGTGAAATATTTTATTCAGGGGGCTTAATTATAATTTTAGCTAGAATTTTTGAACCTCTTTTAAAGACAACTCTTTTGCTATCCAACCATCTCATGAGAGGTCCTAGCCAGGATAGATCTTAATGTTAAGGATCTGTTTGAAGTGTTGGGGTATGAGAGAAGGTAACGTTATTGGGCTAGAAGATAACAACTCAAAGCAAGATTATTTTAAAATATGTTTTCATATCTACAGATATTCTATGGAATGATTAACACGGAAGCCATGAGTTTTTAACTGAATACAGACTTATCTTCCCCTCCAGTCTGCTCCAAATAGCCTATCACCCTATTCACAAAACATCTCACCTGTTTCCTTAACATACAGACTTATGCAACTACCAATTTGCATCCAGCTACTAGAGGCACGTGAACAGCTGTTTTCTGCTCACAGTCAGCAGGTCTGCTCTTTGAGTGACATGTCCACCACCTTCCTCAGAGGTCAGGCCCAGCTTCTCCATGGCAGGTCCGTTGTTGTCCATCCCAGGCTGTCAGAGTTCAGTGCTGAGGTCCTTCCTACTTGGCAGCACAAGGAACTGCCACCGCTCCACTAGACAGTCTAATTACACCAATCAATCATGTAAAATAATTTGCACGGCTAGAATTGGAAAGGTTATAACTCATAAAGACACTTGCCAACTGAAGGGGTGGGGAAAGAAAATGGGAAGTCAATGTATAACTTAAAAAAAAATCCAAACATGTTATTCAACAAAATATTCCTAAACTGTTCCTCTTAGTCAATTTTGTTTCTTTGGGCCAAAATCTAAATGGCATGTATAAAACATACCCTTATAAACCAGTTACAAGACTTAGTTACAATTAGTTACAAGACTTAGTACCGTGCTTTTTTTATTTGCTTTGAAATTTAGCCATTCCACATTCACAGCAATGTAGATCTTGTTATTTTAAGCTCTTCCTGCTTCCTACTAAGATGGCTTTGTGTCAGTCCTGCAGAGCAGAAGATAGCTATGCAGAATGGTCAACAAAAGTTCTGTAATCAGAATGTTCAGTTTCTTACATAACTGCTTCGTTTTGTTTTCCCCAAGTCTTGTTTGTGGTATTTTAAAATTTTGCTAACTTGATATTGCACAAATGCTGCAAAACAAACTAACTTTATAACCTTGATACAATAATTACAAGTAGAAAACACATCTTCATATAAAAGTTTATTTTCTTATGAATGAACACCATTTTTTACTTTTTTAAAGTTTGTAGTGTAAAATAATAAATTTTTATGCCAACTTTTGCCATTGTCCAAAACCTGTCCTGCTTCATGTCTGAAACGGAGGGTGCTTAAAAAAATAAAACCCAAACCCAAAAGACTTCATGATGCTTTGGGTTTATGTGAGAAGTTCAAACAGAAAAAAATGCTCTCATTGGCGATTTCCAGGTTAGACTAAAATTCTCAAGGAACGTAGAGAGTTCGAATAACAAAACTTCTCAGTGCTTATATATATTCATTGGAGAAAGTAAAGCAGCCACATTTTTCAGTGTTAAAAAAATCACTCCTTCCTATCTTATGGTATCGTATCCTTGCACATATTCTATCACATCAGTAACCCATGCAAGTGGATGATCACATGATTCATCTTCTCTGTCTCTCCCATGGTGTAGTTGTACCTTTTTCTCACAGAAAGGGTAAATCACTTTAGTAAGCAAGGTAGGTTTTAATGGGCTGCTCGAGGTGCAGTTTATTAATTTTTCTTTTCTGTGTTGGTATAAGTACAATGGTTTTGTCTAAGATTTAGATTTTGTATAGCTGAGAATTCATAATAGTTTAAACACTAGCACTCTACTGAGTAAAAACGTGTGCATTGGGAGCTTAGGCTGTTACCCTGTTGCTTAGTGTTTTCCTTGTGCAATGCCCCTAATTGATATGTATTCATGTTTAAATAGCAGAAATTAATCTCAGAACACATTTTTGGCTCAGTTTTGCTTGAACCCGACTGGGGTATCTACACACAGAGGTAGAGACAGACACTGGAAAGTGTTGTGGATTGCAACAACTCATTGCTTCCTGTTGCTGGGATTTGGGGTACACAAGAACTTGCTGACAAAACATGTCACTCACCCCGCAGAGCGAACGGTAATGCCAGGTGAAGAGCTCAGTTAGGGAGAGTCTTAGCAACAGTCCAAACCAAAAACACGGAATATGTTTCACTGTCAAAAAACCTCTAATAGAAAGTTCATACATATATATATATATATATATATATTCTAACACCAGAAGACTTACAGAAATTATTCAAAACAACCAGACTTCAATAAAGAATGCTATTTTTGCTACCATGCTCCAAGTCTTCTGTTGTTTTTTAAATTTTTTTTTTCCACAGGAGTGTTACAGAAAGAAGATCCTTAAATCCTGTGGAAATCAGCTATGCATCCTCAGTGGATTTTCATCTTTTTGAACTCACTGCTAGCAAAGCTCAAACAGAACAAGGCAAGGACCCCAAATCCAGGTATCTTAGCCAAAGATCAGAAGTTTTTTCCTGCAGGGAGATGCATCTGTCCCTTTGCTGAGTTGTCTTTTGCCATTCCTACTGTCATGGTGATTCCCACCACGTCCGTCCATAACAGATTCTCCAGTCATAAAAAATGAAAAATGGAAAAAAAACAACCAAACAAACAAAAAACAAAACAAAACAAAACAAAAACAAAACAAAAAAAAAACAAACAAACAAACAAACAAAAAAAAAAACCACCAAACCCCCAAAGCAGACAGATGCTGTTAAAAGTTAGCCATGTAAAATTCAAGCATTGGTCATAAAGTTCATGAAGAAGTTAATGAATAGTTGTGGAAATATTGGCTTTGAAGTTTTGGACTGGATTGGGTATCGTTTAGCTGTTAAGTCCAAGGAATAAAGGTGAAGAAAGCCGTATTCACATATGAATATTTAAAACCAATTAAATCCTGCTCTGAGGAACTGGAATTCCTTTGTTTCATACCTTTCTAATCATTAGCTAGATGATGCTGTGACAGCATGTTTTTGACCAGCGGAGATGATTAGACATTAGCTAGGGATGTCCTACAGCATTTGATGAACAGTGTTTCTGTGTCAATCACATTATTTCCCAGGCTAGTCATGAAGACAAAGTTAATAAATTCACTCCTGTTAAGTGTTGTGCATAAAATCAGAGTCACATATTTAAATGCACTGATAAGTCAACATGTAAATCACACATTTTAAAAATTGTTTTCAGCTTGAAATTGTTTATTTACAGTGCTTTGATAATACTTTGCTAATGTTTGAATATTTAATTTACCTTATACATTTCCTTACTTTTCTGCAGGGAATCTTTCTTGCTGAACAATCTAGAGTAAATTCTAGGACTTTCCTCGTAAGGTTTTAGTCTGCTTCTCCTGAGAACTTCCTATGAAGCAGTAAATACTGCACAATATTCCTACGGTTCTCACCTTTTTTGCTGCTTAGTTAGGTTTGTGGAGTGTTATTATTATTTTTTTTTTATGTCTGTAATCGATGTGCCATGGCTGATGATTTTGATTGAAGTAAAAAAAGAAAAGAATATTTCCCACAGGAATCTCCAGGGAGAGTAATGTTTGACTGAATATAAAGGATATAGAGTGATTGCAGTTATATGCCTGAGGAAATTCAGGAAGAGAGGATATTGTAGTAGGTATTCCAATCGCTGCAATATAGTTTTAGAGTTTTTTTAAAAAAGTTAAATACCAAGCTTACATAATACAGTGTAGTTTTGAGTTGTTGAGGTCCCTGCCCACTCACTTCTGCTTTGTAAGCGTATCATGCCTTTTCCCATTGCTCAGCTACATAAAGGATAAACAGAGTTCAAACCACAGTTCTGCTATGCGTACTTCAAGAAAAGACTTGCAGGCTGTGTGACAAAATAAACAAAAATTACGGTGTGAATTCCCAGCTTTTTCCTCATATCGTCATTTGAAGTTTTGTGCATGTGATCAAAGGTTATGTCTACAGCATGAAAAAAAATGGTTCTAAGTAATAGACCACAGGGGTCATCAGGTTTGCCTGGTTCAGAAGGGTGCACAGAATTCTGATGTCACATGCTTTCATCCCCAGACAAAAAATCCACAAGATGTTTAGTAAGTTTAACTCTAGCAATAGAACAGCATGAACTTCCCAGGAGGAAGATAAGTATCTTTCTACAATGGAAAGGGATTAGTTAAATTAATCTTTGAGGAAATAACCATGTCACATACTCCTTTTTATGAAGCAGGTGACTAATTCCCCCATCTCAAATCTACTCTTTCTTTTTGCAAACTGGCAAAAGGTAACTTCTTACTCCAGATCTGATGACCTAACAGTCTGATGATACAAACAAAAAAGACCACCTCAAATTGTATTGTATCCCATTTCTAGCTTTGGCAGTCTCCTGTCACTCTTGGGAAGATCCTCACTCCTGTAGGTCCCTCTCCAAGTTTTCCAGAAGACAGAGGAGAGAAATACATCCATCCTGGCTCTGGGAGGTGCCCAGCACAAACTTTAAACTAATTAATTTTTACAGAATACAAGAATGCAGCATAAATATAATGAAAACATTGCAGTGTAGTCTTTTCAAACTGCCATGACAATACTAGATACACAGGACTCTAATTTCAAGGAACTCTGTATCAACATACCTCAAGTTCATGGCATTTCTATACTTTGAGTCATTTATTAGCAGACAGTCAAAAAAATCACTATGCAAACCCAAGAGAGGATTGCATTCCAATAAAGGAACTAGCAAACTGTTTATCATAGAAAGTACCCAATATACCCCTCATCCTCTTTTTTTTTACCCTTTCATAATAGAAAGCCCATAAAAATCCATCATATATATACTTAAAAAAAAACAAACCCACAAACCACAAAAAACCCCCAAACAGATAGTTTAATAAGTTCTCCCATTTTGTGGGTTGCCTGTCAAGTATCTGTTCAAGCTGCACCTTTGACTATTGGCTGACCATTTGTAATGGTTGATTGTATTACTAACAGAGATCTTGGAGTACTTCCCTTCAATATTTGCATGCTCTACTTAGAAATAAACAATTTAATAAATTGATTATTTCTGCAGGAAGCAAACCAAACCAAAACATTATTTGGAACAAATGAATTTCTAAGAAAAAAGAAAGTATACGTATAGCAGAAACTAGTTTAGTATGATTTCATGAAACATCTCATTTTTTTGCAATATATCCACAAACCAATCTGCTCAATAGCACAAACTTGATGTTGTCCCTTGACCTACTAAAATAAATGGCAGATTGACTACTCACTTTAATGGGAACATGATGAGGTCTAGTTTATTGTCTTCAGGAAGTTAGTCCTTCACGAGGAAAAAGTGGAAATAAGTGAGAAAGTATATGAAGAATTGATGCGCCTGAACTTTGTCCACAGTCCTACAAAAAGCTTATTGGTCTTTTTATCTTGTTTTTGCTCAGCCATTGTTTTTTCTTTTCGTTCACCTTTTTTTATCGTATTTCTTTTCTGTTGCTCCATATCTTTTTGCCATTATTATAATTCTGTTATGAGAGAACTCTCCTTTCCTACTGTCTGCGTTAGGAAAACTTAAAAAATTCAGTTTTTATGACCCTAAACTTTTAATCAGATAGTAATTATGATAATAAATAGATTTTACAGGTATAGATTCTTTCCACCTAAAAATAACCAAAGCTTCCCAAATATTAATAAATATTCATCAGATGGAAGAGGTCGCTGAAGCAAAGTTATGATATTTTCAACTAGATATCACTATGGTCAGCTAGAATAGAAGTCATCATGAGATTAAGACACTGGGCCTGAATGTCTGGATGTAGACATCCACAAGCATGCAAACTATCTGGTCTTTCATTATATTCAGTGGAAATTTAGCCAAAGCAATTAGTGGAGATTAGAGAACAATTAATCTAATCTGAGTATAAACAACAAAGGTGGGATTTTTTTTTTTTTTTTCTTAAATATCGTTATCTTGTGCCATTTCAAATGCCAGAGAGCATCTAGGATATGTGCATAAGGCTGACTGATAAGTCACAGTGCTAAAGTGATCTGTACCTTTCTGGAGAAGCAGGTGGAGACGGGGCTGGATGCAGCTGCAGGACAGGATACCTCAGATTATCTGAAATAATTCTTGTATTTAACTGAATAACTCCCCAGGCTTTATTACTTTTATGGCTTAATTCTCCATTGACTATTGTAACTTCTGATACCTAGCACAGGTGACAGACACCTTCTGACATCCCCATGGAGAAGAATTAAGTTTTGTACTGTCCTGACTATTTATTCATTCTCCAAGTTACTGATTAATAAGCTAAATCAGCATTTTGGGACATAAACTGGAGATGTTGATTTTGTTATCAGAGCTTCAGAAAAAATAAATCAAACAATGCTCAGGCAGCTCTGTAACCACAGTGCTGATTCAGGGACTTGGACTTAAACTTCTCATATGTTTTAGTGTCTTAACCTCATTTTTGGAAGAGTTAGGCAGCCAAACACCTCTGACTATGAGTCTATGCCCTTAATGATTACATTAAACGCTTTATAGCACAGATTTTCTACGTGTATGCCATGAGAAGGGAGGTATGTATATAGAGGTGCAAAGTCTTCCCGTACCGTGCTCTGAGTCAAGTTACTCTGAATACAAACTTCCACAGCATGTAGTGGGTTGGTACGAAATCAGCGTGTTTGTTGAGCAGATAACTACAGCAGATTTTAATTCGTGTCTCAACTTTTGAAGACTGCTGTAACTACTAAGATACGAGCTGTATACTAATGACAGATCTTTTTATGAATTTTAGGTAGACAGGTTTATTATTGGCTGACTGCTATGTTATTTAAACTGTGGCCCGATTTTTCTGTTTTCCTTTTGTAACATTTTATCTTGTGAAGTTTTTCCTTTCAATTATGCTTAAGTGTATTTTATTTTCTCTCTGGTCCTTTTCTCCCAATATATTTATTTTATTTTGTTTACAGTTCTTCTGGTATAATCCCAGAGTAATTTTCTTGCTTCAGTGGAATTTCTCCAGATGTATATTGATGATTAAACTGGAGGAAGATTTTGTCCATAAGTCTCTTCCTCCATTGTATTTTTTAATATTTTGAACTTTCCACTATCTTATATTAGTCCTTCAGCAAGAGCTTCTTAAGCCTCAGGACAGCCCTCAAACGCAGTCTAATGTGGTTTAGGCAAAAAGAATGCTTGACCTATTCCATAATGGGAGCATGTTATTTGCAGATAAGGAAGCATGAGTTATAAATTTCCTGCCAGCAGCTCATGATGCATTTGAGAGTTATATATTCACATTCTTTAGCCAAAAAGTGCCTCCTTTATACAGTGGAGAAGGAAAACAAACAATTAAACAAACATTTTGCTTCCTATTAATAGGACATTTGAATGTGCTGCTATAGAAAACCACAAAAGGTTAATCTGACATTTTCTGATGATTCTCCCACTGTAGAAACATACTATGGGTACTAATTGGTTCAGACAGCTTTAAAATGAAACATTAATAATAAAATGTATAGGTGGAAACCAGACTCCTTTTGAAAATAGGAAGTAGTATGGTGGGGGATGTTCCTTGGGGAGAAGTTGCTAGCAGATATGTCTTTGTTAAGATGGCAAGGTTTCAGCTTACATATTTAGTAAAGTATCAAGCCATAGAAATGGCTTGCATGGCCCTCTTCAAAGTCTGCATTTCTCCTCCTTGCATCTTTTTATCCAAACAGGTCACTTCAAAGGCAAACTCCACTTTTCCAAAGCACACAAAATTTCATTTAGTGCTTCTCTGACTCCTGTAAAAATATTACAGCAGCATGTAGGAAAGCAACATTTCCATTTCTTTATGTTGTTATGGAAAAGTTTCATTTTTAAGCAAGACATTCAGGCATATTCTGAGAAGTGCTACTAATCCCAATTCCATCCATGTCTAACTTGAAAGTCCTTGAGGGGTTACACAGGTGTGGTCACTCAAGAAGAGCAGTGTGCCATCACCATGAAAAACAGGCATCAAGTTATCTCAGAACAGGTTTGCAGAAAAGAGTTCAAAGTCCTATGCTGTAGCAAAGTCAGTGAAGTAAGGGTGCTGTTTAACCACAGTGCTCTGTAATTGTTCCAAGGACAAAGCTGTGTTTAGAGGTTAGTAACACCATAGTGTTTAATCCTTTTCCCTGGAGAAAATGGAGGCAGACAATGTGAAGTGGAATCCAAGCAAATCCTGTATGCTGTAGAAGATCATTGAGACATTTTTCCCTGAGCTACTGCATCAACCCAAACTGTACATTAGATTCCCATTTTATGAAAAAGGTGAATTGGAGACCAATGAATTTTTTAAATCACCTTTACTAGTCAGGATAAAGGGGAGCACTTAACAAAAGGCACTCGTTAACCAAAATTGAAACCAAATCAAAAATGATTTGGTTTTGTTTTTCATATAGGAGTACATTCCAAGTTGGAAATCAGCTTAAAATGTATTAAGAGCAGGGATAGGCTCATTCCTTTCATTATTCTATTCCTGGAGTGGCCAGATAGAGAAAAGTGATGATTTTCTAAGGCAGTACGGTCTTTTAGAACATGATGCAGATTCATAAACAACATCACTTTGAGTTTTGTTCTCATTTGCATTGAACAATAAATATTGATTCTTCAGGAGAGTGATACAAAAAGTTAAGATGAATTGAAAATAGATTGCTCAAGTCTGTTTACATTTCAGTCAGAGGACTAGGCCAAGTATTTCATCATTGCATTTTTCCTCTTTTTTTGCTAGAATAATTATTTATATACTTCATTTGAAAAACTGAATTGCTTTTTCCCTATTTAAGAAAGAAAATGGAAAATATTTTTGGATGAAACTCTGCCATAATTGAATATATACATATATCCAAAAGACATTAAACATTAGTTGTCCTGCTTGAAAATATCAATAGCATATAGATTAAAAAAAAAAAAAAGAGGTCTAGTTGGTACCTCTGGATTGTGGTATACAAAAGGTCCTATGAACTCTTCTAACTTCAGAGATGACTAAGTATTTGAGCCAGTACAACTTATCTGTATCTTTGTGAACCATCAAACCTTGAGATAATATCACTGTTCTTACAAGAAATTCTTTAACTTTAAAGTTTATACTGTCCCAGAAAACATTAAAAATACAGAAAATAAAATAAGAAACTAAGCAGAGAAGGACATATAATTAGTTCCTTAATCAAGGAATCAATTAGTCAAATAAACAGTCTGTAGCTGTAGAGCATGAGGAATTTTTTTCTGTCTGGGCAGTTCTAGCTAAGGTACTACTTTACAGATGTAATGAGCACAGGTTTCTTAGAAGGACATAATTACACGTTTAGTAGATGAGGAATGGAGTTTTCAGGAAGTTTGCACCATCTTCAGATTTCTTATACAGAACTTAATCCAAAATCCAGTAATTCAGCCAAGGGAGATCTGCAGCTTTTAACGCTGTGAAATCTGGAAGTAGATCTGGAAGCCTAAATGCCACCTGGCATTTTTTGCTGAATAAGCATAGCTCAACTGCATTGCAAGCTCTGTCTGTACTGAAAACTGCTCAGCACTAGGTTTTATGTTCTGCCAAAACAGGCCACATGTATCTGTGTCGCCCTGTGAGCATTCAGGAGACTAGAATGCCCCCAGCAAGTACCATAGTGAAGGTCAAACACTCTCTGCAGACAGTACTGCACAGAATCCTGAATGTCTCTCTGACATTCAGGGATTTAGCTTCAGCCTTGAATGTCACAAAACAAATGACATGCAACACTCAGGCTGGAGCATGCCTCCTGCACCAATTCACCTTAAAATGCTTCTGGGAATTAGGCAGAGTTTGACATAATTTGTAGAGAATCATTTATGGCTCCCACAGAACACTTCTATGAAAGAAATGTTATTGCAAATCATTGCCTTAATAAAGTATCAAGTTGATTTTAATCATCCAGTTTCCTTAAAAATAAATATATGAAGTCTTCTGTAGTAGTGTGTAAATCATGCTGGCTTCTGAATTGTTGAGCATCGCTCGCCACACTCCAAAGCTAAAAGCAAGGATGCAGAATGCAAATAGACGTAGTTACATGGAGACAGCATGTTATTCATTGTCTAGAATCAGCGGCTATGCCTGTGCTAATAAAGAAAATACAACATGAACTATTCTTTCGTCCTGTTTCCAGCTGCCTTGGCACAGCTTATTTCTGTACGGATAAATTCTCTTTTGTCGCAAACCATAGTAACTGCATCCAGATTGCTTGTGAGGAGGAGCCTCTGGCCCGTGTTAAGCATCAAACTGTGTCTGGGCATAGTCTCCGAGAGCGCTGGCTGATGAGTCCAAAATTAATTCAGGGGCAACGCTAAGAATTTAGAAGTATGAATGACCACATATCGGTGTGTCAGTCTGTGCATTAGTCCTGTTTAGTTTGCCAGAACATATGTATTCCATGGTTTTTTAGTATCTGCCAGTGGCATTATATGTGTTTGTGTCAAGAATAATGGAACAGCAGTCATGATGGTACTGATATCAGGAAGAAGTGAATGGAATTGGCTTATAGCAAAACTTGTAACACTAGTGGAGGGTGAATTTTCCTCTTCATTAACCTTCAAATCAAATAACTGGAAGATCCTTCTCATGTAAGTGAAATTACTTTTAATAAGTTTGCTATTCAGTGCTGTCTAGCACCAATCTTTTAACCTCAGCAGTCTGACATTATATTTATCCTGTATGTGGATAAATACAAAAAATGTTTTGATACATTGAAGTAACCTATTATGTGTTTGCTCTGCTGTTGGGGGGGGGGGGGGGGAAGTACACAAAACAGGTATATATGAAATATGATTCTTTCTGAAGACACTTCAATACAATCAGCTTCCAACAAGCACTAAGGTCATTGAGCATTATATGCAATGTTACACAATGAATGGCACTTTCAGGTTATTAGCACACAGTTGACAGCCAGACCTAATTGTGACATGCAATATAAGTGCTCCAGACCTTCTGCAGAACAGAAAAATGTTCTCACTCTATTGTGTATGACTCATGTAGACATGCACATACGCTGATCAAAGAGCATATTTAAGCAGGGACAAAAACTTATTTGATACAATTGTCACAAGGAAATATATGTAAAATACAGATATGCTCATTATTCAATCAATCTTTTGTTGCTTTTGTTTTAGGTATGTTGAGAAAATTATTTACATGCTAAGATTCACTACATTATTTATATATATATATATATAATTCATTAGGGAAAAGAAAACAGGCCCAGAAATTGAAATATTTAATATTCAGAGACAATGCATAATTGTACAAAACATACATACAGAACTCCAGTCTTATGGATGTTGACACAAATAACGTTAAATGCCAAAAATAAATATATTATAAGTCAATACTGTATAGAACTACCACACACTTCTTCCTTTAATTTCTTTTAACTCTTTACTGCTGTAAAGATGAGAGTAAAGCCTTTTCAGAAACGTTCAAAACCTTAAACAAAGGAAATCTGCAAGATTCTTTCAAGTAAAATTCTAGTAAGAATATTACTAATTCCCAATTCAAGTCTGTAAGTATACCTCTTTTTGGTTGGTTGGTTGAGGTGTTTTTAATACAACAAATAGAGAAAAAATATAACCCACTGTAAATAATATATGTTGAAATGTATTGTACCATCTATCTGCTGATGTTCTCCATTCAGACTCAGCCAAGCTCTTTCTGTTACATGTAAACTGTTACATGCTACTTGTGTATGTCTGCTCTTACACATTTTAATACAAGCTCAACCAATTCACAGTTTCTGTTTCAGTCTTGGTAATAAGAGCATAGTGTGTGATAGATTCCTCAAGACACAGAGATCCTTTACAAATATTCCCATTTTCTCTGCAAAATAACCTGAGCCTTAATAACTAATAACATTTCAGCCTGTAGATTAATAGTTGACTGGATGTCTTCAGATGTTGATATACAGGATATCCGTAGCTTGTTCTCAGAATGGTACAGGCTATTAGCACATCCATTCTTACTGTTTCTGCAATGATTTATTTTACAGAACAACATGAGTTTTGGTCTTAGCCCAACCAAGGTGAGACAATCTACACCTTTGCCTCCATTGCTATTTCATCTTAAACAAAAACAGAATCCCAGTGTGAAGCCAGCAGGTGCCTGAAGGCTTTACTGACAACATTGCATCTAGAAATGACAACTGCTTATGCCCCGATCCTTTGTCTTACCCCATGAACATATCAGAGTGGAGCAAACTACCATAATGAATAACACATTGCAGAACAGGGTAAAATTTTTATTCCTTTGTAATATCTCTATCATAAGTGAATTTGATATACAAATTATCCTGTAACATTTTTTTTTAACTTTTACAACTAAAAGCTTTACCATCTTTCCATAAGGTTTACTCAGTGTTAAGCAAAAGGTGAATAAATGTCATCCATTTCTTTATCACGAAAACTTTCGTTTTTGAAGCTGTTACTAAGTATGCCCAGTCACTATCATACTCTACTTCTGCATATTTCTGGACTCCTGTCTCACTCTGATGTCTGGAAGTAAGCAAACAGACAAAATTCATGATTTATATCTCTTGTTTCTTTTCTATCTTTCTTTGGGAGATAAAATTAGTCCCTACAACACAAAACTAGCTTAAAAACTGAGGAACTGCTTCATTCCACTTAGACCTCTTTAGCTGCAGTGTAAGATGCTACTTCAATTAAAATATCCATTACAATATTTTATCCTTATAGAAATAATTTAATGGTAACGTTGTTAGTCATGTAATATGGATTTAGAGCAGTTTTTAGTCCAAAGCACAATCTGGAGTTGTTCATTCCTGTCGTTCATAGACATAGCAGAGGTGCGTCACTGTGTCTAAATACACCGTCAGGCGCCACAGTTCCTCCTATGCACCCAAAGCAAAGTGCCTAGACTCTCAGAAGCAAATCTATTACTCTCATACTTTAAAGGAATTGATCCTTGACAGAGCCATTCTACAAATATTAATTATTACAGCAAAGTAGAGATAATGAAAACCTTGAAGTTCGTAGGAGCTGTATCCCCCCTAGTGCATGCAGAAGCTGATGCTTTGCATCTACCAGTTCACTTCGTGCTGCATACGTTGCTTCCATTCCCTCTTCACTGACCGCTCTCCGTGGAAAAAACTGATTTCCAACCCAGAAACTAACAACACTGTGGTCTCCTAGCTGTCAGTATGTAACATAATGATTATCTGAGCATCTCTTCAGATGGGCCATTCTAATAGGTGTTGATGTTGATCCTGCTTCATTCAACAACTTCTTGTTTCCCTGGAAGCAGCTTACATCTGCTTGGGCAAATTCTGTCATCGCTGCCATTTCATTTGCAAATGCCATCTGTCCCGGAACTCCCTCAGGAAACAATCTTTCTTACCTGACTCATGAGAGACATCCATGTCATTTGCACTTTTCCAGCAATACTTTATTGAAGTGCTACACCTCATGTAAAAGAGTCACCTCGGTGCGGCAAATTAACAGATACCATTAAGTTACTAACTTCACAATTCCCTGTTTGCAACTCTGCACATCATCTGCTCCACTGATATCAAATATCATTTTAGGGTAGACTTAAAAAACCCAGAGATTTCATACAAAATTTATCCATTCTGCTGCTCCTGGAAAGTCTCTTTCTGAACCCTGAGACAGATTCAAGACTGTGGTTTTCCTTCCTTATCTGTGCTTCTAGCAACATGAGTAAAGTCCTAAGGAAGAGGTTATTCAGTGTGTCCGAAGAGTTAAATAAATAGATTGCTAATTGCCTTATAGTTGGTATGTACAAACATGGCCGGAGGGTTTGTTTTTTGCTCATCCGTCTTTGGTCAAAGAAGAGAAGAGCTTGGTCAAAAGCTGATACAATCTTATGTTCATTGGGCTTCCAGGAAAAGTTCTGTCATCTTGACAGAAGTGTCACTAACTGTGACAATGATGCCCACGCATAATATCAGGACTTGGCTTTCTTCCAGGTCTATATCTCAAAGACAGCATAAGACAATATCATATAAACAAAGCTGAATTACAAATATATTTTTGGCAGTAGTGAGCTGACTGTTGCAGCTCCTTGCTTCACAGTCATTTCCATAGCTCCTGAGCAGAAACAGGAAAAGGTACATTCAAACTCACTTAAACACTGTGTCAGACAACATTAAGATTGATTTAGTTTAGCCCAAGATTCTGTAGCTAATGTTCTCCACTGTGCCTCTGTAGCACAGAGGCAGAAAGGAGCTGACAGCCGGTGTACAACTGAACAGACAAGTAAAATAATGTCTTTATTTCAGCTGTATCAGACTAATCTGTGACAGTACTTGCAAATGCAAAAAAAATTCTTCTTCAATCTCTGTTTAAAACTAGTGCTGAGCATCCTCTGGAAGGTACAGGGACCACTTTTTCCTTTTCAAATGGTTAGTGCCAAATACTAATGTTCACAACAGCACAGGCTTAAATGTCAGGCTTATGGCTGAAGATGCAAACTAGAACAGTTTGCTGATCTTCTGCTGTGCACAAGTAACATCAACTTGTCTGCATTTTTGCTCTTAGACAGACAGGATTTTCTGTCCAGGGGAAGACATGACCAAAGGTATCAAGATGAACAGTTTCAAAGGAGAATAATAGAAATTTTGGAAACTCTAAAGCAGACGAAGTTATTTGATTTAGCAGTAAGGAAAGGTCACAGATTACTTTGTAATGTCCAGATAATAGACATTATTCACTTGACATTTTTGTAGGTCCTGTGCGTGTAGTAGTACACTTTGTAAATAAAATACCAAATCTCAGCTCTAAAATTATACACCCAGCACCAGTTAGCAGAATATGTTAAAAATATACTTGTATATATTATATAGTAAATACCATTTATATACTATAAATATAGTATATTTATATACTATAAATATACTAGACAAAATTACAGGACATTGACCTGAAGCCTACAGTTATGCCAGTGATCCCATGGGCTTGCTTACAATGGAATATGCTACTCAAGTGTCTTTTCTAGATTTAGTCTCAGCACTGGAGTAGGAATGTATGCTCGTTTGGCTCTATGGCTATTCACTAATCATCATATATGTGTAAATAATAAAAAATAATGAGCAGTATTTAGTTGAAAATTTAAACTTTTGAGTGTCTATACAGCAAATGCTCCCCTTCTTCTACATGAGAAGATAAACAAACCCGAACCATTACGGATAAGCAAGAGTCTGACTTTTCTATATGCACATCATAGAGGAAGGTAAAGAATACACCAATGACACATACACGTATACCAAAAGTCAGCGAGAGTTTTCAGAAGAGGGAAACTGAAAAGGCAGAAAATTGTCCTATATGGCTTTGTACTGACTGATATATCCATATTGACAGGAGGAAGTTGTATTTTGCTAACAGCTCAAGTCAAATAATGTAATTATTTTTTTATCTGGGTTGGGGTTTTTTTGAGGTTATTCACGGATTATCATTATTTTTTATTTAAAAGCGTGCAAATTTTAAAACCATAACTGTGATATGGTTTTACAAAACTGAGCCCAGTACAGCAAATTTGTCTATGTAACTTAACATTGCCTGCTTAGCTCCATCAGCAGACTCCAGCCTTGCAGCCTCTCAGACTGACATTAAAATAAAAACACTGAGCATGCATTACGTAAGCAATCAATAAAACAACAATAAATAAGTTTTGA
This sequence comes from Falco naumanni, assembly GCF_017639655.2. Lineage (NCBI taxonomy): Eukaryota > Metazoa > Chordata > Aves > Falconiformes > Falconidae > Falco > Falco naumanni. Next base: position 2,576,261 of record NC_054059.1, on the reverse strand, counting down.
AAGAGAACTAGACTTTAGAGTACTGTTACTTATTTTTACATTTTTCTTTTTTTTTTTTTTTTTTATAAAATATGTGTAATTACTCCACAGCACACAATATAATCAAATACAGCTCATATTTTTTTCCTTTGGATAATATTTAAAATAAAGTTATTGTTTAAATTAAAAATGTAATGTTTGTGTGAACTTAGTAGTAATACTTATTCAGCTGTTTTAAAAATCTTGTATTCTCTCACTAATAGAGGAAATGCTTGATTCTAACCAATTAATAATATACACATATTTTCATGAGATATTTTAAAAGTATTTTTGCATATTTCCTTTGCTTTCCAACCTTGATCAATTTTCATTTGAAAACTTAATTATAAATTCCCATAAGTCTCAAAACCAACACTAATTATATATTTAAACACCAATTTAACCACAAAGACTTACCAAGGAATGCTAATGATGTGAACATCTTTCTTTTTGTCTAAATACATTGATTGTTCTAATTGCAAACTGTAGAAAGTAAATAGAATCTCACTGTTTGTGGATTTGGATTTTTATTTTTCTTATCTCTTTCCTTCCTCTTTTTCTGAACACTGACTGTATATTAAAAAATCCTACTGGGGAATAAATTAAGATTATGATTTTCAATATCATTAGAAACTGGGCATCATACTGAGTAAAACACAGCCAAATATAATTTGAAAATCTCTAATCTGTTGAGAACATAAAATTTTGGTTATTTTAAACCTCACCACTTAGCTGGGTTTAGCTTTGATTCCAACTGTGGGAACATATCCTCGTGTAGTCACAGCTGTTAGTGTTGACAGGAATCAAAGGCCAGTCTGTAGGCTAGGTGGTCCACTGGGCTACTAGACTTAAAGACTTGCCATTTCTGCAATCAGTAAGTGATAAGAAAATAGCATCATATTCAAACACTTTTGACATTTCAAGCTGGAAAAGCAACCACTGTCTACAGCTAGGTGGTCTAACGAGGTGGGCTTTAGAACAAATTAGACCAGAGACTCAAAAGCACACTGGCATATCTGGAATAAGATGTCTGAAATGCATCACTACCATGTTCCTGCAAGTGTTTGCATGAGAGAGAAGGATTTCTTTGCTGCTTTTATTCGTCTGTTTGGTTTTTAGTATTGTTAAGTTATAAAAGTGAAATTCTAACATGAAATAGGTGAAGATGCTCTTTTGTATGATTGTTCGTCAAGGTTCTTAAGACAAACATATCTTGAACAGCAACACATTTTTAAACAATAATTTATTTGCCACAGTTACGAAATATTTAGGTAATATTTATTTGTGTAAATTAATTTTTTTTCTTTTCTAGCTATACATGAAAGACAAAATTAACTCTGTTGTTAAAAGGAACTCCAGCTGTGATCTTTAAGTGAAGAAAATTTCTGTACATAGCCAAGTAGAGATTACCTTGGAATACACCCCAAAAATAATAAATGAGTTATTCAGAAAAAATATTCTGAACACCAAAAAATGTCGGGCTGTGCACAGACTGCTTAGTAATTTTCCTCATTTCATCCTTTCTTCTGAAAGCTTTCTCTGTTCCTCATATGGGATAAAGTTACACTCCACGAGATAAAGAAACCTCTACATATTTATACAGTATTTTTCTTTTTTTTATGTCATGGAAACGAATAGCCAAATTGTGTCTGCTTTCTGTGGGAATACTTTAGAGATGCAGAACTGCAGGGAATCCTCTTCTGCCCTGAAGTTCCTCCCTGCAGAAAATAGGACTGGATTGCTGTGCTCCCAGAGGTCAAAGGCAGAGGACGAGGGATGCTGCTGGCAGTGGGGCAGGCGTGGAAAAGGGCATGCCCCTAAGCGGGGTGCAGCATCCCCAGGAACCAGCTCACAATTGTGGAGTTGTAACTGAGAAAGCTTGTCTGTGTGTATTGTACAAAGTCATCAACATTACCCAGCATACAGCGTGCAGTACCCTTTGAAGCTTTATTAAGTGTGCTGAGCTGGTGTGCCCCAGAAATCCTGTAGAAAAGTTAGGTCCGGCTTGCCACTGAGCTGGTGCAACCTCGAACACAGCACTTCCAGGCCTCCTCTAGCTCTGCTAAAGCATCTGTCCTAAAATGACATAAACTGCATCTTTGCTTTTTTGCACGTGTGCACGTGCAGACCTGTACCTGCCTTCAACGCTTGTCAGCTGTGCGCCTGTGTATACCCACATACATAGGAACTGCTCATGTCGGGAGAGTGAATTGCCGTTAAAGCAAACATTTTCCTATCCAACATTCTTATGATGGGAGATAATAATGAACTAAGCATGGTATTTACTAAGCATGGTATTTTACTTGTCTTTTGAAACAATTACCCAAGCAAAACTTGTGATCAAGGAGAGCTGACAGTACTGGTGGTACTCCAACTAGCGTGGTTAAAAAGAGGGAGAAAAAGTCCTGATTTCACTGTTCCAGGGTTTCGCCTCTAGTTTTGAAACACGCATTCAACTGAACACTTTTTATTCTTTTGTTATGATCCATTTACTGACGATTTTTTCACTGTATGTTGAACATAAATGTTAACACTAGTTTGTGTGAAAGTACTTTTACTGATTGCCTCACATATTCATGATGCACCTTTCATGTATGCCTCAATAATCTTGGAATTGAGAGCTTCTTGTCTTCATGTTAGTTCACAGGATTTGCTTATCTCTCTCCTCATTTATGTTGCCCTAGATCTATAATTCTACTGCAGGGGAAAATACTGTTAATACAAAATTTGTCATGCAATATTTGTAGTAGAACCTTATTTTTAATCCTACTTTAATATGTTAATATGTAGTGTAATTCCAGGCAGGAAAGATAATGAAAAAAGGACTGTCTGCAAAGACAGAGTTGCCTGAAGAAATATGTTTTCTATGTCCAAGATGGGATTACATTTAAAATGTCATTTTGGATATGTGTTTATATTTGTACTATTTATATGCTTTATGTTTCTACTATTTACATTTATACCTATATTTATATTTAGTACAGACCACTTTCACTTTTCACTATCATCTCAGTTAATTGCAAACTTATTAAAGCAATAAATCAACGTAAACAGAGATATTCTGTACTCCAATTTGGAAATAAAAATTAAATTGTATAGAAAATGGCCTAAACTGTTCAACTTAATTCCTTTATTTATTCAATAACTTAAACAAAATATATTTTTATATATAACATTATGCTTGCTAAATGTAGTTTCAAGTGATGCGGTGACTTTAAAATATTTATTGTATTTTTGTATGTTTATTGTACATATTCTATCTATAAAGAAAGTTGCACATTTTATTGTGATATGTATCTTTCCCTGAGACTTTCCTATATTCTTCTACTTTTCCTATCTTGTAGGATGTCTTAAATGATGACACAAGCAACTATTTAACATATTTTGTTGTCATTTTTCTCCTTCTTTTTTCTGAAGTACACTTATTATCCTTGAGCAGAAGGAACAGAATGAATTTAAAATTCTTTCTGTGTTCTTAAGACTACATTTTTATAGTACTTAAAATTTTGCCCAGAATGTGTGAGGTGGAAGGCAAAAACAATCTTTCAAGCAAAATGTTGTGATTTGTCCCTTACCAATCCGTGATGATCTTGAGCAATTTCATCTAAATAGACTCTGCTATTTTCACACATGAGTGGGTAACAATTGCCTCTGAGGTGCAAATGTGATGAACCATTGACCGTGTCATTCAAAGGGAAAAGAAGCCACAAAAGCCATAATATATGCAGTGAACATAAGGCTAAATTGTTATCTTCAGATAACAAGTTATTGAACTTTTTTTAATGTAAACTTTACATACACTATGATCTTTTCTGTAAACTAGGTAGCTAAAAAGACATAAAGGTAATTATTGGAAACCAATTGCAGTGAACTGCAGAACAAAAGCCATTCCTTTTTATGATGATAATTGAGGAGAGGGCTAGGCTTAGTAGGATAAAATGATTTCAAGCCTCTTTACAATGTGTTGATTAGGAGATTGAAAATGTGATGTCTTAATAAAGAGAAATGTACAGTTTTAAAACCACAGCTGCTTTCCTGCATTTTATTAAATATAGGTATTTCTCTCTTTGTCTTTCACATAAAATGTAGTGCTAAGGGCCCAGTACCACACTTAGAGGTTACTTTCCCTGGGACCCCAGTTGCCCCAGTATGCCTCGGTTAACACTCAGTCCAGTGAGCCAGACCATGTACTCTCTGCCAAGTCAATCTTCCTCCAGTGGCCCGCAGAGCAATCGTTATAGCCCTTCTGCCCTTCTGCTCTATTCCCACTTCTGCTAAGGCTCTCATAAGGTAACTTTGGGGCTCGGAAATGTCAATCAATCACAAAATGACTCCAGTATGTAGGAAAACAAAGTGACATTTTCTGTGGCTGAGTTCCATGTGCAATCTTTGGCAAAGCATGTGAGGCCAAAAAAAAAAAAAAAAAAAAAAAAAGTAAACCCTGAATAAACAGTGCTGGGTGGAAGTGGTTCTTCTGTTCCCTAAAGTCATGGAGCATTTCAGGTCACTGACATCAAGAATTATGTCCTGTGAATGATGGCCTAATTCTCCATCAACATTATTGTCTCTTAATTCCCTTTCTCTATTTTACCTATGGGTATTTGCTCAGAAAGAAAACAGCAGATCTTATGGAGGTAGTTTATATGCATTTGATCATCATGATGCAATATGTATAATTGTCCCAACGTGACACGTTTCTACATTTATAATTATTTTGAAAGCTTATCTGGCAGCTATGGATTTCCAGCTGCTGATGTACACAAGTGAAGGGAGATCAAGCCGGAAATACTTCTGAAGTCAGAAAACTATATACCTTTTGTTTCTGCTGCTGTGTTTTGGTTCTTATCTTTCTGTTTGGAATTGGGTTGCCTACAGGCAATGATTTGAAAACCTGGCTACAGAGATTTTTCTTCCTATCAACTGTCCCTAGGGGATTTCTGACCCAGATCCCATTTCATCCCTGCTTAAAAGCTACTTGCATGCGAGATGTGGAACACCAGTGTCATACAGGACAGTTCTGCACAGATGTCAGCTGTTGATAATACAGTATAAAGCTTTCAGTAGTCACAGTTAAAATGAGACCTTTTTTTTTTCTTTTTTTTCCCCGTAACAGACATGGCCTTCTTCTTATTCACACAGCCAGAAGCTCTTATTTTTCTGTTTTTCTTTTTTAATAATTTTGTCATTAAGAGAGAACATAATTTATTGAATTGCGACAGTTTTTGCCTGTTGGAGTTCAAAAGGGGCAAATCCCTCTCCCCATCAAATGCAAGGCACAACATGCAGCAGAAACATTGTGTTTCAGGTGAAAAAGGATAGCACAGATGGCTGAACAGCATCCTTCATCCCTCTGTTGACTAGGGGCAAGGAATGTCAGACCTAATGCTATTCAGGACCATTCAGACAAAAGAGAGATCAATGAAAAATGATGATTTGTTAAGAATAAACCTTTCCTAGAAATACATAGATTTCAGAGATTATTTTTCCTTGGAAAATTTTCTTATGATTTCATTGAAGTTTTTGGTCAAAAAAGAGAGAAAGCAATCCTCCAATAATGAGTTGTCTCATAGTTAGGGAACTCACTTGAGGTAAAAGACCTGAATTTGTGTCTATAATGGCCCATAAGATGCAAGCTGTAAATCTGATAGTCTAAAACTGGAATGCAGTTCCTTTACTACTAGTTTTTCGGTCAATTAATTCCATTTTGAAAGGTCTCATTATAGTCCCACTTAGCAAGTATCATCAAATTATAAACGTTTTCCAAGAAATGAGGAAAATATATGCTTTCTTGCTTTTTTTCCTTTTTTTTTTCCCGTTTTCCTACCCCCCCTCCCACCCCCCCGGCTATGTTTACTGGGTTTTGCCCGTATTTTGAGTCACAGGCTTTCCCTAGTATGTCTGTCATCTCATGCAGCAGTACCTGATCTTCCATTAAACAAACGCAACCTCTAACCTTTCTAGTTGCAAAGATAACCTTCAAACTGTGAAGTGAATGTATTTATTTTTATCAGCAATGTCTTATTTGGTCTGAAGCATAAAATGAATGCAAATGTTTTTCATTTATCACACTGTTGAATATTAATACTAATGCAGTCTAATTTTTAGTCTCAAGGACTATTTCTATGCTGATCAAAGCCTGCAGAAGAAAAGATGGGAGACCCTAGTGTATGCTCTGTGCCTCCTGTGAGTGCTTTTTGCCTCCACAGTCTTGGGGACATAAAAAGTGGGAGGAAAAAAAAGTTTTAAAGACAACAGTCTTCCATATCTGTCTTAATAATCACTGACACTCTTGTTCAATGGCATCCATTCAGTTTACAGAGGTTCGCAGCCTACAGAATTCCACAGACATTACAATTGCATATCCAAGGACAGAATTAGTAAATTCTGTTTCTTACCTTTACTGGTGTGATGGAAATCAACTGCAAATTCTTTCAGATAAATTGTTGGCTCAAAAAGGGGCACCTAAAGTTAATAATTATATAAACAACTGAAACCTACTGCCCATCTCTCTTCCATGAAATGCTTGACCAAAGCAATTAGAGTCATGGGTCTATTTTCACCAGGACTACCAAGAAAATGCAACAGCTGCAATGTCTAGAAAAAAGAATCCATTGAGCCTGAAAGAGGTTAGATTCATTATCCATCCTCCCAGAATATACTTAACTGCCAAAAGCAACTGATATAAACAGCGTGCCAGGAGACAGGTGTTCCTAATGATGTTAAATTAAAATAAACAAATAAAAAACAGTAGAGACACAACTTTATCAATAACTGCAATGTTGAATTAAACTATAAACCCAGAAGGCAGGAGAGAATAAGGTTGGGTTGGAGGATTTTTTTCTGTTGTTTTTGTGTGTGTGTGTGTTTAATATAGTTAACATATCACACTAGACTGTAATTAAAGAAGACATATGTATTTTACAACTAGGAATTGTAACACTCTGAAAAGACAATGTTTTTATCAGGCAGTTTTAATATGTTTATGCCTGACAGAATTTACTGGTAGTTCCTGATTGGAAAACAAAAATCATTTTACTCAATCATTCTCCAGAGCAGAAAAAAACCCCAAGAGTTTTTCCTGAGAATTTAGCAAGAACTTGTTTCTCTGTATCAGAAAAATAAATGGTACACCTTGTAAAGGTGTGAGGGATTTGGGGAAGCAGCTCTTTGTTTGGTTTTTTGTTTTTTGTGGTTTTTTTTTTTTTTTTTTTTTCCTATGAAACCCAAGAAAACAGAAACTTTAAGTCAAGTAAAACTTAATTATCTGAAACTATGCCAAAATACATTGCAGGGGGGATTTTTTTTCTTTTGCATTGTAGTTAAAGAGGTTTGGAAACAATCACACCAGATTTCTACTGTGTGTGAAAGGTATTCATTACTATTAGGATGAAGGAAGTGCAAGTATTTCCATTTAACCTTTTCATTTCCCATTCCATTCTATTCCACTCTGTATGCCCACCTTCTTCCCTGCCCCCTCAATAATCAGTGCAGAACTGGTGATTTATAGTCCACTTTATTTTTTATAAGCCTTTGAGCTGCACAAAGTACAAAACTGAAATTAAGTCCTAGAGTAATAACATGAGCTGGTTTGAGGCTGGGGGTGGGGGGGTGAATAGGGGTGAAAATTGTATTAGCTCTACAAAATCCTGGCCAATATTTCTTAAAATACACTGCAAATTTTCCTACAGACTGGGCTCCATTCCCTTTCACAGAGAAACTCATCTTTCTATTCCGATATTGATGAACTCCCCTTCCCCTCATTCTATAAAAAGTCACCTTTTTCTGTGATATGAAATTACCTTTGCCTGCACTGTGACATAAATGGAGTGATTTACCTGAGGTCACACAGAAAACCTGTAGCAGAGGAATTAGATGACTTTCCATTCTGATTTAAGCAGTAACCACTGTATTATCCCAACTTTTTCCAGAGAAGATGCTGGCCAAATATTTTTGAACAGTTAAGCAAATAAATAAATAAGCCAGCAAAATAATCAATACATAAAAAACATATTGATTGTGTAAACACTTTGTACTTAGTGCATTTGGGATAACTCTTTGGGTGAGAACTTCAGCTGTTTAAAATTAGCATTGCTTTACAGAACTGAATAAAGCAATTCTGATTAATGTTCCTAGGTAAGGACCTCATCTCTTTCCCCTCATTCAAGTATCAGCCCTGTTAGCAATGAATCCTTCAGCTCTGTGTTTTAATGATATTTTTGATTGAAAACATTATTATGGATCTATTCCTTCAATTCTATGCAACCATGCTGATTTATTTCAGGTTAGAATGTGGTCTAATGCTTCTTGTGACAGGATATCAGGTCTTGGTCACTTGTCTCCAGAGCTACGTATGCCAGTTGGGCTTGCCAGCTCAGTTTTAAAGGCTGAAAAGCCCAGGTTGCTAGTGAAGTGGAAATAGGACTAGAAATTTGGGAGGACAGGGCATTATAGAAAGAACTAAGAGCTAGCATTTTCCAGAAAATCTATTTTTAATTAATTATATATGTATAAAAAAATATACACAAACCACCCACAAACATACACTAGATCTACGTAAGTAAAAGTCTGAAGGAATGTTTTACTGAGAAATTATGTCAATATATTCAGAACGTGTGGAGCTTCCCAATCAACTCACTTTCTTGGCCAAAAATATCTAAGTCATGAAGGTGTGTGAAAAATTTCTTTGTTCCTTAATAAACCTGTGGAAGAACTGAGTCTTGTAAGTGACAACTACATTTTCTATGCTATGTGCTGGAACATTTGCATCTAATTCCTGATAAATAATCTGAAGAGTTACGTTTTGTATGCATTTTTATTTTAAAATATATATATAAGCAATACTGGAAAACCAAAATAATAAGTGTTTGCTGTCCTCAAGAAGCAATATTAGAGTTTTTATCCTCTAAGTATTTTCTCCAAAATACTTGGCAAGTAGTTCTAAGAATTTGGCTCAAAATTATTGAAAAAAACCACTGTCAAGACACAGGGAAAAGGCCTGGGCCACTCCGCAAAGGAAAATGAACCAGAAGCAGAGGGTTCATGAGCGGCAGTCCCAGGTGAAGCTAGTGAGGGTGACTAAGGGCTGTTGGTTCACTCTGTGAGCACCGGCACCTCTGTGTTGTTAGTTTTCCAGGAGTGCTCCTCGGGTGTGTAGCCCAGATCATCAGCAGCACGGTGAAGCTTTCCCTGGATGAATTTAGGGTCCGACATTTGTTTTGCTTGTGACCCTGGCTGCTCCTGCTTCACGCCTGTAGGGGACAGCTGGTGTAGGAAAGGGTATGGATGGCGAGGCTTTAAGAGAAAGATGTGAAAAACGGGATGGATCTTCAGGAAGCATGGGAATTCTAGCAGGTAAGTAACCGGGTAAATAAGCTCTATTTTATAACCATGTCAAGTCTAACTGAGGTCAATTTTGCCTGTTTAGCGTGAAGAAGAATACGCTTGCCTCTACGTAACCTAGCATGTTTTCTTGTGAAGTGCCCTACTGAGAAAGCCTTTCTTACACCTCAGTGGGTAACATTTATTTTTATATAAAACAGTGATTTTATATGAAACAGTGATTTAACTGCAATGAGTGTTTAGTGGATAACTACTGTGGGGCTGGAATTCTCCCCATATTTCTGTGTTAAGTTCTAACTAAGCTAGAGAACTTTCCACATCATACCTGCCAATCTGCATTTCCCTTGGACAAAAGCAGGAAGTCTTAATATATAATAATTCTGATTAACAATTTCAATAATTTGTCAGAAACACAAGATCCACCAATGTCAGATCTTGCAAATCCTTTATTAATATCTGCTGCCAGTACCAGAAGCAGTGCTGCACACACAGAAATCACAGACTTCAGTTTAAAGTAGGTCATTTCCCTGAAAATTCTTTTGAGGATTTTCAGTGAACATTTCCCTAGGTAGATCACTTCTTTTATTGCTAAGACTATATGAAAATGACCGAAAGGCTGGTTTCTCCTAAAGCAATCTGTAAGCAAGTTATTTGAAACAAGGGCAGATTTAAAGAAATTTATCATATGATTGCCCATTTTCTTTTATCTAGAATATGATTTTAAAAGTTTATTTTAGCAATAGTATTTGTTTGATCCATATTTATCACAAATATAGCTCTTTGTTTTCATTTTTCTTTCTTTGTTGGTAGTACTAATGTTTCTGTCTTATCGTGGACAGGGCTAGTCAGAGCTTTAGCATGGAAGTTGTTTTTTTCATTGCATGGGTAAAGACTGTATAAAATAATGGAGCTCCAGATTTTGATTAGGGTCTTTTGAAGACTACCTAAATAATAATAATAATAAACTAATGCACAAAATTGTATCACAGAAGAGACAACCAGTAAACAAGAAGTCCTATATCTTGTCAGAATGTTGCATTAAAAAAAAAAATTACAAAATCTATTATTTAGATTATAATTTAAGAGTTTATGAACATCTTTACTTATCTAGACCAAACATACCTCCAACCATGGCTCAAACCGGGCATGTGAAAAAGAATGTAAGAACACTACAAGCATGTATTGTACTTCTAGAATGGCAGAGAAACACTAAGTGAATTCTTACTCCTTCACTAGGTTTAAGTAGAAATAGAAATACCAGGATCTGGGATAAGCATATCAGAATGCACTTCAGCTTCCAGATACTAATGACCATGTTAAGGGGTTGCATGCTTTGAACTAATTTCTGGGGGTTCTCTCTAATGTCTGCTCTTGTCATTCATGAAGTGCTGAGAAGAGCAGTCATTCAGTAAACAAAAGAGTTCCAACCCAGACTCCCATAATTTGAGTGAGATGTTCATTCAGAAGCAGTTCTCTAAGTATTTTTTAAGCCTCAGGACATGGCTCCCTTGTAATTTTGCCCAGAAATTAATTGAGAACACCTATGGGCTGCCTCAAACTCTTCAGGCCCATCAAATCTGGCTTCAGCCACACTTGGCCTACATTAACAAAGACTTTCAGATCCCATTTTCTGTGTGTTCTTATAGTTCAGTAATTTTACTGGTTGTGAAACTCTCTAGATATCCACAAAACAGCAACATCTGCTGTGAAATCATCTTGCAGTTGCTCACAGCAATGCACCTAACATTTATTCTCATGAGCATTAAGTAGATTGTGCAGCAGAGATATGCTAATGTGTGCTGCAGGTCCTGAATACTGAGGTGTCCAGATCTGGTGCTGTGATTGCCTTTATAGCTTATCTGTACATGTGCACTTTTTCCCTGCATAAAGACCAGAAGATGGAGTAAAAGATATGCTTACGTCTGTTCCTGCGGAGCATGGGATTCTACCTAGATGCCAGACAGCAGAAGCGCACCCATGCTGTGCAGTTTTGATGTAGTACAGGCATTGTATTGGATGGAAATAAAATATCTTTACCGTGAACAAATATTTATTGTGAGATACCTGTACAATGACACTTTGTCTGAACTCACCAGTTTGTTTCACGTTTTCTCTTGACAGCTATTTAGATGTGTGTGTGTGTGTGTGTGTGTAAGACTCGGTTCAGCTCCTCTAGAACTAATCTTTCATACAAAGTAGATTAGCACTTGGACACCACTCAACGGACTAAAAAACCTACTAATGCTCCTTAAGGAGACTTTGCAAGCATATTGTTTTGATGGACTCATCCAGTCTTTGTTGAAACACCATAACAGTAACAATATTATAGGTTAAAGTCAAAAATATTTCACCTTTTCAAAATCTTGAGAGGTGTTGAATAAATGAAGGTGGAGTGGGTTTTTGCTCAGAGTACATGTAAGTTTGCTAAGTTTTACACACTCCCACCTATCTACAGTAGAAAGCAGATTATGTTAGGCTCCAGAACAGAACGGAATGTGAAAAAAAAGACAGTAAAGTGATGCATTTTTGGAGCAGATTTGTTGTGGTTTTGTGGTATCCAGATCAACTTTCCAAAGTACAAAGTTAAACTGTCAGACTCGCCGGCTTTCTGTGGATGCCAGACTGGTTTATGATCTCTAGCAATACCTGGCTCTGCAGCTCAGACTTAATGCACTCAGCCACATATCTGCAGCAGCTTTATCAACACCTCGAAAATATAATTTCCTTTATAGGTTTTCTGCACAAAATATTGTGTAATAGCACTGTTAAATAGCATTTACACCCTCCTTTTTAGCCCTTCAACTTTTGGTGCTGATGTTGGGAAGCCAGTCTCCCTACACACCTTGTGAGATCAAGTAAAAGAAACAAGCTCCATCTTTAACTGCCTTCCACAGGAATTAATTCATTTTTAGAGAAATAAAAGGAATTCAGCCTCATAACTTAGCCACCCGGATGCTTAAACATCCCAGATACCATCTCAACCTTTTTCCCATAGAGGGATAATTTCTTCTCAACATGTTATTTTCTAATGAGGCTGATTTTGACCAATCTATCAGAAATCTGTTCTAGAACAATCGTTCAACAGAAATATCAAGACACCGTATAAAGACGGTCAGTAGTTACAATTGAATAGGACCTAGCTAGCATTAACCATTCTTACTCCCTGGTGGAAACTTGGTAGGTATTATCACCACAGAAAGTGATGATAATTATGTATGACTATTACATATGTGCACCAAATAAATACCAACACCCCCTGCCCCCACGCCCTTTCAAATCAATATTTTCAATATTTTTTTCCATAAAGTTCTTGGAGCTGACCACGTCATGCAACTCAGATTTTATTGAGGAAAGCAGAGAGTCCGGGAGAAATCAGACGAACGGCTTTATTATAGTGCCTCTGACCAAAAGATCAGTAAAGAAGGGGCTTCTCAGACTTAGATACATCCCTCCTCCCCCTGGTTGGAATAGCTTCTCTGCTCAGGAAGCAGCAGCGTAACACTGCCACCCACTGCCCCACTTCACACAGGTAAAGTCATGAGGGTAGACAAACGTTCAGGAGTAGTTGTGACATCTTTATTAAGTTTTGAAAGCTTCTCAGGGTAAGTTGGGCAGGCTTTACTTACTTTGTTATGAATCAGATGGAGTAAGATCTTCACCTGCTGCAGTAATTTGGCACTAAGCATTACACTACCTTCGAGTGTCAGGTCTTGCTTACCCACTTTCAGATGTTACCGTCCTCCTCTACAGCTGAATAGAGTAGTGCTTTGCTGCAGAGAAACTCATCCTCTGAGCTATCTCCAAGTAACAGGCAATCTCTGCGATGCGCACCCACCTTATCTCGCATATTTAGACAGGGAAAGCTGCCACTATAAAGTTATAGCGCATGACACAATGAGCAACATTTCAGCAAAACTGAAATACTGCTCCAAACTTTTCATTCTACCTTTCTGAATCACTGCATTTGCATATTTTACATTTATTTGAAGGAAACTTTTGCATTTCCCTTATCAAAATGACATTGCTTTCACTTTGCTGATGCAGGAATCATTAAAATTCTACTCATACAGGCTCATGGATGTTATTTGTTTTTAGTTATTCATTAGCTGGAAAAAAAAGTAGAACCACTTTAGCTTGAAACAACATATATATTTTTTTTTAATTGCCACGTTTGTGTGTGGTCTTAAATCATGCATTCACTTCTGTTTAAAATTGCATTCTGATTTGAAACTCACAGACTCAAAAGCCAATTGGAAATCTTGCTGATTACATTTTCTTCCCCCAGTTTCCAAAAACCTTCAATCACTGCTGGCATTCAAAAAGTACATGAGGCACAGGTCATGAGGTGCTGCAGTGTTAAGATATTAGAGATTACTGCAAGGTCTTCTCATTTGAGCACATACCACCATGCCCACTTTTGGACCTCTTGATATTTAAAAATAATAAAGAGGAAAATTACTAGTTTTGCTCTCAAATACTCAGCAAATTACTAAGCACTGCTTTCACTCATGTAAAATTAATTCACAAGCTTTGTGCCTGGCATCACTTTGCTATAAGAAATTGCATTGTATCTCACATGCATTGAATATAGGACTTAAGGAAAAAAAAAATCAATAAAAGAAATTAAATATAGCTAGCCTCCTTCAAACAATAAAAATCAATGCTATGTTATCAGGTACCTAAGAAGCAGGTTTATTTTCAGTATTAATCTGGATAGTAGTTTCATGGTAATTGATTTCTTTTTATGCTTAAGCTGTCAAAAACTATAACAAGCAATGATTACTTGTTATTTTCTAAATTCATAAAAGAATTGATTCTGTGGGGATTGTGTTTTTTCTCCCCCTGTCTTTCTCTGGCACTGAATTAGTTTTGTCACTGAAACAATCGCTAATCTTTCTTGTAGTGACAAAATTGATGACAAAATTGAAAAATAAATATTCACTAGGCCTTAAATGAAACTGCTTTACAACTGCAGTGAAACTAAAGCAATCATATCTTCATTATTTTGATTGGTAAACAGTGTTGCAACTGTTATCTATGTCTGAACTAAATGTTGCATTGAATATTATGTTGTCATGAAATGGAAAAGGACTTATTCCTAAAAAACAAAGCTAAAAGCAGGCTATATATTCTTCAACTATTTTTACAAAAAGTTTTTTATCTTACAGGAAAACAGCATATCTGCTATATGTACTGTAGTACAATATGGAAGAAGAAAAAAAGAAAAGTATTTTTATTGAAGTTTTCTATGGGAATTCTGAAATGCTGGGTGTCCTTAATATAAAGTGAAGTAAGAATTCAGGTATTTCCCCCCCATATTTAATATATTTAAGGATGAAAGAAGGAAGGCAGGACAAATCTGCAAATAACTTATTTGTCTGCAATCTAGAAAGAGAAGTTAAATATAAAATAGGATGCAAATTAGCAGAAGGTTATTGCAAAATGAAGACATACCATCCTGTTTCAGGGATTAACTTTAGTTTTCAGTAGATCAATTAAAGTGTGTGTTGGGAGGGTGGGGGTGGGGGTGGGGGGGGAAGGAAGGATTTCTGTACAAAATCTAAGACTCCTTGCTAGATATTCTTGGTTATTTTATACAAACCTTATCCCATTACACCCTGTGCTTAGAGGAATAATATTATCTGGAGAGTAATGAAGTAATGAACAAAGAAAACAGTCTTTACACTGACAATCTACATGTAAAATTCCTTCCAGTTCCCCAAGACAAATCAGAGCAGTAACAGTCCTACTTATTCCAGGCAATTTGTAACTACGCGAGAGGTTTATTAACACAAACTTGCTTTCCATAAATAGCGGTGGCAGCTGGAGCAGCAGCCAAGTTCGAGCTGGCAAAATTACCATGACAGAGAGGCACACACCCCTCCAACAGCATCAGTGTTGGCAACACGGCACACGGTATCTGATCACATTTATCATGAGAGTGGCATGGCTGTAGACAACCTAGAAGATGATATGTCATTAATATTGATATGGAGTTCTGCCCCAGAAGAAAAAGGGGCAGACACAAAATTCCTTGGTAAGCATTGTATTTTGATTGTTATGATCTGTGGAATGAAGCGCCACAGACTATTTTGTATTATTGGAGAGGGATGGCAGTTAGATGCAGAAAACAGGTATGAGGTTTTCAGCTCCATCTCTCTACCTGACTGTGAAGCGCTCTTCAGTATGTTTAAATCACTTATTTTCTAGATTTGTTTTAAATGTCTCAAGCTTTGTAATTTTCAAGACCTGCCATGCAAAAATATTCCATATTCCAATACCAAATGTTAATAAGATTTCCTTCATTCCTTTCTCTTCAGACATGGAGCTTAAATCTTTCCTTTTTTTAAATTCCAATAGTAATTATTCATCCTTTCCCTTCTGTACTGATTACAGACTTATGCTAATAGCAGCTTTTTTTCCCTTTTTTAGCTAGCACAGAATTTCTACGATGATCTCTCTCATATAAATGTGTGTCAGTTTGTATTTTGTTATAAATTTTTGATCACATCTACTTTAAACATTCTTAAACTATCGCCTTCTCATTGTTGCTGATGTACAGCATTTCTTT
Source organism: Falco naumanni (assembly GCF_017639655.2). NCBI lineage: Eukaryota > Metazoa > Chordata > Aves > Falconiformes > Falconidae > Falco > Falco naumanni. The sequence continues at coordinate 2,560,333 of NC_054059.1, read as the reverse complement.
TCCTAGCACTGCATTTTAATCTTTTCTATTAACTGATAATTTTTGACCTTTTTTTTTTTTTTTTCCCCCTGAACTGTTACAATTCCTCACTGCCCTCCTGGCAAAAAGATGCCAAATGACTCGATCAACACTGCAAGCCAAAGATATGGGGAAGATTATAAATCTTTGTAAATGATGCAACCAAATGAGCAATACATATTACCATTAATACATAAAAAGATAAGACTATGCCAGTATTTAAACATTCCTACATTATTAAAAGAACCTGAAACCTTCATTAATCATAAACTTTTTCTTTCCTTTTTTTTTTTCCTCTTTTTTTTTTTTTTTTTTTTTGCCTCTCTCTGATGTGGACACAATTGCGTTTTGATAGCATAAGTTAAAAGCCACAGGATTTTTCTTTGAGCAGATTACATTTTTTCAGTTGAGGATGTTTTCATTTTGACATTATGTCCTGTTTCTGTATATTCTTCATATTAGACATTGTTGCCATTCTTGCAGTATAGTTAGATATCTGCCTTGTAGACAGAGTAGTAAGATTATTATTTTTTTTATGATGACTTACTATGATATAATGAAATGTACTGGCAGTGCAGGAGGTTATTAATTTCAAAGGGTTTCAAATAACAGTTAAGAAAAAAGTCACAAAATGGGGAAAGTCCTTAGATGAAAAGCATGGATTGTCACTTACAAATGTGTAGACTTTTGTCAGAAACTGCAGAAAATCTGAAAGATCTTGCAGAAGCTTCTCCATTTTTCAGCCAACATCCATAAGCATCCTAAAGCTCAGCCTCTCAAAAGACAGGCCTATGGCCCACATGAGTAAAAAACAAAACCAAAACAAACCAAAATCACACTTCAAGGCATTTGTCTACATTTCTATTTTCATATAGGTATCTCTTAACGTGATATCCTAGGACCCCGGCTGTTAGCAGAGCTCCGTTGTGATAAACACTACACACGCATGCAACAGTAAGAGGCGGTCATAGTTCTGAAGAAAACTCACAACGATGTGTTGCAATGCCACCTCCTAAAAGTACCGCACCGACAGGGGGTAACATGAGCTGTAATTTTCTTTCGGTTCTTCCAACAGATAAGAACACGGAAATAGAATTGTTTAGTTTTAAAGAGCGGTGAAACCTCCATAAAGATCCAACATAATTGCATTTGGTTTGACTTCCCATTGCTTAATAGAAGCTCTTGGTATGAACAGGTAATACTTTCCCAGTACAGGGAAATCTCTAACAAAATATACTGAATATTTCCATTAAATACTTGCAAGTCTGAAAGGTTAAGTGACAAGGTTAAGTGTCTATTTTTGCACTCTTTTTGTTCCTAGTGTGTTCTGAGGGTTTCCTTAATGATAGGATTAAATTTGGTTTCCAGCTACAAACAGTTGTTTGTCATTCCCTGTAGGTTAGTCTCTATATTTTGTGCTTATCACTAACAAAGAGGAAATAACTTTCTCAGTCTTTGAGAGTCTCTTAAAACGCACGCACTTTGGGGAAATCATATTTTCTTGAAGGAAATGAGGCATGACCAATCACACAAAACGTGAGAAAATCCCTTGATAGGTGACCTTTGCCACGTGTAAAAGAAGCTGTTCAGTGGCTGAGGTTTCATGGATTTCATGCATGAAAATCAGATTTTCTGGCCACCAGTGCTGTTCAGTAAATAAATAATCCATCATTGTGTCAAACAGTAGAAACACGAAGATACTGGCACTAACAAAATAGAGGTTTTTAGTTAGCAACTTATGCAACTCTTCAGGAGCTGTGCGTGTCTTTTTTGCAGTGTTTAGTTTTCATTACTTGAACTTAGGTTATTCATGTTTAGGATAAGTGTGAATGAAGTCTGGTAAGGACTATATCACCAGTTTGACTGTATATACGCAGATGCACATAAATAAAAGAGAATAAAAAATACTACTATCATACAATGCACTCTAGAAATGCTTTCTGGAGCCTTTCACAGAAGAAGTTCTTCTGCACTATACTGTTTTAAAAGAATGCTATAAACTTTCCTGAGGTATATCAAAAGCACAGAGAAACACATACTCCACACAAATTCATTTAGCTCTTTTACCTCTGTGTGTAATGTAAATTTGCGTGAACTGGTAGACTATTATTTTCTCATCTATATTTCATAATCACTGATCAAAACTTTTATTTAATTAATCAAACATTTTTCTCACCTATATATAGAAGATACTTTTCCCTGTTGTCTCTAGCAAGCACTTGCACTGTTTTTTTTCTTTTTCACCTTTTTTTTTTTTTTGACAGAGTGAGAAACTGGGTATTGAGCATGAAATGACAGAACAAAAGGATTTTTAAAGTCTTTGCATAGTTGTCTCTTTTCCTTAGTCAAGAAATTATCTACATTAGCATTAATTTTGTTTATCTAAAAGGTATTTAATCAGTTGACATATTTAGTCTTATATGTAGAATTCTATTTCTTTAGTCTGTTGTGCACAGTTTTAATTGCCTTTGTTATAAACCCAAGAAATATTAATTATAATAAGGCAAAATTTTTAGCTCCTTAGAACTCATCACTGTAATAAACAGCTCACTTTTCCCCATTCACCTCCTGGTTTCTCTGAACAAAGAGGTGCCCTGACTTCTTCAGTCCACCCCACAACTGACACTTCCTGTTTGATTTTCAGCTCCTCACCGTTTCCACTGCTGATACTAAATAAATAAATATATAAATATATTTTTTTATTCTTCTTATGACATGACAAACATCTTTACTGCTTGTGTCCTTTTGGTCTTGGAAACAAGACTTATTTGTCCAGTTTACAGCTCCTTTCTACCTATCAAATACTACTGCAGATAGGTTACTGTAGTCACTCATTTTAATATGCTGCAGCATGGACTCAGTATGTTTTATCAAAAATATTAGATGTGATCTAAAGGTCCAAACTTTTTAATCATCTCAAAATCTCATTTAAAAATCTCAAACTTTTTAAAAGGCCTAACCATTCAAATATTTTGTGCTGCTGGTTTTCTTTTTTATTGTGTACTTATAATGAGAGGTTGCATCAGGACAAATATTAGAATCAATTTGTGCATTTGAGCGTTCACACATACACAAACACACAATGTTCTGTTGTGATTTGTCCATGACGATGTGAAAATCAAGACTAAAGTGCTTCTGATACAGTTGTTATAAGACAACTGTGTTCTCATGCAGATACACACACACGCATAGATATAAATATAGTTTGGTTTATTTTTACTTGGTGATCAAGTCAAGACTACATGTTAACTGATCTATGTTAAAAAAAAAAAATTAAACAGAAGTCTTAAATATAGATCATCTTAATGAAAAAAGATCCACACCTGTCTGTAGGAAAAAGACGCAGAAAAGCTCAGACTTTTACCAGAAGTCATATGATGCTACCGTTCCTGGGAAAAGCCTTGACTTCCTTCCCTGAAAAGGAAATTCCCAGTGGTCTGGCTTTCCACTTACCAGGGCTTCAAGTCTGATGAAAAACAACAGACTGTCCACAAGTCCTTCCAGTGTAATCTATGTTTGCAGAGAGGACAAAAATGTAGACCAAGCATCCCATTTATCTTGCCTCTCCCTCAGCCCGTATTGGATGTGTATGTTTTTCCAGTTCTGTCCTGTGACAGTTCTGGGAGACTTCTACAAGTGCAGAAGTTAGTGGCTGGTTTCACAAAGATGAAAGCTTTCCCTAGGCATGTCTTCAATTTTAAAGGAAACATTTGATATAAATTTTCTTTCCTTTATAATAAAATTCTGAATGGTATTTCATTATTATTAGATGGCTTGTTGAGCAAGCTGCTTGATTTTATCGTGACTGAAGGTAGCAGTGGGATTACGTTCTTTGAATGTACACAGTGTGACTTCTATAATGGGAATAAAGAATGCAAGCAAGTAAAATGAAGCAAACAATAGAAACTAGGTCCTTCTCAAAGGCAGGATCTTGAGTTCAAAAGGTGTCATGCTAATATAATAAAGGCAACCTTTGAAAATAACTTTTCTGATATTTTCATCTATCAATGAGATTTCCAAGATTTTCTCCATTCAGATGTGGGACACCGTCTGTTTTATTTATCAGGAAGCAGAATGAAATCTCAGCCTTTTCTATGTTATAAAAGAGAAAAAATATGATGAAATACCACAGAGAAGCCATAATTCCCCAAAACTTTGGCTATACATGAATAGAGTTTTATATTTATTGAATTAATTTTTGTGGCATAAGAATACTCAGGTGATTATATGAGTGTAAATTGGGTATAGGATTCATTTGACCTACCTTTAGACATCTAAAGGTCTATTTAAGCCTGGGCCAGTCATGCTCGACCACCCTTACAAGCAGTGGAGTAAAACAGACTTATAGAAAAATGCATCTTGCTTATTGTAGACAGCTATTTTAGGATACGTATAGTTGCCTCCTGGATATGTCACTGTTGTCGATTAGAAAGAGAACCCAAGTTGACTGGTTTAGAGTCAAATGATTAATTTTAGATATACAGATTATCCTGAGATGAATTCTACCAGAATTTGAAAAGTTTGACCACAACCCATCAAAACGTGTATGTGCAACCAAGTTGTCATCGCAATTTGAAATTAATCCAGGCTCCAGTCCGCAGCTGGGCTTTAACCAAAGTTGAGGTGGAAGACAAACAAGCTGTTTATGGCTCCTCTAGATTCCCTTCTTTGCTTAGAGGTGTCAGCAAAGTTCATGTTAAAATTTCACCACCACCACCACCATGGTATCTACCTCATGCCAATACTTACTGCTCTCAGCAGATACACTGGGTCTGCACATTGCTCTGTACGCACTCAGGAATTCAATGTGAGCTGGTGGTTCCTGTGTCTCTGCCACTTTTTTTCACTCCCTCCAAAGGACTGGAAGCTTTTGGAGAGGCAGAATCACTCTTGCACATCCTTCATCTCCAGCTGAGCCTTCAGTCAGCAGCTGTGAGGAAAGTCATGATAGACAGGCCAGGAGAGATGAGCGTTGAGAGGCTGCTGCTGACAGACCCATGGCTCCCTCTGAGACTTCTGGTTCCTCCCTCCCCTTTCCTTCATCTCCAGATCAGGGTGGTTAAGTAGCATTCCCCCATTCCTAGCGGAAAGATTCGATCTCTTCTCCCCACTTCCTTTCTCTGCAGATCTATTAAAGACAACTGTTGTTATCAATTGTTTCTGTTTATTTTGTGTAGCAAAGAAAGTTCTTAATTTGCTTTTTAAAAGTTAATGTACATTTTTATTCTGTCATTGATTTTTCTGGGAAAATAAAACAAAATAGTGACTTTTCATTTGGTTTAGTTTCTAAAAGAATATTTTCATTTTGGTTGTTAAAAAAAATCCCTTTTTTTTCTGCCTTATGACTGCGTTAAAAATTCTTCATGAAGAAAAATGATGAAAAGTGACTGCAAAGGAAAGGAATTGAACTTCTTACTCTTACTGCATGTGTTTTAAAGAATTAATTTGATTTTCCTGTCAAATTCCCTCCTTTCTCTTTCTTGCACCAGAAAAATTCCTTGTTCTTGTAGACGTACAAGTATAAAGCTAACAAATGTCAGTTGCTGAATGGATAAAATATTTGAAGAAAAAACAACGTCTCTTCTTGTAAGTGTTGAGTAGCCAACCTTTACAGGGAACAGTTTATAAATTCTGTTTCTTAATTTTTGATAGTTTCAACTTCAAATCCAACAATGATGATAGTACCAATTTTGGGATTCACGGGTAAGCTTTTGAAAGTTACAATTTTAAATTAAAAAAGCATACAATTGCTCATTGCAATGATAGGATATAGTTTACTCAAATGATGCATCTATTTTGGTGATTCTGGTCAAATGATACAGATAAACTAGTGGTATTCTATTTCTGTTTGCGTCAGCTTGATAGGAAGATGTGAAAGCAAGGCTTTTGTAATAAAACATTGCAAGATGTCTTGTCTTTATCAATTATAACCAGAAACTGATGCAGAGAGCAGAAGTAAAGCACTGATGAGCTTTTAATGTCATTTTCAATGAAGATTATGAATTTCAAGATTCAAATTCAGATTATGTTTTATGCATAAATCAAATTTGGTTATCTTTGTAATAGATAAAGCAGTCATTAAAACTAAACTACTGGAGAAAAGAATACTTTTGCTAAGCAATTCTACAAGATAAAAGAATATTTATTTTTTTTTAACATATTTTTTCTGGATCCAGTTTTGGACCAATGAAGGTTGCTTGAAGCACATTGTAACATTAATCCAAGATGTTAAGGAAAGAGTGAGAAAGAAAAGGTTAGTATAAATATTCTTATATATTTCTTTGGAGACCAGAAGTATAGCTGGAACATTATGAAGGTATGGCATTTCATGAGCATTCCTATTATAACTGAAATATAATCCAGGTAAATAAGTGTTTCCCTCCCAGGAATGTTAGGAGATGAACAATTAGTCACATAACTGTAGTTAGACCCCTGGGAGCAATTCAGAAAGCAAGCACAGCAGTGCCTCACAAATAAAGCCCTCATTTAAAGGAAAACTTTAGGAATTCCCTGTAGGTTTACTGCATGGGAATGGTAAGAAAGGCTTTGATGAAGTCTGTTTAGGTAGGAAATCCCCTTTGTAAATGGCTAGGTAAAAGAGAGAAATCTTAAAGACTTTTAGAGGCTTTGATCCAAAACTCAGTTCAATCATGAAGGCGCTGCAGTCAGCCTCAAAGAGTCTGGAAGTATCCTGAGAACAGATCTGTCCTTCTTCATTCCTTCTTTTTAGATCTAGGAAGATATGTCATTCTTGCATTTCCCCTCATTTACACTATCTGATATCAGTATTCTGTCATAATTTTAACTTCTCTAATTCCTATTGTCAGACAGCTGAGAAGGCATATTTCATGTGCCCTGAAACCCAAAGAATTGATTTGAAATCTTAATCAACAGCTGAATCCTTAGGATAGTAAATGCAGACATACTGCCTTGAGGAGTCCTTGTCATTCGTATGGGAAATCAGAAACTCAATCCTGCTTACCTTTTTCAGCCTGCAGCAGAGGAGCACTGAACTTCAACAGGTAGATACAGAAGTAGCAAATCTGGAGAGTACTGTGTTCTTTCTCTGTCCCTCTGAATGATGGAGACAGATATTTTTTTTCTGGATAAAAAACTCGCTGGATGGCTGAGCCCAAAGAGTGGTGGTGGAATGGAGTTAATTCCATCTGACAGCCAGTCACAGATGATGTTCCCTAGGGCTCAGCATTGGCACTAGTATTATTTTTTTAATATCTTTATCCATGATCTATCTGGATGAGGGGATCAAGTGCACCCTTAGTAAGTTTGCAGATAACACCAAGCTGGGGGGGGAAAGCTGATCTGCTGGAGGGCAGGAAGGCTTTGCAGGGGGGTCTGGACAGGCTGGATCGATGGCCAAGACCAACAGTATGAGCTCCAACCGGGCTCAGTGCCGGGTCCTGCCCTTGGGTCACACCAGCCCCAGGCAGCGCCACAGGCCTGGGGAAGGGTGGCTGGGAACTGCCTGGGGGAAAGGCCCTGGGGGTGCTGGTCAACAGCCGGCTGGACATGAGCCAGCAGTGTGCCCGGGTGGCCAAGGGGGCCGACAGCATCCTGGCTTGTGTCAGACACAGTGTGGCCGGCAGGACCGGGGCAGTGACTGTCCCCCCGTACTGGGCACTGGTGAGGCCGCCCCTCGAACCCTGGGTGCAGGTTTGGGCCCCTCACTGCCAGACAGACACTGAGGTGCTGGAGCGTGTCCAGAGCAGGGCAGTGAAGCTGGTGGAGGGTCTGGAGCACAAGTCCTTTGAAGAGCAGCTGAGGGAACTGAGATTATTTGGTTTGGAGAAAAGGAGGTTGAGGGGAGAATTTATTATTCTTTACAATTACCTGAAAGGATGTTATAGCAAGATGGGTGCCAGTCTCTTCTCCAGATAACAAGTGATAGGATGAGAGGAAATGGCCTCAAGTTGCACCAGGGGAGGTTTAGATAGGATGATAGGGAAAATTTCTTCCCCAAAAGGGTGGTCAAGCATTGGAACACGCTGCTCAGGGAGGTGGTGGAGTCACCATCCCTGGAGGTATGTAACAGACATGTAGATGTGGTGCTTAGGAACATGGTTTAGTGATAGACTTGGCAGTGTTAGGTTTGGTTGGATGCGATAGCCTTAAACTACGGCCCGTGGGCCGGATACGCTCCCCCAGGGTCCTCAATCCGGCCCCCCGTATTTACAGGCCCCCCCGCCCCCCCCCACCGGGGGTTGGGGGGGAAACCAAGCAGACGCAGATGACCTCCTGCCATTTCATCCGCGCGCTGGCCCCTTGGTTAAAAAGTTTGAGGACCCCTGGTATAAAGTGTCTTTTCCAACCTAAATGATTCTATGATTCTATGATCAATTCGAGTGAGATCTGATGTCGTTTACCACACTCATGAATTTTATACGTGGCCTACCGAGATTGGTAAACTTTCAGAAGATGACTGAGCCTATTTCTTAAGTTTCAGACAGTGCACAGAATGTAGATTAAGTAATTAGAATTCATGGAGGGAATTGGTAGCATTGCTTTTGATTCAGAGGTGGTAGAACTTGTTTGGTTTGTTCATTCATAACTTACACTACAAGGAGACTGGAATAGGTATACACGTTACAGTAAGCAATATATATTCTACAGTAAGAATATATTTCTAAAATATATTACAGACTAGTTTTTGTTCTTTCTGAAAGGCAAAAAGGGTGGAAAGCAGGTTGTGAGTATGTTATCATATTGTTGGAGTAAGGGGCTGATTGCAAGTGAGGGAGAGAATGCTCCTTCTCTGAGAGCAACTGAGTATGGGATAGGGTAATAAATAAGGAAGATGAAGCCTGAGCATGTCCTAGGAGTCTAATATTGAAGGAACAGGGACCTATTGCAGCACTACTGAAGTAAGATTTCAGAGATGGGAGACAGTCCCAGATTTTGTTCAAATCACGGTTCTTTTAAGTTGCTGGACTGCCAAGAACAGGAGGAAAGGTCTCCCATTAGCTCCTGGAAACATGCAGTGGCCGTGATATAAATTTACGGTGAGTTGTTTTATTTTGTAAGCAATCTCATACAGGGAATCTGCACTTTCCCTGTTTAAATTGTGGAAATAGCTGGCTTTTTGAGAATAGAGAGTTTCAGTGTACTTTGGTTAACTTGTTTTAAAGAAAAGATGAGTAGTTCCAATTTAAGAGTTCAGCCAACTCAGATTCACCATAAACATAAGACTAAAATGATATTAGGGCACAGAAGAAAATACTTGAAATTAGTAAATATAAAACATAGGTAAGAACAATACTTTTATAAATAACTTCATTAATTTAAAATGTAATATCAAAATGTTTTTTTGAGATCATAGTAGGTGTCCAAAACCAAAATTTTCATTTCTGAAAGGGTAATACATAGGTCTTACAGCTGACCCACAAAAATGTATGATAACTGATTTTCAAGCCAACACCTGTTTCAGTACAGAAAATCTCTGAAAACCCACAGACCAAATCATACCCTTACATTCTTGGAATAAGGTAATTTTGAAGGAAAATTAGTCTGTTGTGAGGGGGAAAAGTTTCCTGTAGTAGAGTATTTCCAAGCTATTTTTAAAGTACTGAGGAAGTTATAATGTTACATCAAGACATGATGACAGATTATATTCTACTTGTGTTGTTCTGTATGCTGCTATTTTATTTTGGCTATTACACATAAGTACATGAAGCGATGCATGTAATAGTGGTAGGATTGGTATTCATGTAAGTAGAGTCTTCAGCTGTTCTCATTGTAAAATCTGTTTAAAGTTTAAGTAACACAAGACCCATTCTTTCATGAGAGCCCTCAAGGCACAAGATAGTGTCTTTAAAAACTGGTGACTCAAATACAAGAATTGCAGATAAGAAAACGGTCACTTCTTAATGTAGGTGGGATTCCAAGAGGAGGTTAGGGGTTTTGTTTCCTTTTTGTTTTCCAAAGCTCTCCTGTGATTTCATAAAGCACCAAACCAAGAAAACAATTCTACAAGCCAAAAAAGTTAAAATACACATAACTCCAGTACTCTTGAGACTTAGGAACAGTGCATGATAAGTAGGAAGAAACAGCTTTGAAATGAATCCAATGTCACGTCATTGAAAACTCTAACTGGAAAGATAACTTTTATTTTTTATTTTTTCAGTCTGCAGTGATTTACAAAGCTTCAAATGCCCACAAATCTACTAAGCCAGGCCATTTAAAGAATCTAAATAAGCTTGCACGGTTTTAAGCTTTCTGACTTTGAATATTAGCTTTGAAGTCATGCCAAAAACTGGCTGCAGCAGAGCTGCTTTAGAGCTGAATTCCTGACACTGGAATTAGTGTTGGGTGTGTGGCATGCCTAATGATAATCTTGACCACGCTTACTGTAGACAGCCATCACACATGGTGCCTCTGAGTCAATAATTCTCCCAAGATAAGATGTGGAGCATCCTGGCTTTTTTTTCGTTTTTACAGACTGGTGTTTTGGACACTGTCCATTCTGCAAATCCAGCTTGCTTAATGACACATGGTGTTTTTCTCCAGGACAGAAAGATCACTTGAACGCTCCTTTAGTTAGCTCCTGGTGAACTGTTATAGCAGGAACTTAAGAAAAACATTAAAAGTTAAAATGCCTCACATATAGGCTATAACCAGAATTAATTGTATTCTCAAGTTACTTAAATTTCCAGACTTGTTACAGCATCAGTGTTTTGTTTACACAAAAGCTTAATATTTTTATCAATACAAATATCATCACTGTGTAAAAGAAGTAAACTAGCATGCTACTTCATCTGTGTAACAGCACACACCCTCCCTGTCATACTTTTTTTGTTCTCTGTGCTGCAGTGAAGAGTATATGCTTCTGTTCCTGAAGGCTTTTGAAGTAGTACAGTATGTCAGAGGTAAAAAGAAAATCATACACAAGTAGACTGAGTTTTTTCTAAAACACATGCACATACGTCACCGTCTTCCTAACAAAAAAAAAAAAAAAAAAAACAAAAAACAAACAACAACAAAAAAAACCCAAACAACTCCTATCCTGTGCTCAGAAAGGTAACCAACAGCATTTTCATTGAATTTAGTGGAGCAGAATCAAGATCTAGGTTCCCAGAAAATAAATATGTCTTTCACTCAAACATTAGTCACTATGAAAGAACAGATAATTCATTTGAAATATGGGACTCTTAAAATGCATTCTTCTTCCTGGCTAGATGATTTCATTTAACTTTTATGACACGATTAGTCATCCTATCGTGATGCAGCACAACGTAACTGAACATATCAGGCATTTCAAATAAGAGTTGCCTTGCAGATTCGGATGTTGGCAATGGTTTTACAGCCCATTCTGTCTTCAGCATAGGAGTAGATTACACAAACATGGCAAACATTAAAAAATGGTTTGTTTATTCTATGCATTCTGAACCCTATTTATGAATTTTCCTGCATCTCAAATGATATTCCAGTCCTATATTTAGAAAAAAATAGAGAGTGAAAACTCCACAATGTAAACATGATACCTGTCAGCAAAATTCATGTTTCACAGACCTTTGGCAATTACAATTTTCTAAGTTAACGTATTGCTACAAAAATTGTGTTTGAACTTTATTTTCCACTGCTTTATAGCTTGTGAAATTACTACTGCTTTAACAAAGAATGAAAAATATGGCATATAAAATATATTAATTTTGTAAAAAAACCAACATTAGTTATCTAGAAATCTATATTTTAATTACAAAAAGCCTTACCAACAATAGCAACACAAAATATAAATTTGAATTTAAGATGAGAAAGCAAAACATATATAACTAAGAAATTACTTGATGCTCAGAAGCTGGGTTAAATTTCATTCCTTTTACTTAAACATAACAACCACTGGCTAAATTTAATTATGATATTCTGAAATAAACTCTGAGGTGCTGTGTTACTACATCTTGGAATATTTGATGTGTGAAAAATATGTAGAGAATTTTTAAGATTCTTTTATCATGTATTGAATGTTTGTGAAATGATATTTTTTTAATAGCTGTCACCTCTAAAATACTTTATTTTGTTTTAATGATCTAAAATTTGCTGTTAGAAGATGTTACATGATTTACTTAAAACTTTTAAATTTTTATCACTCGCTTTCATGGACTGATTATGATGGAAGATATACATACACTAGGTATTTTATCTCTAGCTCAGAAAAACAAAACCAAACAAACCCAAAAATGTTGGAAACCAAATATTTTTACGTGCAATACTCAACATCTCAAATCTATCCTCCATTTTGCTAAAGCAATTCCATTTGTGTCATGGGTTACTTCAGCATTTTTGTGAGTATGTTTCCAAATGTAAAATATTCTACAGTCTGTAAACAAAAGATGCTTTCAATAATTTCCTGAAAAGAACATAGCAAACAGAAATATAATGGTCGTGAAATGTATATATATTGTCTGTTTGTAAAATATGCCAATACCTAAGGGTCTAAGTTAAAATACAGTCAGCTATGCCATTTGTTGTGGGTTTAGTTCATTTCATACTGTTCATGGTGCGTTGCAGCAAAACTTTCAAGTTCTTAATTAAGAATTATTTTCTTTTCAGAAGTTCACTTAAGGAAGGAAGTAGAATTATATTTACTAAAAGATTTCCCACCCACCCCACCCCCGCCCTTACATTTATAGAAGTACCTTTCATGTTTATATTATAGCAGACATTCTAAGGATGATTTTGCTTTAATTTTTCTTGCTTTAGATGCTTTTTTATTTGTGTTAATAAATTAATATTTTTCAATCAAGACTTTGATTAATTGAAGTCATAGTATTGTTGCGGCTACCACGATGCTCAAAGGATACAGGCAGGACAAATTATGAAGGAAAAGAACTGTCTTTTAAGCTATGTGTCAAAAATATGTTTTGAATTTATATGTCACTGATGGAGTCATGGGAAGTAAACATAATTCTAGAACATCTTGTATTGTATGTAAGTAGCCACTTTTTAAGCAAATGAAGTTTCCCTCTTCACTCTCATTCAACTGTAGTTTTTCTTTAAACTATTAGATTGTGTTACAGAGGTAGGTTTTAACTTTAGAAAAAGCATATTGTTTAAAGAAAATAATTCTCACAGATATTTCTTAATATAACATTTAAAGATAAAGAGGATCTTCTGTCTTTTATTGCTAAGAAGTGTAACACCATTAGTCTCAAAACTATCACTTGTGGGATAAAAATCCTGGCTCTGCTGATGTCATAACTGTCACTGACCTCACCGTTATCAAGACATTGCCACTGATTTATATCAGTATGAGATAAAACTCAGGCTTCAAGATATTGTCTTAAATTTGACAATCCAAAACTGAACAGCTTCTCACAGGCCTGCAAACAGAACTGTTCATTCTTCTGAGTCTTACATGGAAATGCCAAATGTCAGCTGCTTTGCGCGCTACTGTTCAGAAAGGCTGGCATACTGTGTTTCAGAAATTGGCCTTCAGAGTGGAACAAGCGCATTGAGAATGCAACCAGCTGCTTCTTCATGAGAATAATATCATAAATGAATGTTATCTTCCTACATACAACCTAAACAAAAGGACTGTCAAATCAGAAGTTGCCATAGATAAGAAATCTGCATCCAGTACCTCTGCTTGTGTGAATTGACTCTATAGAGCTTGCCCTTTTTCCTCTGGTTGGGGATTTACCAACATGAAATAGGTGGAGAAATAACTTTTTCATTAAGTGCAAACAAAGATAAATGCTCTATTTCACCTCACATTTTCTTGACTTGACAAGGTAGTTTTTTCCATCAGAACACATGCATTTTTCATTGAAATATGGAACTTCTGAAATCTTTACTAAAGTTTATTGTACATGCTAAATTCTGAACACCTACATATGTATGTGCATGTATATATACATATACATACATACATATATATATATATATATATATACACTGCCAAATGCAAGGGAATTTTGCTAAGAAAGCCAATATCTAAGGAGAAGTTATTTCTTAAGATTTCCTTTGTTTATTTTATAGATTCCTAGGTCAGACTATTTTTTTTCCATATATTGTTTCAGCTTCTGCTTATACCATAGCATTTGTGTTCCTTCCATTCTAATTGTGTAGAGGGTACGATTTCAATTTTCTAGCTTTAAAACTTGAAATATTTAGGCTTTCTGGGGTCATAATTTTGCATTTAAAAAAAAAAAAAAAGTAAAACAAATCCACACTCAAACAAAAAACAGTGCCACAATTTAGTCTTCTAAGATTATTATTTGGGGTATAGGAAATCTTTTCTTATGTTCATAGCAGGACGATGCCCTGCTTTCTAGATGCTGCAGCAATATGAATAAAACTCAATGATTTGCCTGGGAAAAGAACTTTACGCATTTTTTGAAAGAGACTAAGCAAATGTACAGTATATGTATCTATAAATAAAGCCTCTTTATCTTGTCTGAGGAGGTTATACTTTGTTTCAGCAGCCTATAGTCTAGAATTCTTTGGAATGAAAATTACCGTGCAGACGCTGAATATTTACTTGGTCACTAGTTAAGGCACTATGTCAGAAAGAAGTCATGTAATCTCTGTAAAAGCATGATTCTCAAAACCAAAGTAAACACTCAAAAAAAAAAGTAAACACAAAAACTCCTCCAAATGACTTTTATGATATTGGGGCCTGATTTTTTTTTTTTTTTTTTTTTTTTTTAATAGTAACACAACAATAGAAACAAAATGGAGAATAAGCCCCACAGTTTCTCCCTTTTAAACCTCCAGCTAGATAGATTGAATCTCTTGCCTCTTAATACTTTTCATAGGCTTTGAAATAGCTGAAAGTAAATCAGACATCAAGCACTAACCTTTACCTTCCCAGAGATACAAACCAAGGGAAAAATTCCGTTCTGTTTGGGACCCAAGAGCCAAGCATGCTAGAAATTACTCCCATCCCTGTATTATTAGTAAAAGCCATGGCTGTGCAGACAGACAAAAGATTTCTATCAAAGCCAACAAAAAGTAGCTAATCTGCTTTCAAGTTTCGAACTAAATCCCCCTGAGATGCTGTAGCTCTAGAAAGGTTTGTTGGTTTTGGTGTTGGGGGCTTTTTTAAGTATGTTTATAACTAGAAAAAAATATATATCATAGACTACAAAGTGTGGAGCACTTTTCAGTTCTCTTTTAAAGTGCTTGTTTAATTGATTTTTTTGTTTTTGTTGCAAATGGTGATTTCTCTCTTGACAACAGCTGCTGTGTTTTTTGTAGAATCTGGTAAGCATCAGTGCTCCAAATGAGCCTGAGTCTCAGGAGGAGGAAGCAGGGAATCAGAAAGAGCATTGTGCCTCTTTTGTCACTATTCTGTTAGCAGCCTTGAGTTAATGTATGCCTGCCTCTCAGGCAAAGAAACTCGACAACTTGTCCTTGTTTGAAACGATAATACACCACTGGCTCAATTTTCTAAAAATCAGTCTTCTCAGCTGTGGCAACAGACATGTTTTTTCTGTTGTGTGATGTATGCAAAGAGTATCACCATACGCTCAGCACTTGGATGATGGGATTTTAAATGTCAGGAAATAAATGAAAATATCAACAGTTTGGCAATAGGAACATTTCTGTTTAATGTGAACCTGACTTTCTGAGAGCCTTTTTGTGAGCTACTCCCTAAAACCTAATCAGCGAATATTAATTTAAAACTGAAAAATGACAGTAGATTTGAGTTTGCCTATGTGTAGTGAATTTCATTGAGGAAGAACCAGAATATTCTATCTTGTTACGGATACAGTGAGAGGGATACTTGAGGCAAGGTTAAATCTATTCCACAGTTTAATTTCTATTCCACAGTTTAATTTTTAAGATTAATAGAAAATTTGAATTTTCAGATTATTTTCAATTTGTGAGATACTTGTCAGTATTTAAGAAGATATTTTATAAAATTTCCTTATTGAAATGTTGTGCTATTTTTCCTGTTTTGTTTGGTTTGCACTACTCAACATTCACACATACATACACTCTTACTCATTCACTCTTAAAATAAGCAAAGTAAATACTTTGTTCCCCCTTTCATAATTAAATTGAGCTTATAATAGAGTTTCTGCAGAAATCAAACTGTTCTTCATTCGCAGTAACATCTCCTGATGCCCTAACTTAAGGCAACATATCTGTGATAATTTTTTGTTAAATAAAAATTTGTATGTAGGCAATACCCCTGTTTTCTGTGTGAAATGTGAGAAAAGTTAGAGTAATCATGAGAGTTTGTAGGGATTTATGATGTCATTAGTAGGGAAAAGAGTAGTAAAAGAGTAATAAGGACATTTATAAATGAGTTTGTAGCAAGGTCTTAGAGAAAATAGAGGGTGGCAGTAGTCTGAGTGAGATATAGCAATGAAGTGAGGCGAATGGCGATACAAGGCCTTGCATATGGAAAGGAATTCACCCACAGAAAGAACTTTGCTTCTGCATCTGTTCCCATTACAGTCAGTAGGAAAATTTGAAGATATCTGTCACCTTCATTGGTAAAGGCTTATAAACACCTTTCCATTCATTGGAATGAAAAAAATGACATTGGCAAGACTTCCGTTCACCTAAGTTATTTATTTGCCTCTGTTTTTTGTGGAAATAACACTATGGCAATCTAAACCCTCACTCTCTGTGTATGTGCGCATGTACATACGTTTCTGTGAATAAATGCATTCAAATATACATATAGCAGGCAGCAATATAAGCCAGCAGTGCTGAAACTGAGTGCAACTGAGACATTCCTACATTGTTTATTCTGAGTCTGAAGCAAATCTATTGTAATATTCCCTTCAGCCATCAGCACTCTTACTCCTTTGTAATATAGAGCAGTGCCGATATATTCTTAGTGTGTTTTTAAAAAGATTAATGCTTAGCAATGAACTCCATATAAAAGGTTTCCCTTCAAATGACATCTTGGGTTCACTGAATCAATGTAAAACACGAGCTTGTATCATAAAGGTCACAGTTAACACTGTACTTGGCTGCCAGGTGCTTGGTTTAATATAAGCTGAATTAGACCCCACTTTTTTCCCCCAGTACAGAAATTTAAGAGTAACCACCACTGAAGCAAGAAGGTTTTTTCAATTGTAACTTAGACACTGACAAGTATTAGATTCCTGGAGGTGTCCTTCACATTGGCCACCTAACTGATAAGGTATTGCTTTATTTTAACTGTCAAATATTTTTAAAAGTGTGGTGTGGCTAGAGTTCAACGAGGACTAAAAGTTTGGCTCCAAGGTAATGGGAGACACCTCTCTCCATCTGGAGTAAACAGCCCCGAGCCCTCTTCTGGAGTTAGGCTCTACAAGAAGTTCAAACTGAAGGAGAAAAGGGGCTCTTCTCAAGTAAAGCTTTCTGGTTCAAAAAAGTTCCTTTTATTCTGCAAAGGACTGAGGTCCAAATCCCTCTGCTGACAGGCTAGGGTTCAGTCCCAGTGTGAATTCCATCTTGCCTAATTAGATATTTGAAAGTGAGACATTCAAATCTAAACTAATCTATCTAGCTTTCCTTTGTAGTTACTAGTAAGAGGATAGGAGCTTCTGCTGATTATCCCAGACAGCTATTCTAAGAGATATCTCTGGATGTGTCTATTTCTCTTTAGATCATAAAGTCAGCCCAGGGTGAGTACTTCAGTCTTAGAAATGAAGCTTTTAGTTGGCTGAGTTAGGATAGATGAATCCCTCTCCAAGTCTCTAACCTTAATGATAAAGTACCCTAATAGAGTGAGTCTTGGTTAAACCTGTTTCAATTTGAATAAAAGAAACAGCAATATTCACTTGGGGGGGGGGGCAGGGAGAAGGCAGAGGAAAGATTTCCTTGCCAGCTGATTAAGTCATAGAAAGCTGCTGGATTGTCAGCCCACTACATGTTCTAATGAATATGCATATCGAGAAGAATAACACAAGCAGGAGACAGTGACAAAGGCTCGCTTCGGAGTGTAGGAGCCCAGCATGCTTAAGGCTGTGGGTGCCCACAGATCAAATCCAGTAAAGGAAGGGTGATGTTCTAACCACAAAATTTAGTCATAAAAGGTACTTTTTCTCCTCATTATGCATAGGTAGACTAGGTCCTAGAGGTATGAGTGGTAAAAAATCCTTAATTTTCTTAATATTTGCAGATGTTAAAATCTGAGTCGGTCATCAGCTGCCACTGCACTGTCAAGTATTTAAATCTTCTGCCAGTGTTCAGGGCACAAATTAAAGTGCTTATCCTTGAGAGATTTACACTGCTAGGAGATTTAGAAGCCACAGAGATTATGTGGTTCTTTTGAAAATCTGGCATTGAAAGAGGAGTATGTGATAAAACAGATGGCCACCAGGAGCTCCAAGGACCACCTTGACTTATGGCATTTCAGTAGAAGATGGGAACTGCAACCACAGGTTTAGCCTAAAGAGAAAGACATGAATATTATTTTTTTTTCCTTTAGTCTTTAGTGTTTGCTATGCAGAACTCTTTCAAAGGGTGAAAATTTGTGTCAGTTCTTAGCACAAACCTAAAGAGTTATTTCTTACAGTCACTGAGCAAACATTTTGTTCTCCATCTTCTACACTGCAGTCAGGTCTGTGAGGTCTAAGGATCAATGTTGCCTAACTGTGGCTCCCAAGCATCAAGGGCCTAGCCACAGCTTTCCAAACAGACTTGCTCTGTAGTCAATGGAAAGAGGGAATCCTGCAGAGAGTTATTCATCTAGCTAGCAAACTACTTCATCTCCAGATAGGTGTACAAGTGAGTTGGATCGATCCCCCTTTGGAAAGGCTTATCTCTTCCCACAGAATTTTTGCTCTCTACAAGTACCTGAAAGGAGGTTGTGGCAAGGTGGGTCTCGGTCTCTTTTCCCAAGTACAAATGATAGAACTAGAGGTAATGACCTCAAGTTGTGCCAGGGGAGGTTTAGATTGGATGTTAGAAAATATTTCTTCCCCAAAAGGGTTATCAGGCACTGGGCCAGGCTGCCCAGGGAAGTGGTAAAATCACCATCCCTGGAAGTGTTCAGAAAATGTTTAGATGTGGTGCTCAGGGACATGGTTTAGTGGTGGGCTTGGTAGTCTGGAGTTAACAGTTGGACTTGATGATCTTAAAGGTCTTTTCCAGCTGAAATGATTCTATAAATTACAGAGACAGTTTAGATGATGAGTTGAGCTTACATGGCTGAGCCTTCCAGTGGCTTAAAGGCAGATGAGATAAAACCCACTCAGTGTGTCCAGTACCCGTAAAATCTCTCTGCAAAGACAGGTCTTCACATTAACTCAATTTTTTGTTGATTTTTTAGGGGGGAGGAAGTTTTATTTGTTGTTGGGAGGAAGATGGGGAATGGGATTACAGTAGCTGTTGTTTGGGTTTTTTTTCTAGAAAATGTAAGTAAATAACTGTTTTTTTAATAACTTTTTGTGTCTCCATTCGATACGTTTTATGCACAAGAGTAACCTTGATTTATTGGCTGTAGATAAATGCTCAACTGTATCTTCTAATATTAGAGAAGGTAACCTCCTCGTCTTTCACCATGTATTTCCTCTTCTTCAAAGAGGCTTTATCTAGACTACAGAGTGCTTGACTGCTTCCACATTTCTATAAAGTCAAAAAGTAGATGATCTACTGAGAGAATCGCCTTCCTAGAGAAACCATAAAAAAATCCAAGAGGCAGATACTATGCTAACAAATTCATAATAAAAACGGATCAATGTTAAAACAGTCTTTGAATACGTCCACAATAATGATCGGAGGGGATGGGTCGGGGGGTAGGAAATAAAAAATTATGAATCTGTGTCTAAATGGCCTTTCCACTTACTGTTACAGAAAGCATAAATTATACACTTTGTTACCATCTGTAATGTCAGTATCAGCAGCTGCTCCCAATTTACTGCATGGTACTATTGTACATATTATTTGCTTTGGAAATTATTTGCAGTTTCTGGAGCTACATCTTGACTGATGTATTTTTTTTCTGCATTCCACAAATTTACAAAGCTATAGCTAGTTAGCAGGAGTGACTCTACAGTTAATTTTTCTAGTACTGTTTTCCTTTCTGCCATCTTCCACCAATGTTTATTTAATGTTATGTACATGAGAATGGTGTTTGAGTATGTGTATGTGTGTAAATTTACAACCTGATATATGCTGACAGAGTTTACTTTCCAGATATTTGTGGAAACTGCTAGTGCCTTCTGTTAGTCTGACTTCACATCATTTGGATCTTATCCTTTTAGGATAATTTCCTAACTATGGAAAAGAGAGCACTGAAAGAATAAAAACACTGAAGACAGCAGATGTAAAACCTGTTTAGAAAATAATCTTTCAGGAAAAAATGAGGAGGAAGGAAGAAATAATTACAATGCAAAAAAATTTCCAGTGATTTTGGCTATAAACTTCCTTGAAGTTCAAATAGACACAATTCTTAGGTTTCTCTTAGGTGTCAGTTACGCTCTCACACAGGGGATGGGCCAGGCTAGTATGGAACTTGTGTGTTCTGCCCTGTTTGCTGGCTGTCGAGCAAGGAAAACAAGGTTATATTAAGCAAAAATCCTAAGACACTTCTTACTGGAATGGTATGTCAGTCTTATAGTGTGTGATGGATAATGAAAGATAATACTGACTTTGAAATTTAGTCATTTTATTCCATTCTTGATCAAGGACTGTAGTGTTAGGCTCTTGTTGTCTGACATAAAAATAACTGATGGTCTGGATAAATATTCAGTTGTTTTCCTGGAACATATCAAGAATGTTCATTAGAAACACGTTTCTGTACAGTGTCAGCCTTATACCTTTGTGGCTCTGTGGATTGTAGCTGCTCCAGGCTATTAAATATCAGACCTTCACATTCTTTCATTTTGTAGTCAGCAAGAAATGCTTTGCAAAAAGATGTTGTAATAGATGAGAGACTCTCAAAAGGTCTTTTTCACTAAACTTTTAGAAAGTTCACAATTTAAATCACTAGAACCTTTGTGTAGTATAATAATTTCTTCCCTTCAGCTTTACTTTTGTAAGGTATCTTCTGGAAATTTGATCATCTATTTTCTTATACAGTGTTCTCCTCCCACCTCCTTTCTCTCTTTTTTGTCCCCTCTCTCTCTTTTCCTTTCTCTCCCATATTTGCTATCAGATTTTCTTTTTATTTTTCCTTTTTTCTTACATTCCAAGCCTAAGTTTTACATTTTATCTGTGGGTAGATTTGGTGCTTGGGCATAGCTATAAAAGACCACTTGCAAATTATTTGTCAGCTAATACAATCTTTCATAAATATCTCCCAGAACTTCATAAAATTAAGTACTTGGTGAGTTAATACTTGAAAACACCATTCTCAGAAGGCTGTGAGGGTGCTATTTGTTTATTTACTTATTTTATTTTCTAATGATCAAAGTTTCCTAAGTAAAAAAGATCCACTAACTTTTAGCTGTGCTCTGAGGATTCTTCGGCAGTTTTGGAAGTGTTCTTTCTTGCCTCCAGGGTTTCCAAGGCAATAAATTTCATAAAGAGTAAATATATTACAGAAATAATAATAAACCAAATTAAAATAAGAATTTTATAAATTATTTTATTTATAAAATACAAAACCAGAAATAAACCAAAACAGAAATAAGTGTTAATTGTTGCTTTTAAAACAAAATAGAAAAATAACAGCAGGGATTTTGGGGGCGGGGGGGGGGGCAGGGGAGGGGGGGGGTGTGAGGGTTGAAGACAACTGTCATTTACACTTCCTTTTGCCCTTCTCAGAATTTCAGTAATTTAAGCTGTGTTGGTTTGGGGTTTTTTTTGGTTTGGTTTTGGTGTGGTTTTTTTTTTCAGGAGAAACCAAGACAATTCTAACTACCACTTCTGTACATCCCCTCTGTTTCATGCATTATCCCAAACAGTAAGAAATAAAGACAGACAGAATAAAATCTGAATGAAATATGTAGTTGAAAATTTTGTAAGTAATCTGTATGGTCAAACATAGTATTTCTTTATTGTGTTACAATGGAAAGACATTCTGAAGGTGACAAAATCAGAGCCATAAAAATTATTTTCTACTAGTGTTAAATATGTAAAGAAAAACTGAAATAACATAAATACTGGCATTCAAATACCACCAGAAGAAAATAATTATTATTAATAAAAAATATAATTAAAAATTAATTAAAAATAAGGTCAAATGAAATAGGATTTTTTTATATAATTATAGATATTAGCATGTTATGCTTCACAATGTACATACGTCTGATAAGTGTAAGTATCTGGGGCTAGGCTGAAGAGACTCGGTAGTTCTTGCTGCTCTTCCTCTGTGCCAGACTCTCCATGACCTTCAGCAAGACCTTCATGTTCCCTATCAGCAAAACAGAAACAATGATATTTAGAGAAAAAATCTGCAGCTACAGCATTTCAGCTGCCGATCTCACCCTAAGAAGGATTCCCAGGCTGCTAGTGATTATGTCTGTGGGAACACATTTCTGGTAATGACACCGCTATGGTGAAAAATGAAGGTCATCTCCTGCCTTTAATGTTCCTGTGCAGCCCCACTTTTGCAAGAGGTGTTAACAGCAGAGTCCTAGCTATGCTCTGTCTCTGTTTATTGCTCTCCAAAATTCACTTGTAACTGGATGTAGACTGTGTGTCCTGTCTGAGACCGCTGCGTGGGGGCAGCCTGGTACTGAGCTGTCATCATGTTCCTTTTGCGGGACTGTGGCATCCGGACGGGGTCTTGGCAGTTTTTCTGCGTATGTGCGTGTGCGTAAGCGCACCCATGTGTGTGTATGCAAGTTGATTACTTGCTCCTTTTTTTTTTTTTTTTTTTTTTTTTTTACAGTCACCTCCTTTTGTGTAAAGTGAAAGCAGAGTGGGGAAAAGCTGCTGTAGCGATATTCTTTCTGCAGGTGGAAACAAGCCTGTGTAAGGCAAGGCAAAGGTGAAGTCAGACTGGATACTAGGAAGTATTTCATGGAACCAGCCACTGTCTAAGGTAGCTGTATGAATAGCAGACTTCATGTAAACGTGGTTTTGCTTTCACTGTACTTATTTTTTTGAGCTTTTGCATTGCTACAAGCCTGCTGACTGCAAAACACTCCTGCCATTTTGTGTTCTGGCTGGAACCAGAAAGACAACTTATTCCAGGCTATCTGCAAGAAACTTCATTGCTGTTTCTCTTTGTAGCTTTTATTAAAGCTAATCTAAAGCAAAAAATTGAAGAGGTGTGTGTATACTACCCCATTTAATAAAATGTAAAAATGTTCTAAAGAAACTAAAAACTTTATAAAGGTACAACAATGATAGCTTTTTAAATGTTTAATTTACTAGCTGCTGCTCCAAGATCTTTTACATTGCACTTTGAAGTACTGTCTCCTATAAATGCTGCAAAGAATCAAGGAAAGAGTAAAACAAATGAGATGCAATATAGTTTTCAAAATTAATCATGAAGAAAATGTTAGCATTCTTGATGACTGAGCTAATTAACAAGGGATGAAATGAAAGATGACAAGATGGAAAGCTATGTTAGAGACTTAGTGTCACAGTACATTGCTTAGCTAAGCAAAACTCCTTTTCAAAGGAACAGTAAACATTAGCATGCTTAAAAAAAAGAAGAATTCTGAAGCACAAGAATGTTCTTAGTAACTAATATCATAGATAGAGTTTGCTTCAGTCTTCAATACTCTTTTCAAAGGTAAGCTTTCCAGGCAACTGAACGCATTAAGTACTCTGATACAGTACAAGAGCATGTTAATTTGTAAGAAAAAATAAATAAATAAATGAGGAGAGCTGTAACATGGAGTTGCCACACAGGTTCTGCTGCTGCTGTACAACGGCTTCATTGAACTGAACTTGAACTGGTAACATCTAGCAGGGAATGCTTACAAGTTCAAAAGTAGATATATTCATATTTAACTTAAATTCTGTGCAATTTTTTTTTTCCCCAAAAGTACTTCTTCAAACTTTTCACTCTGCTTCTTAAAACATTCTGGAAAAGCCTCTATCTTTATCCTCGTTTTCAGTTCCCATTTAGCCACAAGTGCCATCCTCAAAACCCATTCTTTGCTGCTTAACTCTGTAAGTCCCTGCACACACAAGGTGCTGATGCTGGATCCTGTCAGGAGTTAATTAGTTTCTTTAAGCTCTTGTTCAAGTTACGATTCCTGACAGTTTCAAACTCTGCCAGAAAAAAAAGCTTTCTTATTAAAAAAGTGTGATCCTTTATCTTCAGAGCATGCCCAGAATAAAGAAAAAACCACACAAACAAAAAAGCACCAAACCCTGACAGATTACATAGCAGGACAGACTTGGATGTGTATATTTTCTGAGTGGTTACCAGGAAATGCAGCATGTTTCTCTCTCCTCCAGTAAGTAAAACTTACTTATGTATGATGAGTAGCTCCAAAAGATTTAGAGGCAGATTTGTACCAAAGTAAGCCAACAGACCACGGTGAGAACAGTCAAATATAAAATACTCAGGATCAAAAAATTCCTCCTTTGGCTTACTCAAGGCAGTCTGGTAATAGGGGTGTTCTTGAAGGATATAGAAAATTAACTTATATCGTTTCTCTGCATTCAACACCACATAGGTGATTTATGTTTCTTACAGCACTGGTAAGTAACTTACCAAGCTGCTAACTATTCCCTTTCTCTTCAGATTTTTGTTGATTTTGTGCTTTTGTCTTTTCTAGAAGAAAAGGGAGTAAAAGGCATGCCTTGCCTTAACATGGAACTTTGAATAGAAGCTTAACTTCAGTTTAACGTTCCATAGTTCAAGAACCTAGGAGAAGGAGATCATGTATAATTTCAGAGATGCTTACTCATCTCTGGCTACTTTTAACAGGTAACTCCCAGGCCATCCTCTGCTCATCAATCATAATTAGCTCAATCAGGGCCTTGCTTAGCTACTATCTAAAAATTCCTTCCTCTAAATACGATCGAGTACTCTAGAGGTAGCTGAAGATTAAGCAGGAATTATTGCGGTCGCTAAATATGTTTAATGATCTGACTCTAAAATCATGAGCTCAAAAACCCCAAAACCCTCCACAAAGACTCTCACCCAAACCCAAGAAAACAGGGGAAAAGGAACTCACCTAAGGAGGATTCACATGCAATGTGAACATCTCTGGAAATTTTATTTATGCAGTGCTGAGGAAATTCATCCTCGCACCAAATCCTGTAGCTGGGCTAATGAACTTGAAGGCATCAAGTGTTTGCTTGGCCCTATTCTTAACAGCACTGTAGTTAAAAGGATTTTCAGTCTAGAGGAAGCTTTAGTAAATGCACTAAAAGAAGACCTCATTCTTTGTCCTTTACAAGTATGTAATGGCAGGGCAGGATAACACGCTTCTTTGCTTCTGTTCAGAAAGAAAGAGTTCACCCTAGAAGGATATGTGATACAGTTTGACAGATAAGTACATCACTCTGTTTAAACAGTCTATTTTTTCTTTGCTGTAAAAGGTTCAAAGGTGTGGATACCCAGCCCCTGCAATAGTGACACTGCAGTTGTGAGGCTCCTTGCAAGGCAGGCACAGTCCTGATTTCATTGCACTGCATGAGTTCAGCGGTCACTGAGAACAATATTAAACCAATTCTGCTTTTCAAAATCCAAACTATTTTGTACATGCCAAACTAAAATAAATATTTTCAAATATGTTCTATTTGCATCAAAAAAAGGCATTGTAAGACAGGGCAAAGCCAACTTGCTTTGCAAAGCATCATTCAAGCATGTAACAGAAAACTAAAAGAAAACAGACATTTACAATTTATAAAACACAGGCCATACTAAACATCTATAGTGTGAAAAGAACATTTGCATATTTCTTCAGTGTAGTGTGCAAGAGAGACTTACCAGGAGATGCAAGGAAATGTGCTGCATGACACTGAAATTAACTTTCCCCCCTAATGGTGGGGTCTTGCAGTAATGGACCAGCTTCTGAGGTTTGAAAAGCAGGCAGACTTTTCAAATTCCATGCTTGCAATTCAGAAATTTATTTTTTTTGGGGGGGGTGGGATAATCAAAGGCATGACAGTTTGTCTACAAATATGTCACTATGTGTTTACTTTACCGTGTGTCAATTGGATTAGCTTCTTATTCAGGAAGAAGCAGCTGAATCAGCTGTTGCAGATCCCCCATTGCCCAGTCCGTCCCTCCAGCCTGGAAAGGACCCCTCCTGCTACCAG
Source organism: Falco naumanni (assembly GCF_017639655.2). Lineage (NCBI taxonomy): Eukaryota > Metazoa > Chordata > Aves > Falconiformes > Falconidae > Falco > Falco naumanni. The sequence continues at coordinate 2,534,236 of NC_054059.1, read as the reverse complement.
GGAAAGCAGGGAGTGAAAACCCAAATACCATGCCCTTGACTTTGTTAAGGAAAAAACAGGTTAGTAATAAATTAAAGGGGCTTCTATGGAGACAGCCATTAGCAGTATGCATCAAGCAATAGTTTGTGCAGGTGTCAGAGGAATCTCAATAGTTTACCAATTACTGGAAAACTCTTGGAGTCAAATGTTTGGCTGAATGATGCCTGGATATTTTTTAAGTCTGCTTTTCCCTCTGCAAACAGCTGATGCCTGCATTAAGCTAAGATCAAATGAAAAATATATTCAGCATTTCAGAGATACCCAGAAGCAAAATAGCAGTATCAGGAGCTAAGCTTTCTTATGCTTCCTTTGTATATGTCAACTTACATTATCCTGTGCGACGTATCAACCTTCCCAGTGTATTTAATATTATAATGAAAGAGGACCATTAATATGGAAAGTCACAAGACTATTTCTTTCATATGCAAAATAAATTGCATGCAACCACACCTCTGACCTGAACTTTTGAACCTGGAAGCTGTAAAATTTGCTTTTTATACAGTTCTGAGAGTTTTCATAGGGCCTGCTACTGGTTCTTTTCCTGACAAATGAAAAATATCCCTGTTCGTAGTCTGAAACAGCCACGCTAAAGCCGTGATAACTGAATCACTGAAGGTCTATATGACCCCTTCCTAAAATGTTTGTTCTTATTTCTTTTACTATGAAAGTGTGGTACAGAAGTGTCAAACTCAGAAGAAATATTCTCTAATATCCTAGGAGGGATAAATCTTACAGAGAGAGAGACAAAAAAATATATCTCTTACTGTTTCTTTTTCTCTAAGTTACAAATCCTTCTATTTCTCTAGCTGTGACTTTTGTTTTGTCTCTTTTGTATTGGTATCTCCCTTTAAATGTGGCATTTTTGGTTTGTTTGCTGGGGTTTTTTTTTGGTTTTGTTTTGCTTTGCTTTTGTTGGTGTTTTTTTTTACTTATATATATTTAATATAATTAGCATGACACAAAATAAAAAAAAAAAAAAAAGGGAAGGGGCACAAATAAGCACTGAGCACATCATGCAGCCTCCGGGTAGTGCTATGAGCTCCAAGTCCAGGGGTCTGATTCTTCTTCCTTAGAAGCCAGTCAATATTTTTAGAGATCTCCATGACATCAGAGAGTGCTTTTGGGTTTTAGTTGTCATTTAGGTTTTGGTGTGGGGTTGGTTTGTTTTTTATTATTTAAATTCTAAATAATCTATTCAAATTATATTCAGTGGAAGAGCAGGTCCACTCTTTATCCCAGATGTTTCACCTGACGCATGTGGAGCAGCCAGGATAAGGCCACCATCCTCTCAGCTGCTTTGTGGCAGCCTTTTTAACAATATGTATTTCACCCTGGTATAGACTAAAAATATTTTAAAGAAAAATCTAAACCAGTTATGAAATCCATTCCATAGGTCAAGGCAGCTTAAGGTAAACATGTGCTAGGATGTGGCAACAAAATGTTTTTGGCAAGCAGATAAAAAATACCAACTACCAAGTGGTCTTTGAGAGAAAGAGAAAGAAGAGGAGAGGGAGAGGGAGAGGAGAGGAGAACTGAAAGCTGGAAGCTTCCAGAATGACACACAAATTACTTCCATCAGATGACTCAGAAGAGGTACCCTGCATATAAATCTCCATCACTTAGCAAACAGCTGAAGATTTCAGTTTTCCAGTCTAGGCCCTTGACTTACTGTGTCCTACCTAGAAATTCAGCAGAGTCTGGAACGTCAGACCTGTGTATAGATGAGCTTCATTGTTACAGTTATGACAAGATTTGGATCTTCTGGGTATAAAGTACCACCACCACCACCCCACCATGGGACAAGGAAGATATACAGCCCAAAATAAATACAAGGCACTATACTTAGGGTTAAATTGAAATAACTATCTTACCAAAACCAAGTAAAGTGTACTGTATTAAGGATGAATTTGAAAACTTACAAATGTATATACTCAAAGAAAAGGACCCTCACTGGCTGTCTTAATATTTCCAGTATATGTTGTATCTCATATTAAGCCTCACGGTTTGCCACATAATTGCATCATTAGTAAACCAGTGTTCATGTTCAGTTTCAACTTTCTACTGGCTTAGAGAAAGGATTTAAAATTTGCATTTAAATGAAATTGAGCAAAGAGTGATAAAGGCTTCAATTAAAAGACCACCTGTTTTTGTTAATTCATTTTTAATAGGAACAGTAAATATTTTCAGTTGATACGCTTTCTGCTGCATGATTGGTGCATTCTTCTCTTCTTTATCCCCAGCGTCAGACACCCCTCATTAGAGGAGTCTATCATTTTCTCTGACTGAAGGAACCTATCTCAAGCTTTATGAATCTCTTGGTACCAGAGAAAAAAAGTAAAGTAAACCAAATAGCTATTTAGAAAATGTAAGCATAACAAGTTAACGTGATCAAAGTAAATTCTGCAAATATATTATTTTTAAAACTCAATACATTCATGGGGGGAGGGGGGAAGAAAAAAAAAAAAAAGAAAGAAGCTTTTTCCTCAAAAAAAAAAGCCATGCTTTTTCTTCATTTACAGTGTTCTTCAAGCTTACTGACCTCACTTAGGCATGCTGGTGTGAAACAGAAGTAATCTTCCATGTCACAATTATGTAATGCAATTAAAACTTAAGGATTAGAAATAGTAAACCACAAATCATGGCAAGCAATTCTCATGGAGTACAAACCCAGCTGGTGTTCACAGAATATGAGCTTCAACTGGCACCCGGAAATATTACATCTTCCTGTAAAACTTCCTCCTCTGGTGCTAAATCATTTGCTCGTTAGTCTTGGTTTTGTTGTCGCCAGCATTAGTTTAGTCCAGTTGCTATTAGTAACATAGCGGCTCATCTTGTTTTTCATACTTTTGAAGTAATTTGTAGCCATAATTGCTTCTGTTTTCCATTTACTGTAACCATAACTACTAATTTGCTAACAACCCATACACTTCTGTTACAACCAAAGCTTAAAAATCCAAGTAATTTCCTCAAGAACAATTTGCACTGGACACTGCTCTCTTTGGAGATGCAGTGTAAGCATTTAAATAAAGAATTGAACCATTTAATTAGTGCATGCTTGCTTCCTGCTAGCAGGACATCACACTAGTGAGTAAATGGATTTAGTTTCTTGTAACACAAGCCAGGAGACATCTTGACAGTTGTCTTTTTCATTCTCAGATGTTTAGTTAAGGGAAACACAGGGGTCCGATCCCACCTTCAAAAAATCTTTGACTTAAATTATTATTGTTTTTTGATGCTATGTGATTTTCCACAATAAACTTAGCAGGAGATTATGTTTTTCTTTTCTGGTTGAATGAAGAAGGGAATTAACAGAAATGTAAATAGAAGTTATTCACAGAAAAGTTCAGGTTAGGGGATTTACCCCCTGTTTGTTACAAGTCAAACACTTACAAAAGAAAATAAATACTGCAGAACTCTCTCTTTTCTCACACACACACCCCCACCCACCCCTGTATTTATTTCTGATTGAAATAGCCATATAATTTGTTTGGATATATATTTCCTGGATGAAGGAATGTATCAAGAGTTTTAAATAATTTATTTTTATTTGATTCCGATTCTACTTCTTAACTGGTACCTGCTGCAGTTGTTTTCTTTTAATGCTTACAAAGCTGAACTAAAAATAAGTCTTGACATTTAGCATAAGTATGTGTTGCAAAAGGTTTGGACCTAATGCTCTGCCATTGAACAAATATATTAATCTTTTTCTTTAAAGTTAGAAGGTGTATTGGATTTGTGTGGCAAGGTTTTACATGGGGGGGGGGGGGGGGGGAGGGGGGGAGGCCACAGGAGTGGCTTCTGGGAGAAGCTTAATAGTGGAGCAGATCTTCACCTGCAGCCAATGGAGAAACCTACAGGAGAGCAGTGGATGCCCGAAGGAGGCTGTGACTCAGTGGGAAGCCCACACTGGTGCAGCTCCTGGCAGGACCTGTGGCCCCACGAAGGGAGGACCCCATGCTGGAGCGGGTTTGCTGGCAGGGCTTGTGGCCCTGTGGGGACCCACGTTGGAGCAGTCTGCTCCTGAGGGGCTGCACCCCGTGGAAGGGACCCACACTGGAGCCGTTCCTGAAGAGCTGTCGCCCGTGGGAGGGACTCACATTGGAGAAGCTCATGGAGGGTTGTGTCCCGTGGGAGGGACCCGCACTGCAGCAGGGGAAGAGTGTGAGGGGCCCTCCCCCTGAGGAGGAACGGGCAGCAGAAACATGTAATAAACTGATCAAAACTCTCATTCCCCATTCCCCTGTACTGCTGGAGAGGAGGAGGAGGTAGAGAATTTGGGATTGAAGTTGAGCTGGGGAAAAAGAGAGGGGTAGGGCGAAGGTGTCTTCAAAATTTGGTTTTATTTCTCATTCTCCTATTCTGATTTGATTAGCAATAAATCAAACTAATTTTCCCAAGTCAAGTCTGCTTTGCCCATGATGGTAACTGGTGAGTGATCTCCCTGTCCTTATCTTGACCCATGCACCTTCTGTTGTATTTCCTCTCCCCTGTCCAGCTGAGGGCAGGGAGTGATAGAGCAGCCTTGGTGGGCATGTGGCATCCAGCCAGGGTCAACCCACCACAGAAGGATAAAGACACTGAAAGCAAGCATATCAATAAGTGATTTCAGTTCAGCTCAAAAGACCCTAACTAGTCATTATGCTTATGGAGAAGAGACTGCTTAGTGCTGTCCAATCCATCACAAAGGACTCAGTCCTCTTCCTCCCACTCCACTGGTAAAGCTGTGTATAAGTAATTATTGCTGTAGCTGTTACAGATTTAGCTGAAACTGGGAAAAGAGACTACATGAATATCAGATAAAGTAGTTGGAAATAGCAGCTTCTCATTCAATGGCCACTTGCAGCCCTACCCTATGAACACCTGAGTTGGTGACCAGATCACTGTAACGGCCACAGCATGCTCTGACTTACTGACTAATGTATCAAGTGCTGAAGGAAACGTATTCGTCTAATTCCTATGGATTTCAGCCAGCCATAAATATCTAAACAGATCTTCCAAATTTGGAAGTCTCCATTACCTTTATTCTCATATCAAATGGTCTAAGTTCATTTGTGCCCAGTGAGGAGCTAGATTCAATAAGAAGCTAGGTTTTCTGCAGCCTTTACCACCTACTTAAAGGGAAAAGACTTTCTTCTGGAAAAGCAGTTAAGAATTTCACCAAGTGGAAAACTTATTTTGGAAACCTGTACACAACAAAGTTAAATTAAAGAAACAATTCTATTTTCATTTTCAGCATTATTTATTTATTTTTTTATTTAAAAAATGCTTAAAAACAAGTGACACTTGACATTTTGAGGTTTCAACAGAAACAGACATGTTTTACTGAAAAGAATGCTCTAAAAACCTGTTTTGAGACACAACTCTATTTTGTCGAGTTATAACTACCTGGTTTTTTCCAATGCAAAAGGAGCAGTATTTTTCAGATCAGCCCTCTTTTTTGAGCTAAGACATTTATGACTATCAGATTAAATTTTTATGATATTTGGATAATTGCACAATATTCCTAGTGAGGATAATGAACCATTTCTCAGAAAAAAGGTAACTAGTGCTGAACAGAATTCACATTTTATTCATAACATTTATTGGCCAGTAGAGGAAAATATTTAAACGTCTCATTTTACTGGGCTGTGAACATAAATCTAAAGGATCACCCGTAATTTACAGCTTTAAACCCTGCAGAAACTTCCCTTTTAAAAAACCCTAAAGTTCAGATACCCATTCTTCGATTTTTGGTTTGTTTATTTATTGGGGATTTTGTTCATTTGCTTGTTTTGGTGGTTGATTACAGAGTAGTTTTGCTTGTAGATTACTGAGACTGGACTGAGAGTGCTTTCAGCACTGATTTCCTGGAATATTGCAGTGGTGGTCTGTGAGCCCCACCTGAGCAATGCAATGAGGTAGGAATTTATCACTGTAGGTTGGTGGTATCTGGACAACAGTTAGCAGGAAGCAGCAGCATGGCAGATAAATCTACCATGAAGTGTCTCCACCTCCTATGGTGGAGCCTACCCTCTACCATGGACAGGACAAAGATAAATGCACTAGGCATGTCACTGTCATTGGTTGAGTTGTGCCATTCCTTTCAGCTTCTCTGTCCTGCTCTAGGTCAGTAAAGAAGCCATAAACTAGTTTACATTTAAACCACCCTTTGGGCTTCTGTCCATCTCAGAAGTAATACCAGCCAAAATTGCAAATTCAACCTAGCTTTTTTCTACTTCTGAGGTTTTTGGATTTATCTTTGTCATGCAAGAAGATTAAAACATCTCAGTTGTTTAACATGTCCATATAAGTAGTGAAAGGCAGGGGGTAGGACAGGAATTTTAGTTTACCCTGTCAAGTAGAGGCTAACAATAATGTTTTCTGCTAACTATATTCCCCTGGAAACTTTACATTGTCCTGCTGTGCTGTTCCCAGTTTAGCTCAGTCCATTGCATAAGTGCCATTCAAACTGGTCCAAAACCTCGGTGACACTGTCACCATCTTTGTCCATGCAGTGGGAATAACACACATCAGAAGAGTTCAGCCTAGTACTGAATTCATCAGAAAACTTCACAAAGAAATCTCTTGCTCAGCTTTAATTAGGATTAACCAGTCAGAGGTGATCCTCTATTCTGATTAATACCACTTGTACCACCTGAAAAATAAATGGATTATAAGATTAAGTCTAGTTTCTGAATATGTTAAAAAACATATTAAACCTGTAGATGATACTAAAATATAGTTAAAAATACGTTATGAAAGAGAAGCTTTGCACACTTTTTTTTTTTTTTATTAGAGCTTAGCTCCGTTTTTCTTTAACAATCCAATTACATTTGTAAATAGTCTAAGAAGATTTTACCTCATCGTATCCCTGATACACAACATATACACAGGATGCCTCGTACATTCAGTGGGGTTTTATCAGAGAATCATATTGTCACTTTCTCATTGTGTTGCTTTCTCCAAAGAAAGAAAAACTAATGTTTTTACTTTGATAATATGGAAAATAGATAACACAAGTTCTTAAAGTTCTAATAAACCTTCAGAAGCCATTATGATAATAGAAAAGGAAAGATGGTTCTCAGTTAACCAAGCAGTTTAAGAATCACAGGCAATTACAAGCCATAGTGCACTTTTTTAAAAACTCACTGAATTTACATTTGAAAATGAAGGATGGGAATATATGGAGAAGTAGTAAATTGAAAACATAAAGTAATATGCAATAAAAATACTTCACCATCTAAGCAAAGCTAAAGGAAGGGAAGGTGAGAAAGAGTACGAAAGGTTTTGTATGTGCGCTTGAAACAGAATGTGTAGAGAGAGATATATATACACACACACACAAGATATGTGTTTACAGACACATATATATTATATACTCACAAATATACACATTACACATACATGAAAAAATATGTGATTGTCACATTTATGCTCTCATTGTTCCTTCATAGTTGCATGCATCTTTCTTGCGTGTCCGGAAGATGTCTAAGGGTTTGAAGTTCAAAGTATCTTATAGATACGGTATAGGGCTTCGTCATTACCTGTAAGTCATCAAATTCACTCAAGAAAAGAAGCTAATTTACTGTCATGATTAAAAGCACCATTGGAAAAAAGTTTTGCTCCTGAGCTCAGTGAGAGCACAAAGTTCTCAATGGAGACCTCGCCCATGGCTAGCACCGTTTAAGGTATCGCAAGCAGTCCATCTTTTCACATTTATTCCACTCTCACTGTGGCATATGCGTAGTACTGGTCAGTCTTTGTATTGAACTATCTGCTTTTTGGTATTTTTAATCAGATCGCCTTCTTCTCAACCTTATGTGAGATCCTTTATGCAGTGGAGGTGTCTCTCTTTAAACACCTCTGATACTAGAAGTGTTGGTCTTTGCCTAACATGGAGGTCAGCTGGAACTCATGAAATACCTACTCTGCTGCAGCATTTTCCATATGTGTCCCACACAGAATCATTTTAATGATTTCTGAACCTCACCAAATACTTTATTAATAACACACATGCACACACACACATGCACACATACACATTTAATGCATTTTTCATCTAACATTTAATGTTAGAGGAATCCCCCCTTCCCCTGCTCCCCACACAATTGTTTGGGTAAAGAAGGTGGTTAAGCTTTCTCTACATAAGATTCTGTCTAAAATTACTCGATACAGGTCAACTTTTATGTGGGTTTAGGACCATACCCAATACAGAACTAAGCCCAGAAGAAACGGAGAGGTGGAAGGAAATTGTGTGACCCTGGATATATTACCTCCTTTGGGAGTGCCTGCTGCGTTGGATATTGTTAAAAGGATGGTAAAAAGCCCTTTTAATCTCCCTAGTAAATCTCCAATTTATCACAGTTGTTGTGGTTGTCATTTATTTTAACATTTTACTTGAGGTTGTCTAAAGCTTAGAATGAATTTGTGTGTAGGAAAAAGCATTCAAGAATCAAATGATTTCCTGAAAAATGAAACAAATATATATATATATATATTATTTCTTTTTTTTTTTTTTTTTAAGAGCCAGCAGTATCTGTCTATAGTGACTGGAATTATGGCACTTTTCCCTGGAAATTCACTGTGAATTTTAAGTGCAAAGTTCTGATGATATTTGTTAAGCTATCACTGAAACTATAAGAGGGGTCTTTGTGTTTATTTTTGATACCTGATAAAATAGTCCTGCTTACTGAAGCTCATGTCATGCCTTATCTTTGTGCTTTACAATGACATTACTTGTTTTCTATTAAGGTTTTTAAAGCAATTAGTTGATCATTTTTTATTCTTGTTTCATGATGAAGTAAAATTTATTTTGATCCACACAAATTTTAATTTAAGCTAAATTACAAATTTCCTTGCTAACACCAATTTCTTTCAATATTCTCCTTTAAGTTTAATTTTTAAATATAATCTTAAAAATGAATAAGTTGCAGAAAAATAGTATTTAGAAAGTATTGTATATGTGAAACTGAAAGCTCAGAAAGCTGCATAGCCTCTCTGAAATAAATAGGTCCAGGCTTTATCACCTTTCATTGCATGTTGTACAAAACACAGGGAAAATGGCTTTGCTTTCTGTCTTGAGAAAAAAGTATGTTAGCATATTGTATATTTTTTGCTCACTTTATTATTATTGTTCTCCTTGCATGTATCATTGCATTATCATATACTTCCATTTATTGTTTTAAAAGGTATTTTTCAGTTTTCCTGTATTCCAATACTTTTTAAAAATCAGTTTATGTACATATGAGATTAATTTGCAACTTACTTTTAACTGATCCATTAATAAGAAGACATATATAATATGTCAAAATTTGATTATTCAAAGGATTATTATTTTTTAAATCTGGTGAACTTGGCAGTGGAGACTTTCACCATACTTAAAGACTTTCAAAATGACAATTTCCTAGTGTACAAAACTAACTTTATATAGAAAACAGAATCATGTCAATGTGTGGGATGATAACCACTTTGGAGATATGCCTCAGCATTTCAACACTGATAAAATGAAATATTTCTCATAGTTCTGAAATTGCTTTTGTGGATGAGGATAAAATAATTGAAAACTTTTGTTACACAGTTTTAAGGCCAAATACGAACACGCCTGTAGTGTACTTTACTGCATTATGCAATACACGAGGCAAGCAATTAACTCCAAGCAAATATTCATTTTAGTTTCCTATTAACTCGGTAGTCAGAGGGATGTCCTCCAAAATTAATCTTAGGGGTACTGGTTGCAAATGATGAAATATTGTCAAGGTTCAAACCATTTGATTGTAGTATAATTTTTCTTTCTTCAGATAGTCCTATTTCAGTTTCATTGATGCCCTGAAGATAATCAGGCCAACAGTGGATTATTCTCCTTACAAGTGTGCATCGCAGAACAATGATCACAAATTTTTTGTAATTCTGCTATATTCAGCGAAAATATATTGTTTTCAGCAAAGAATTAACTGGTTTATTTTCAACCTAGAAAAAATCTATATATTGTTTTCAATACATGAAGTTTTTGCTTTATTAACATCCACTGCGCGGATTAATCTTGGAAAATAAAAGCATTTGATTCTTTTGTCATAAATTAAACTATATGAAAGCTTATAGACAAATTCTTTTATTTCTACATATTTTTTATTTTTCATTATTAGTAGCAAACAAAAGGTTTTATTTTCTTCCTAGAAGGTACAGTAGAATTATTTCTATATGGCACTAAGCCATTTGCCTGCCATTTGTGGATCACCAAACTTTGCAGTAAAACATATGAGCATCTTACATGAAAAGAATTTTGTTTCTTATAGCTCCTAAAGTGTTTTTTTTTTTGGTGATTTGTTTTTTTGTTTTTTTTTTTTGTTTTTTTTGGAGGGGAGGGTGTTTTGGCATTTTTTGTTTTGTTTGTTTTTGTAAGGATTTTATTTTGGTGCATTTTATTATTTTTTTTTTTCCATGGTACTTCAATCCATGTATAAAATAGTCTGAGATACCATATTCTAAAAAACAGAAGTCAGGGAGACATAAATCTATACCTATTCTTTCCTTCAAAATATGCAATTTTAGCAAACTATAAAAGGTTGTGGTGGGGTTTTTTGGTTGTTATTTGAGAAGTTTATAGTCTTGTTAAAGACTCATTGTTTATATTAAAGCCTGCATTAAGCACAAGTCACAGATTGCCAGACACAGTGCAAACCTGCAGCGGAAACACCCTGCTGGTCAGATGGGAGCACTGGGACCATCCTGCGAGGCAGCGTAACAAACGTTCTGCTTCTGAGACCAACGGCAGAAAACGGGGCGATTTAGCCCGTTCACAGCCACCCTGGACTCCCGGTTCTGATGAAGTAACAGCCACGTGCACTGAGAAGGGCAGGCACAAATTCATGATGTAACTCACTTTTGAGCCTTTGGCTCCAAATAAAAATCTTTTAAACCTTGTGCCCTTTCTAGATCTTATGAGGCTGTGCTTATGATAGCAGATTTGTCCTGTGAAAATGTGAATTTTAACAGCATATACAATGTTATTATTATTGCTATTATTATCCTTCTGACCCTCGTTCACTGTTGGTTTTAGAAATGTGATAGAAAGGGTACTTTTTCACAAAAATAAATACTCATTTGATTGTGAGTTTAGGATACTTCAAGATATGTTATAATACAAAGGAGTATTCCTTGTTTGTTATCTAAGTGTTGCATGCTCACTTGAAATTTTTGTAAACAGGAGAGAAAATGAAGAAAAAAGGCCATATTTTATGGAATAAGATTTATCCATGTTTTCACAGGATGAAGAGCTGGAAAGACATGCTGAATCATTTCATTCAGAATGAACTCAAGCACCTTCTATAAAACTGTATTTTTAAGAGATTTTCCAATATAATTATTTCTATGCATGTGGATCAACTAGGCAAAACCCACTTTCCTTTATTTCAAGATACTTTACAGTAGAATAAGGAAAGTTGACATCAGCTGTAGGGTCAGCTACAGCTGCTGTCTGTGCAAGGACCAGGTGAGAAGAGCGGCGGAGTGTCTCCGTTAGAGCAGAGGGCCAAGGCTGACACGAGGCCGTGGCTGGGGTGTAGCTCCCCCTCACCCAGTAGCCGTTACTCTTCCCCCTGTTCCCATGCAGGCAAACAGAGCGCACTGTACTGGTGAGCACTCAGCCAAATACAAAGCACATAGAAATTGCGCTGAATAAGGAAATTGCATTGTGGTGACTTTGCGGCGTAGGATTTCAGTTCTGCATGGATTTGCACGGAAAATTAACTCTAGCCCTCTGAATGGGTGACAGCTTTTTGTTACTATTTCTGAGGTGAGGCTGCGTGTGGCTCTCGTTGGGCCTTTCCAATTCACTGTTCTCCCCAGACAGTAAACCTGTGGTTAATGCAGAACCGAATTTTGCTCTGAGCTGCAAAACCAAAGCCAAACATCTACCGGTTTAGCAATCACAGAGTATAGCGATTTCTCTGCCTAGCCATCCCACGAGAAAGGAAGGTTTCAGATACCTGCCAGAACGTCTGGATAAAACCGTGGCTCACAGGAATTCACCAGACATGTCCAGCAAGTCCAGATGAACTCAGGAGAGTGTGAAGATTTATGAAACTGCCTAATTTTTTTTGTGCTAAAAAGAAAAAAAACATTATTTTTTTTTTTTTTTTAAATCTGGTTGTCCTCTTCACTCACCAGATCAGAAACTTTGATTATTGAGAGAAAATTTATTAGAATAGCTATTTCAAATTAAAATGAAACTGATGTTTCGAAATACTCTAATTCTTAGTGTCTTTCCAGGACTGTCAACTGAGTAAGATGGAAAAAAACACACATCAGCAGAAAATTTGCATTTTCTTGGAGATACCATTCAGACATCACTCTGCCCCAACACATTTCTTGTAAAATTTGGCACATGTAGTATCAACCAATGTATGTAAAACTGAATCTAGTGTTTTAATTACCATGGGTACTGTGCTGATTAAAGTTCAGTTACAGTGGGTGATAAGAAAAAAAAAAAAACAACTATGATAAGATATATTGGAAAGGTTTACCTTTCTTAAAAAACATAAATGCATTTATTTTAAATGCACAAGAATTCTTAAACCTATTAGGAGAGGGATATCTTCAGGATATCTAAGGCTCAGTGAAATATTTACCTAAAATATGTAAACAAAAAATGTATGTCTTCTATAGCCAGAAGCTAGACACTTATTGCTGGTTTTAGTTTCCCTGATTCTCTTTTAACCATATTTTTTCAGGCTTTCATCTCGATTATGAAATTATTTGATCACTTTTTTTTTTTTTTAAACAGAAAACCCTTGGATAAACGAGCAACACCTTTTTTTTTTTTTTTTTTTTTTTCCAGCCAGTGTCATATACATAGTAACAAGGCTCTAAACCACTTTCCCTTTAACTTTTTTCCTTACTAACTAGAAGTAGTCACAGTAAATAGTGATTGCCTGCGGCCTAGTCAGATCTCTCTAAAATCTGTGAAAAAATCCCAGAACTGCAGGGCCCTGATTTTTAGCATGAAATACAAAGTGCTCCTATCTTTCTTGGGAAGTTCCCAACAAACTAAAATATTCAGAACTTTGCAGGATTACCATATTGTTGATTTACTCTTGAATTCTTTTGGTCTCATTGACAGTGATGGAGTAGAAGCTTTGTTGTCAATAACATATTGAAATACATGCTTTAAATCTAATTAAGGCAGCTTACCGAAAACTACAGATAGTGGGTTATATGTTTTTTATATGAAAAAAATAGGAATAAGCAATAAGGAGTAAAAAGAAACTGAAATGTGCTCATTCCTCTGTCATGAACAATCATAATAAAAATTTTATAACTAAGTTAAATTAAAAACACATAAAGGAAAAGAAAAACAACCACTCAACAAAAAAACTCAGCCTCAGAAAGAGCATGAAACCTCTGCCAAATAAAAACTCACATGCACTTGAGACCTTAGTGGTTGGTTAGGAAATACCAAGAAATCCTCCTAGAGGACATCAGATAATGTAATGAAGTGGATAATGAGGACAACATAAGTTATTTTCCAAAAGTGTAGAATTATATTTCTTAAATTAAAAACAGTGAAAAATACAAGTAATATTGTTTAAAAGCATGAAAGTCAACATTTCCAATACTGACCAATAACTATACTATTAAGGATTTCTGTTTTGAAGATTTGCAATCAGGAGAAATTTAGAGTTTCAGTACATAAAAGAACAAAAAGTTCATCTAAATTACTTTTCTGTTTGGAATTCAAATATAAATTAGAAAGGAACTTAATCCCTTTAAAAATTAATAATGAGTGTATAACTGGGATGGTGTCTGACACAAGAAGCAGCATCCTGTGTTAAGCTTCCACAGCGGTGCTGGGACAAAATCAAGTATATCAGAAAAGAAACCCTAGAAGTCAGCAAGCTGAGTAAGGTATAGCTTAAGCAGACTAGGACACGTGTGAAAACCTGTCTGAAATGCTACAGCCTGCTGTCCCTGCTTTTTGAATACATTCTGCTCTAAGAGCTGTATTTTGACAATAATTACTGGAACAGGTCCCATGGTGGGAAACTTACGCAGGGAATGTGTACTTCCTAGGTCTCAGTCAAGGCTGGGCGTAAAGTAGGGTCCAAATTGTCAATATTATCCGCACTCAAATGTTTCTGAACATACAGAGAAAGTCCCTAGTGTCCAGGCAGTTTTCATACTGAAACTGGGATACCAATAAAGTCATGGTTTCTTGTTAATTAAGGAGAAGCTGAGCCTATGTTTTCAGGATAATCATTAAATATAGTGAAATACTTTAGAGATGTGAATTCTTTTGGGAGAATTTCTCCTTTTTGGACAATTTTGCCCATAGTCCAACCCAGCCAGCCATATTAGTGAGCTGATAATCGCCAGTATCACTGGTTTTAGAATTCCCATATGTCATCTCATTAAAACATTTGAAAGGCAAACCACTGACATTCATGTAGCAGTATTTTTTCTACAGCCATGTTTGAGGGGAAGGAAGAGAAAAGGAGGCAGAGAAGACGGTAACAAAGCAGAAAGCTGTCTTTGTACGACAGTGAGCTTAGAGGGTTAGTATGGTTCAGCATTGTGTTCAGTTTCTTTTCATTTACCTGCCAGAAACACATTAACTGTTTTCACATAACTATTTTCCCTGGGTTGATTTCTTTTGGGTATGAGTCTTGTGCTTGCTGTGCCATGCTCTGCATTCTCCTCCTTTTCTTCATATGCATGACAATTCATTTAGGACCACCTCTGTTCACTTTAGATACACATTCTTCTTTTCCTTACTGTTTTTGTTGCCTTTTCATGCTTCTTTGCCTCTTTTTCCTTTTTTGTATTTATCATGCTTTCTTCTTCATCCAGACAAATCCTGTGATATTTGTACAACAGTTGACACTAAATGATATATAACGCTGTCAAACATCACTTGGAATTCGACATTGAATACTTCTGAGATGTGCTCTACTTCTACTAGCTCAATGTTACCGAACAGAGACAGCAAAGAACCGCAGAACAAAAGCAGATGGTAGGATGACAGAAATCATGCAGAACCTCAGCAGAAAGATTCCTACAGACACTCAGTGAGTCAAATGAGACATTCAGTGCCAGTAAGCGCAGGTCACTACCACATGTATTTCCCAATTGACTTTAGTAGGTATAAGCACATCATTACATGTCTAACACAACAGAAGTCTTAGCAAACAAGAAAATAGTTGCATGCTTGCTAAGATTATAGCATTCCAGTCATCTGTAGAGAAAAGAAAAAAGAAAAATAAAGATTTTGCAGTATTTTTCAGAGTATTATATTTTATATTATAGAAGTATTGATTCTCTAGGTATGAGCATATATTATCAGATTTTAAATATTTCTGGGAGTCTCTTCCATGAAAAATTACTACTTCCATTAACTTCAAAGGTTTTCTTTAAAATAATTTCAAATGAACCATATGCATTGAGTTCCTACTAAAATGTATGCAATATTTTCACATGAAAAATTAGACCTCCATACTGAGATTCTTCTGCTACAGCTCATGGCGTGTATTGAATTTATAAATGCTGCTTTCTGTCAAGCTTTTTCCCAATAATGTGTATTAAACTGATTATATAAAAATAAATTGCATTACACAGTATTGTAATGTTTTCAGAGATGACATTACATTAGTCTAACATAGGTCAATTTTTTCCGGTCCTCTAATAGCATGGATAATACCTTGCTCTGTGGGTGTTTTTGTTCTTGTTATTTCTCATTTTCCCTTTTTTCCAGGAAGAAATGTGCAACATTTCCCGGCACACATAAATAAGATCTGTTTTTACATTGTACTGCAGGCATTGTGTCTAGGTTTACTTCAGCCAGCTAAATCTAATAAACATCTACTGGGATAGTAATTTTCAAGTTCAAGTCCAATATCAAACATGTCAGCAGTGCACTTAGCAAGAAGCAGGGCAGCAGTTTGAAGAAAATGCAGATCCAGTCACCAGCAATTTTTATCAAATTATAAATCCTTGTTAGAGTGCTGGGATTTCATCAGCTAACAATACTTAAATAAAAGCAATCCTTCTGTAGGAGATGATTGTTTTTCTTAGGCATAGGTAGATTAAACATCAATTCATTTACATACTTTTGACACATGCTCTGCCAGTCCCATCTTCATTATCCACGGTTGTGAAATCAATACTAGAGTTTGCATGCTGTTATCAGGGTTTCATGCTGATCAGAAATGGACTGGCATTTGTATTTATTGTCTTATATCTACTGATACCAGTTTTCTTTAAGGTAATTTTTTTCTCTTTGTAAAATAATGGCTGATGACATAAAAAAAAATCATCATCATATTTAGAGGTGTGAAATAATGTGGTAAATGATACATAATTATTTTAGAGGGATTAGTAATGCAGTATGATACTGAAGATCTGTGTATATTTAACAGAGAGATTAAAGATTCTGAATACAATTTTCAAACAACAGAGGTTACTTCTGGGCTATGATTACAAAAAGACATAAAGGATGGCTTTTTTAAGGTGGTTAAATCCAAAATTTAAGACACTAAGATTTTTGTCCAGTGGCTGCTGAGGAATTCTGAAGTTATCTTGTTCCACTACATGCCCACCAAGTTCTGAGACAGGTAAATGGTTTGATGCCTAAATCCAAATGGATTCTTAAAATACTTATTCCACCCAACCTGGTCTAGATTCAGAAAGGATTTTCAGCAGTCACTTTATGACCTGCATCTTCCAACTGGAGAACCTTTTTGAATGGGAGAGGCTGACAATGCTGAAACTGCTCATTCTGGAGAAGGATCAAGGAGATCTTAGTGTGTATTAGTAGCTGAAAGGAAGAAATGAAGAAGATATCCGTACTCTTCTCAGCAGTGCCTATTGACAGGACAGGATGAAATGGGCAAAAATTAAAACTCGGGAAATTCCAAACACAAGAAACCACTTTTTACTGTGAGGGTGGTCAAACACCAGCACAGTTTTCCCAGAGACGCTGTGGAGTCCCCATCCCTGGAAACTTTCAAAATCCAGGGACATGGTCCTAGGTTTTTGGTTGAGCAGCGTAGTTGGGCTGCATAATTTCAAGAGATCCCTTCCTGTTTAAACTGTTCTGTGATTCTATGATTCCGTATTACAAACCAGGAGACAATATTTCCAATCCCCTATATCTAAATGGAATGTGGGAGACCTGTGTGCAAGTACCCACATCTGACTTGCCTGGAGTTCTGGACTTGCATGAGCCAGTTCTGATCCTTCTGTAGTACATATTAATGCTCTGGCTACAGCATACTCTGGAATGGATCTTCCAGTATTATTTTTTTAAATTTATTCTTCCCACTGAAGCTCTTCCATGTGTTTCAGGGACTATAATCTGCATATCTAAAGCAAGGGGAAAAATAAACTCTATCATTAACCTACTCATTTTAGTTGTAATCCCAAAGGAGAAAAGTACTTAAGAGACTTTAGAAGATAAGGTTTAGAAGAACGTTTGAAGTGGGAAAGGACCTTTGGAGATAATCTAGTCCCAACATCCCCTGCTCAACCAAAATTGTGCAGGTTGCCCAAGATCTTGTGCAGTTGGATTTTGCCTATCTCCAAGAACAGACACTCCACAACTTCTCGAGGTAAGCTGTCAAAGTGTTTGATTGTGCTAAAAATGTTGTTTTCCTTAAGTAAATGGAACTCAAAGAACAGTTATTTTATATTTTTGTACTACTAATTCTGTTTCCCTTTACAGAAATATGCAGCTATTATGTCTTCGCTACAAATTGACTTTGAAATAAAATTCCATCACTGTCCAATAATGCCGTTATGCAAACTGTTCTAATCAAAATGGAGGACCAAGTTTTTTGTTCATGCCTGGAGTCCTAAAGCCACATCCAGCTTCTTACAAAATAAATGATAACATCTGTCTCAAATCAAGTTTAATAAAGTGATTGTGAAGTTCTGAGGTGTCTTCTGTGATGCCCTTAAAACTTGCAGGTAACTTTCAGACATGTCTCCCTTCTGATAAGAACTTGAAGACTTGAGCTAAACCTACGTAACTTCTGATGAGTTCATATCATTTTTTATATCTTTTTCTTTCTTCTCAGCAGCTCCTGAGGCTAAACTGGGGGTAAACTGTGCTGATTACAGCTTCAGTAATTCGTCTTGGTCCACAGTCCACCCGTTAGCTTGATAAGTCAAATTCCTTTTGCCTCTCCTTTTGTTGAGGTTACAAGTCTGTTATTCTAAGGCCTTTTTTTTTTTAAAAAAAAAAAAAAAAAAAGAGAAGAAGGTACTATTTTTCAGCTTGTGAATGACAGATTTTTCACAGGGATTTGGCTTTTAACTTCCTTCATGCTTTCCTGAAACTAATTTTTCTCAGACTGGTGTATCTGAATTGCCTCTCATCTAGTTCCTACAGTATGCTTCTCTTTTGCTGATGTGCTGAGGTGCACAATTTAGACTTTTTTGCTTTGTTTTTGTTTTTCAAAACTTCAATCATAAGAATAATCTCCTCTAGTTGTAGAAGTCCGCGTCAAGAGGAAGTAAACTGTAACCTAGATGTGCTCCATTCATAATAGTCCTGGCATTTGGAATATTAAACCCAAGATAAATAAATTGACCATAGTATTTTTAACATAACGTCAGCAAAAGAATGAACAAAGTTATTCTGCAGGTTTGTTCTACAGATTTCTGTTTCAGGAAGTTGCAATGAGTTCATGTAGATTTTACCTGAAATTCTCAGCAAAAATCTTTCAAAGAATTTAAATCAGATCCCTGACGCACCATAGGGAACTGCATCCTTTCTGAATTTGTTTGGTGATACAGGAAATTTTTTAAACTTCTCCAGTGTGATTTTCTTCACTTCATGGTACTTCTCCTTTCTGTTCTGCTTAGACATAGAAGAAGGAATTTCAGGTCCCAGACAGACAATGTGATCTTTGTGATGTCCTGAAATTTGTGCGAGGGGACTAGAAATGCAATGTTGCTAAATTGGCAAGATAGAAATGTGAAATTCAAACAAAGGACAATCCAGGAATGCTATTTTTCTTAGAAGATATTTATTTAGCTATACAATATTTTCTTCCTAGTCGTGGATAAATAATATAAAATAAGAAAAAACCACAATTATATAAATTGTATTTTATAGTAAACTTATCAAGTAGAAACTGCACAGAAATGTCATCCATTATAAAAACAGAATAATATGAATAATAAATCTAAATTTATCGAGTTTAGACCAAATGGCCAATTAGTAGAAAGGAGAAGACCACCTAAAAAAGAAATGAGAAAATACCTTTATATAGTTCCATGAATTAATTTGGAAGTAAATAGCTAGTAGTCTGCCAGAATTTATTTCTGAAAGGGGAAGTAGCAAAGAGAGTTTGATGGTTTTGTCAGAGCAAAAATATTTACTCACCTCTCCTTGTCCAGAAATTTTCTTTTTATAACCCCTGTGAGACATAGATGTAAATATGAAGATAGTTTGAAACTATGTGTGGCAAAAAATAACTGTGCTTTCAATGGATTTAAAAGGACCTTTATGTCTATAGTTAAATTTGTGCCTATGTGCTCACCTGGACTAAGTAAGGAAATCCTTATAAAATGCATAACAAAGACTAAAAGAACTTTCTCAGCATTATCTGTTGAACAATATATTAAATGAAACTTTTCCAACACTGCATTCTGGATCCCTGTTGCAGAAAGTAATGAGGAGGAACTAAACTGACAAACTTCCCTAACCAACTGCACCTCGCAGTCCAATTATGTACTTATTCATTTTCAGATGAAATTTGGCTTTGATGAAAATCAGAGCACTGAAGCTGAAAATTAACATTTTGATTTTTTTTTTTTAATTTTGTTTCTTTTCATTAAATTAGCACACATATAAAGGCACACATCAGTAGCCCTGGGCACTCCGAGAGATACTGCAAAGGAAGTCAAAGAAGGGGTAACAAACATCAAACAAGATAGTACAACTGCTGTACAATAGACTTGTAAAAGTAAGCGTCGCTAAACAGTCATGTCCTTACTAAGTGCAATAACCAACAGACTGAATTTGCAGTATATCTTGAATTTCAGCAGACCTATGCTGTTTAAAATAGGCTACGCATTTTCAAAGCTGAGGGACTCACTTTGAAAGTACTTTAGATAGTCCAATCCTTTTGCATTTTGACTGCAATTTTAACCTCAGTTATTTAAATAATGTAATCAGGCAATGTTGAGAGGAAGGATGTCCTACGTCATTTGAAACTTCACAGATAAAACCATATTGCTAAAAATGTCTATATTTAGAAAGAACTAATCTTCCTTGATTTTAGATATTTAGGGATAAACTTCTAAGTCTAATCTCATCGTATTTATATAGAAAGAAACAGAAGGCATTGAACTAAAAATTGTAATATGTGATGATGGGGTTCATTTATAACCTCAAGCATCTATCAAGTTTCTTTACTACATATATTTTGTAGTCAACAGAGAGGCAGCAAGTCACCTCCAGAGGAGGATTCATCTTTAGCAAACTACAAATTTATTTTAGAATAAGATAAATTGCCATTGGATACAGCTCTTTTTATTCCATAGAATTTGGAACAATTGTATTCTGCATTGTTTAATTGTTTCCCTAAGTAACAAAAAACAATTATCTAACTTTCAGGTGACAAAAGCATGGATAACTTAATTCATCAAACAGAAGCATCAGACATTGTTAGAGTCAGACGTCAAAAAGGTTTCTCATTCTATTGAAGAAAACTGCTGTTTGAGTGCAAACACATTTTTTCAGAATTTTTCCTGCTGTTATTCACTAAAACACAGTTGTTATACTGCCTGCTCAGCAGTCCACACATTGTTTAATTTGCAGGAAAATTCTTTAGGAAGTAGAATGCAGGAGGGGGAATAGAACTATTCATTTTATCTTTTTTTTTTTTTTTCATTCTTTTTAAAAGCATTTCAAATTACTCACTTCAGATCTATACGCTCCTACAGTAGGTATCTGTACATTATCAGGAGAGAAAAAAATGGAAAACAGGCACAAGAGACTTCGGTGGCGGGGTGGGGGGAATGAGAAAGAAATCTCTTAGAAAGCTCTTCTAAGTGATAAAAATCAAGTAATTCCTTTCTCTCCCACCATTTTTAGTTCAGCACACTAAATAGTCATTTTTTCTTTCCCTGTGTGATGTTAGTATCTCTCTTTGTGTTGCATATATTCTATACCGCCATAATGTTTTTTCTCATACTTATGCTAAATTTAACTCATGTCAAGCCTTGGGATGAATCCATACTAATTAGTTAAAAATTCAGAAATAAACATTCCTGTCCATATGTTTCCAATCTCTCAGCCTTTGGATGAAATCTTGTCCAATATAGGACTAAACGAGAGGTTCAGCTTTGATGTCTGTGAGGCTAGAAGGTTCACTGAGTTTTGTCTGATATGAGACTATAAGGGTAAGTTCTGAAAAGAAACCTGGAGAATCCCAAACTTCTCATTTTGATTAAAAATCTGTGATTTAAATCTGATGCATACTTTCTTCCTGTAAGACCTATGGGGAAAGTAGGATAGGAAACAAGCCTAAACTTTAGATTTCTCTATCAAGGACCTAGAAATTAATCTAATTCATATCAAGGAAGTAGCACTTCTCACCTCTACTTGATTTAAAGTAAGGAAAATGAATGTAAACATTGAGTTAAGGAAAATTTTTAATAAACTTGAATGTATTGAAGCTCATGAATTAAATAGAATAATTGATTAAAAATATAAAATAGGTCAGGAAAAATAATTAACCAGAGAAGATAAATTGATGCTTAATAATTTTCCTTCACAAGTTGAGGTTTTCTTTCAATAAAATATATTTACCTGGATATGCTTTCCAAGCAACCATAAGTAATCCTGATTTTATTGTTTTAAACAACACACAAGTGAATTTATAATATACTGACTGTATTATTGTATATAGAATGATATATTAAATGATATCTTTTATATAAATATACTATTTTTTAAAATTACACTGTAATTAATCATATCAGAATCCCAAATCAGCAGTTGTATCTATCTCTGTGATAGGTCATATTAACTCTAAAAATTCTAATTCTTTCAATCTTTGTGTGTTAAAAAGCAGAAATGCAAGTTTGATTGTTAATGTTTATTCCTGTCTCTAATTATTCATTGAACATGTTTGCTGGTCATCAGCCTTGTCCTGCAAACCCTGTGAGTGCATTACTCTCCATGAAGCTAATGAGGCTGTTAAAAAGTTTAGTGTTGATAAAGTGCAGAGTCAGAATCCAACCCCTGCGTGCTCCACTGCTGTCGGTGTGCAGCTGAACCTCTTCTTTAATCTCTTACTAAAAGCTCGATGGGACTTGGACTGGACGCTGTCTACCACCATGTGCATATATAGATGGTGGCTTATGATGTTGTATTGGGCCTGGCTGAGCCCCATAGCAGCCCCCACGGCGCTGCGCTTGTACTGGTAGCTGGAAAGGCGGTGAGGACACGCCGGGGCTTTGGCTGCTGCTGAGCGGCGCTGGCGCGGCGTCAGGGCGGTGTCTCCAGCATTGCCCCCTCACCAGCAGGCTGGGGTGGGCAAGACCTTGGGAGGGGACATAGCCAGGACAGCTGGCCCAAACTGGCCAAAGGGATATTCCATACCATATGACATCTGCTCAGATATAAAACTAAGAGAAAGGAGGAAGGGGGGCATTTTTTATTTATGACATTTGTCTCCTGGAGCTACTGCTACATGTACTGTAGCCCCACTACCCAGGAAGTGGCCGGGCATCGCCTGCTGATGGGAAGCACAGAATAACATCTTTTGTTTTCCCTCCCTTCCACATCAAATGACTTTTGCTATTGATTCATTAAACTGCCTTTATGTTGACCCACAAGGTTTTTTTCCCATCTTATTTTCTCCCTCCCTGATCTTCTGAGGAGGGGAGTGATAGAGTGGTTTGGTGAGTACCTGGCATCCAGCCAAAGTAACCCACTACAGACACGTACATACAGAGAAAATATCCATTTCCAGAGTAGATGAGAAAAAGGAATAAAGAAAATGTAACCTCTTTGCAGCTTCATGTCCCAGACATCAAGACACCTGGGATACTATGATATAAACCATCACAGGCCAGTAGAAAATGCTTGTCTATGTATGTGTGATAAGGCAGGAAGAAGGATACATATCAAAAGACAGCTCAAGGAATTTGTGAAATTTGCTGCCCTACTTCCTCAAAGTCATGATCTTCTTCCTAAAATCTTGACTGAAATCTTTTATCAAAGACTACTCCTGAATTTTTTATTGATAGTATGCATTTTATATATTAAATATGCATATTCCTTTTAAGTAACTGAATCCCGCCTAGAATGTTTGCATTAAGGTAAGCTTGATCACTCTCCAGGTGCCTAAAACAAGATCTACCTTAAACACTTAGAGAAGTTTAGACAAGTAGGATAAAGCTGATATTATACATTAAGTGTATATTAAACATTTGGTACAGTTACTCTTATATAAATATTGAAATTGTGGTGCTGAGTAGGTAAATATTTTTTCAAATAATATCTTTCAGAATAGTCCTATACAATCACTGTGTAAACTCAACAGCCTATCACAGTTCATGGTTTAAGCATAGAAAGGAACCTAATGAAGACCAATAAAAGCAAGCGTAGGGTCCTGCACCTGGGGAGGAGCAGCCCCATACACCAGTACAGGCTGGGAGCTGACCTGCTGCAAGGCAGCTCTGAGGAGAAGCACCTGGGAGTTCTGGGGGACAGCAAGCTGCCCAGGAGCCAGCAGTGTGTCCTGGTGGCCAAGAAGGCAAATGGGATCATCCTGGGGGGCATTAGGAGGAGCGTGGCCAGCAGGTCGAGGGAGGGGATCCTCGCCCTCTGCTCTGCCCTGGTGAGGCCACATCTGGAGAGCTGTGTCCAGCCCTGGGCTCCAGAAACTGGGGAACTCCTGGAGAAGGGCCAGCGGAGGGCTACAAGGATGACCAGGGGACCGGAGCATCTCCCTCGTGAGGGAAGTCTGAGAGAGCTGGGGCTGTTGAGCCTGGAGAAGGGAAGCCTGAGAGGGATCTTATTAACATCTACAAATATCTTGAGGGCGAGTGTCAAGAGGACGGGGCCAGGCTCTTTTCAGTGGTGCCCGGTGACAGGACAAGGGGCAATGGGCACAGACTGCAACGCAGGAATTTCCACCTGAATGTGAGGAAAAACTTCTTTACCCTGATGGTGGCAGAGCCCTGGAACAGGCTGCCCAGAGAGGCTGGGGAGTCTCCTTCCC
Organism: Falco naumanni; assembly: GCF_017639655.2. NCBI lineage: Eukaryota > Metazoa > Chordata > Aves > Falconiformes > Falconidae > Falco > Falco naumanni. The sequence continues at coordinate 2,509,982 of NC_054059.1, read as the reverse complement.
TGGAGACATTCAAAACCCACCTGGATGTGACTCTGTGCAACCTGCTCTGGGTGAAGCTGCTTTAGCAGGGGGTTGGCTGAGATGATCTCCAGAGGTCCCTTCCCACCCTGACCACTCTGTGATTCTGTGAAAGCAGAAATTAGAAAAATAAAGTCTTGGCCCAGTTACGACATTTTGCTTAACCTTTGTTGAGATGAGTTCTTAGTGTCATAGGTTTCAGGGTTTGGTCAAGGATTTAATAGTTTTTGAAAGTTGTTCTCCTTCGCTTATATCAAAGACCATTAACAAGTGCACAAGTAGTTGTAACTGTTACTTTATCAGCCATAAACAACTTTACTCACTTTTTGATGCTGTTGCACTTTTGTTGTGAAGAACAGTACACAGGACAGGACGGAATTCAGTCTGAGAATTAGACACTTAGGCTTGGATGTCTACAGACATGCAGATAGGATTCAGTTGCTTAAACAGAGGCATATAATAGTGTTTGAAATATCCTAATGTAACTGACTTGACTTCTTATTCTTGTTCCAGAGGATATGGAATTCCTGCAGATATTGTGCTATAACAGCCAGCCCTATGTGGGTGCTCAGTAAATATGTGATGATGCACAAGATCATTAAAATGGTGCTAGATGCATATGTTTTAGCAATTGAACCCCATCTTACTTCTCTATACTTGAAGGAGAAAGAGCTGAAAGCATCAGCAGAGTAATTCATCTCACCTGAATTTCAACATGTAAGATGTAATTCAGTTACTTAACCATAAACCTTTACCGTCTTTGAGATGAACAGAAAGGGTCCAAAAAAGACCTCTAATTGTTGCACCAGAAAGGCACTAACTTCCTATGAGTCAGTTTTGTGTGGACATCTTGGATGGCCGCATAAGCTATTTCTCAAATAGCACAAGATGTTTTTGTGTAGGTAACTGAGCCCACTCTTGGATGTTTACAATAGCAGGAGATAAATCCCTTCTCAGGCTCCACTGACAAGGTCTCCATAAATAGTAACGGAACGTAGCACAAGAAGGATAGAACTCAGTTGCCACGATTACAGATGCTCCTGGGTACATAATCCACCTCTTGGTTGTGGGCAATTGAATAAAATTTCTTGTGTGCCATCCGTGAACCCACTCCAGGTTTCACTGACTGTTTTGATTAGGTTTCCACAGGCTGTAGGGGAAGCTTTGACACCCGTCTCCCTCACAACACCTGAAGATTTGGAGTCTTGGGGTTTAACTGAATTCCACACATAATGACTAATCCTCAGAATTCTTTATCTTTCTTGCTATAGAAATGTCTTTGATGTATCAAAATAGGTTTTTAATGAAAGCAAAAGATAATGTTACAGTACTGCACGACACTCTGTGGTAACTTTGGGTCCAGGCTGACTTGGGTTTTTTTTGGCAGTGTTTAATTTCCCAGTGCTGGCCTGGAAATCTCATAGTCTTTATAAACATATTTTATAGTAATGCTACTTCCATTTTGAGAAATAGATGAATTTTCATTTTGAAAATTATTTATGCTTTACTTATTTCCTGAACTTTGTATATAACATCTGTTATTTCAAAACAAAACAAAACCATAGGATGTCTTTATATCGAGGTCCTAAAGCTAGGTTTACATAATGACATTGTTACTTTCTTTGAAGGCAAATAAAATTCCTCAAACACTTGCCACTTTAGATGGCCAAGTATGGAATTCTAATCTTTTTAAGTCCTCACAACATTTATATTGGGTTATAATTTACATTATAGATGATAGTCAACCATGTCAACATGGTCATCTAGTACTATTTCAGATATTTTTATATCTGTACTTCTGTATAGGGCCTCCAAATATGACATGGAACCTGCATAAGATAGATGCCTTTCAAGAGCCACAGTACCCTAAGACATCTAAAACTACCCAACTGTTTTAAGGTAATTTAATTCCCATTATAGGATTAATTATGAAGGCTATCAATGTCATGGAATAATAACCACCACAATATCAACCAATATTGCAATAATGTCACAAGAGAGATCTCACAGTAGAGTCTTCCTGAATTTTGGTTCACTACACTACAAAGAACAAAATTAATTCTATTTTCCCTACTTAAGCAACATTATTCTTTATACAGAGTTTTTGTAGTAAAGAAACAGCAACCCTAAAATCAGAGGATTAATTTGCAGTCCAAGACACAGAAGAAACATGAGCTAATATGGCCCTCCTCCTCCTCTCAAAAATACAGAGCAAATATATTCATGATCTGACTGCAAAACACATTGCTTGGTATCGTTCTGCAACATTTACTGAATCTGGAAAGACACATAGTATTAAAGCATCATTCATCTATTGCCAAGATTAACTTTATCCTGCACTAATGTCAATATGATTGTTTAAACGTTTTGCAAGTTTGAGGTTTACGTTTTAATCTATTCTTGTCAACTTCATGACAAAGCAACTAAATCTTTAATAGTTTGCTTACTGGAATGATTTAGTTGTAATTTCAATAGGATTGTGCAAACTGACAGCCATACGTATAAAACCTTTCCTGTAAGCAGTATGCATTTAGAAATTAGTCCATTTTAGACACAGTAACACAAACGTCATGAGTAGATGAAGTGTGCTTATACTGAAGAAGTACCAGGCAAAATATACTGCTAAGTATGGCTGTATGCTTCAGCCAGTGTGTATCGATGAAGCCCGTTTAGATCAGAGGATCCTTACCAATCTGCATTAGCTAAAACCCTGGCCCTGCATTTTCTTCTCAACAGGCCTGAACATCAACATTGGTTTTATTTCCTTATGAAATTCTATATTATAATAAAGTACTTAGGTATGTTTAACCAATCAATTTGCTGGGTAAATGGAATAGTCTTAATGCTGTAATTGTGCAATTAGAGTAATTTGGTCTGTGTAGAACCAGCCACTTTTAGATTAGCGGATTGATAAGGATACAGAGAAGGCCAAAGCAAATTTTTAAAACTGAAACTTTATTTCGTTTTCATGTAATTGGGTTAGGTTTTATTTTGTTATTCCATGTTTCAGTGGGTATGATAAATATGTGGCGCCCTGAGGGTGATTCTCATGCTATGATTTGCCTTGTCCAGGGTTTATCTGGGGTAACATTACTGTCCCAAGATTTAGTTTTGGAGCACATTATTTGGAAAAGCCCAAAAATCTTGGTAACCATGGAATTAAATATGTTGTGCTTTATCTATATAATTTCAGCACTTATGCTTTTGTGCAACACAAGTTTGTGCACTGTCATTGCTGACTTCAGGAGGAAGTTATTGTCATTGCTAATTTATGAGGGAAGGCTGAGAGAGCTGGGGCTGTTGGGCCTGGAGAAGAGAAGACTGGGAGGGGGTCTTGTCAGTGTCTATGAATATCTTAAGGGCAAGTGTCAAGAGGACGGGGCCAGGCTTTTTTCAGTGGTGCCCAGTGATAAGACAAGGGGCAATGGGCACAGACTGCAACGCAGGAATTTCCACCTGAATGTGAGGAAAAACTTCTTTACCCTGATGGTGACAGAGCCCTGGAACAGGCTGCCCAGAGAGGCTGGGGAGTCTCCTTCCCTGGAGACGTTCAAAACCCACCTGGATGTGACTCTGTGCAACCTGCTCTGGGTGAAGCTGCTTTAGCAGGGGGTTGGCCGAGATGATCCCCAGAGGTCCCTTCCCACCCTGACCACTCTGTGAAAATATTAATTGGATTTAAACCAACACTGTTAAAGATCTTGCTCTGCTTTCTGTTGCTTTACTGTTCTTAACAGAGCTTAATGCTAAATGTGAGAAAGCATGGGAAAGGAATGTTTAGAAAAGATATAAAATCTTCAGCAATTATTTTTAGTTCTATCAACAGTTCTCTTCTTTGTACTAGGATTATACTAAAAATATACATGAACTGTTGTACATTAATGAAGAATGGAATTCACCTTCCTGCTATATTTATCTCTGCTGTCTTTTTAGTGGCGTATGTACAGTACAAGAAGGTTATGTCTATAGCAGGATATTAAACAATTCTTAGATAATAGCATACAATTATACCTGCCATTAAATTGTTTGAACAGTACGTGGCATGCTTCTGGCCTCAGCCAAGTGGTACTGTGCAACACAATTCCTGGACATTGTTTGGGATTTAACACCAACCAGGAACATTTCTGAATAAACAGTTTGGATTTGGCCACTGTCTTTTTAAGCTGAGAGTTTAATACAACAGACCTATGCTGCTTTGTGCTGGTTGGCACAAAACATTGGAAAATAGTCCCAGGCATTATTTAATTTGTTAGATTAGATATAATGTGTGTGTTCCCTAAATCTTTCATACATTTTCTTTTCTGGTCGTTTTTTTGGTTTTGGTGTTTTTTGTGGTTTTTTTGTTTTGTTTTGTTTTGTTTTGTTTTGTTTTGCTTTGTTTTGTTTTGCTTTGTTTTTTTGGTTTGTTTATTTATTTATTTATTTATTTAAACAAAGGTCCTCCACCTGTGCCAATGGGTTATTTCTGACAGTGGTGACAGTCAATGTTTAAGGAGAGAGCACAAGAAGTTATTTACTGGATATATGTTCTCAGCTTTCTGAAATCTGACTTCTGAAGCAAGAGGCTGCATCCAACTTGTCTTTCATGAAGCTGTGCAGTTCCTTCCTGAACACATTCTGCAGCGTCCTGTGGCAGCGCATTCTGCAGTGTATATGCGCTGTATGCCTAATTTGTTCTAGAGTGGTACCTTACAATTTCATTGTGTTCTTCTTTGCCTCTTATGACAAACATTGATTGTTCCATCCCTATTCACCTGTGTGGTGGGCTGACCTTTGCTGGACACTAGGTGACCACCAAAGCCACTCTATCACTCTCCTCAGCTGGACAGAGGGAGGAAAATATGATGAAAGGCTCATCTGTTGAGGTAGGGACAGAGAGGGATCATTCATCAGTTACCGGCAGGGGAAAACAGGTTCAACTCGGGGAAAAACTAATTTAATATATTACTAATAAAATTGGAGTAAGATAATGAGAAATAAACCCAAGCGTTAAAACATCTTTTCCCCACTTCTCCCTTCTTCTCAAGCTCAACTTCACCCCCATTTTTCTCTGCCTCCTCCCCCACAGCAGCACGGGGGGTCGGGGAATGGGCGTTTGGCCAGCTCATCACATGTTGTCTCTGCCACCCCTTCCGCCTCAGAGGGAGGCTCCTCACACTCTTCCCCTGCTTCAGAGGGGGTTCCTCCCGTGGGAGACAGTCCTCTATGAACTTCTCTAGTGTGGGTCCTTCCCATAGGCTACAGTTCTTCACAAACTGCTCCAGCGTGGGTCCTTTCCATGTGTCTTTCCCACAGGGTGCAGTCCTTCAGGAAGACTGCTCCAGTGTGGGTCCTCTACAGGGCCACAGCCTCCTTTAGGCGCATCCACATGCAGCAGCGTGGGGTCCTCCACGGGCTGCAGGTGGGTATCTGCTCCACCATTAACCTCCACGGGCTGCAGAAGGACAGCCTGCCTCACCACAGTCTTCACCATGGACTGCAGGGAAATGTCTCCTCTGGTGCCTGAAGCACCTCCTCCTCCTCCTTTGTCACTGACCTTGGCATCTGCAGAGTTGTTGCTCTCACATATTCCCACTCTCTTCCAGCTGCTGTTCTGCAGCATTTTTTTACCCCCTTCTTAAATATTTTATCACAGAGGCATTACCACTATCACTGATGGGCTCAGCCTTGGCCAGTGGTGGGTCTGTCTTGCAGCCGGCTGGCATTGGCTCCATTGGACACAGGGGCAGCTTCTGGCAGCTTCTCACAGAAACCACTCCTGCAGTCCCCATTACCAAAACCCACCATGCAAACTCATTACAACCTGCTCCACTGAATCCATTGTGTTACAGATCCCTCTTGCGTTACCCTTTAAGTAATTTATTTTCAAAGCTGGAAAGTCCCAGTTTGTTCAATATCTTCTCACACATGATAGTATCCATAAGATTTTTTATCTTATTTCTTTTCTGTATCTTTATTATTTAATTGTATTTTTTTTTAGTTCTGTGTCTCTGTGTATGCGTACAGGCACATACGCATGACCACATCACAGCACAAACTGTTGAGCTCCATATGTAGGAATGTTTCCTTCCATAGTAGAAAAGCAGAGCGCCTGCTGCAGCATAAATGAATATTTTCTTTTATATTACATATTTTAATTTATATCCCTGTAGAAGAGAAAAAAAGGTGAGAAATTAGATTCTTTGTCTTTAGATGATCAGAGAAGGGTTAAAACAACACTCTAAACCTAGCTACATCAGTGTACAGTGGTTTTAGCAAAAGAAATCCAGTGCTTTAGTGGTTTTGGTAGGGTTTTTTTGGTTTTTTGTTTGTTTGGTTTTTTTTTTTTTTATAAGGCTAATTCTAACATTAGAATTAAGAAAATGCTACACACCATGGAAGAAAGTAAGTCTAATTAAGCTTAGAACAAGCAAATAAACAAAACATTATATGTTTTTACTTTCATTAATATCTGCTTATTAAAGCAGGGGTTTATGCTAGATTTCAGTTACAAATTTTGAATGACTTCTACAGCCCAGAAGATCTGAGGAACAGTGAGCCTAACTTCATATGTTTTTGGTATTATTCTCTCTCTTCCCTCTCAGTCTGGTTTTAGCTCTACAAGCAAAATTTTGGCTCTTTCTTTCATGTCTAGAGTTTTTATGCTTTTACTTGGGATACTTTGTTGTTAATCTCCATGCTTATAAGGGATGCTGTGCCATTTTACTGCTCCTACACTGGCCCAGAAAGCACTGTTAGTGTCGAAACAATCTACTGCTTGATTTGATAAAGTGATTTAATCCAATTAGCAGGTTTAATAACTTCAGGGAAGCTAATTGTGCTTCAAGTATGTCAAGTGTTTAAATTTTCTTCATTAAAAGAGAAGTGGTTTTGTAGAAGGAGGCTTTGCAGAGTGTCCAGTTTGCAGTTAAATACAGAATTGGTGCAATTAGTCCATTTAGGGTAAGACTTCATGACAATAAAGGTTCTAGTGTAGAAGCTACTCTATTAATATTAAGATAATGTATGCTCATATAATTCCTCCCTCTCACTAATGCTTCTTTAAAGCACAACAACTTCCTGATACAGACAAACCCATTCCTTTCCTTCAGGTCAAAGTCTGTGAGATTCTGTGCTTCTTGAAAAACCTGGGGCTGTAGTAAATCCTAGCATTCAAAAGTACAAATCAAAGACGCACACTCCACAAAAAAAAAGAAATATTAAAAAATCTTGTATCACACAGAACAAAATGAAGCCACAGTTTTTTATACTGCTTTGCTCTTTACTTTTCAAGACAGACAGACAATATAAAGCATAAAAAAGAGGGGGGGGGGGGGGAACCCATAAATCAGAGGCAGTAGATGGCATTTAATTAATGCCCAATAATTCTACTAAAATTAGGATTCATTTGATCTAAAGGAAAACTAAGCAGAAAGTGGGTTTTGTTTTGTTTTGTCTTTCCCTAAAAATGAGGATTTCCTTCACTCTGAACATCTTTGCATGTAAAACAAATCTATTATGATATGATATCTTTATCTTACAGTAAATAATCTGATGCAGCAAATTCCTTGTCAGGCTTGGGTAGGACATTGTTGCAGTAAGAGGTAAAGCTGAACGCTCTTTCTAATTCTGACAGCATAGAAAACAGCAGACTGATCAGTTCACGAGAAAGAACATGTTATTGTGCACAGAGTGTATTAGTACACTAATCTCTATTGCTACTTCTGACTAGTGACAAAAAGAAAATATTTTTTGTTGATTTTCTGTCTGCAATGGCTAACTAAGCATGCAAATAAGCTCAGGGTCTTCATACAGATTTCAAAACTTCAATCAGCTTGAAAGTGGGAATCATAAATAGTAAATGAAGGAAAGAAGTTCTCAAAAATATGTCTTCACTTCTGCCAGCATCACCTGACTGAGCTTCAGCTAACATTGGCTAGACATTAGGAGAGATGACAATGATGGTGCTACCTCTAACTCCAAACAACAGGTTTACTAGCAGAGAAATAATGATATAGGGAAATCATCTGGTAGTATCTGAAAGCAAGACATGGGCATTTTCCTGGTCTTCTGCTTGCCTTCAACAAAATGCTGGTAATAAAACAGTCCACAATGACATCTAATAGAGACAGTCATATGGCTGGAATTCCAATGTGTATGGACAAAGACTGCTAGAAAGCAGCATAACTGAATTCAGTCGAACCGAATGAATACAACTGAAACTTCTTCCATCAAGGAAGGATTTGGCCTAAAGATTTTCCTTTCTTTTGTAGTAGTAAATTTGAAATCATAGTTCGTGTTTCAACATGTTTACTCTGTGTCTCCTGGGTGCACTATTGCATGGAAAACATTTGCTGTATCAGATTTTTCAAAGGTCAATAACTGCCAGTGCATTCTACCCTTAGGATTTGCGTGTATGGATTCTGATGCTGAAAATTTTCATTCTGTTGTCTTGCTGAAAGTGCTGTAAGAGGTCTATTAGTTTATTTTATCTTCAGAATGTCATATCCTCCGAAGAGAACTCATCATGTTGAACACAGAGAACTATTTGTAATCTTTAATTAAAGCCAAATTAATAGAGTTCTCTTTCCTGCTAGCACTGTTAAGACCATTAAATTTCCATATTAATTCTAGGAATATTTCAATTACAGAGGTTGTTTAGATATGAACATGGGCTCATGTTCAACTGTAAACAAAATGTTTTTAAAAGAAATAACTAAAACACCATTATCAACTATCTCCACAGTTTCTAATGCTGATATGATTAATCTTTAATCCTCTGTGGAGTTAATGAATCCAAATATATGTTTTGACTAGACTAAAGCACTCTGCTTAAAACACTCAGTGGAGACCCTGGGCTATATCTGCCAGCCCCAGAGTGCACAGTTTGTTAATACTCAGGTGACACAACCTGGTTTCCAAAATGACTTAAACACAAAAACATTTCCTCCACCTATGCATCAAAAGTGCTAGACTTTTGTCTAGCATCAAAAGTGCTGTTCCGTTTACCACTCATACTTTAAAATTTAATGCATATGCCATTCTTTATATCTCTATCCACTTCCTTATAACACAGACCTTCCCACATAATGTGCCTTCTTACCATTCAGAGCCAGTCTTCCAACCGTTCCCAGATTTTTCCCCTTGAGCTAAACCTGAGTGAAAGATAGTATGGGCAGTCCTTGAAGTGCAATTGGATCTCTGCATTTCTCATGGAGAAGCAGCCAGCCAGTTGGATAAGGACATTTTGGGAACAACAAAGCTCCTTTAGAGCTGGAATCAGCATCAGACCATTATGTTTTATTGGCTGAAAATTAAGATTCCTGTCTGCACACATCTGAAAAGAAAAGGATGTAGTCAACGCATTGTTTAGGTCATTATTTCATTACATATCAAGTGCATGAAAAACTTCATTGGCTTCTTAGAACAGTGTATCTAGTGTCTGAATTTTAAATACGCTTTCCTATAAGTGAAAAAGCATTTATTTCCTTGAACACTGATGGAAATCAAATACCAGAGTTGTGTGTGGGTATAGAAAAACTAAATCAGAATAAATATTTGTGTAATTTTGTACAGTAATGATGAGGTAAATAATAAGTACGTATGAAGCAGAAAGAATTTTGTGTCAAAGATAACATCATAAAAAAATCCAGTTTCCCATAATATTTTAGGTTTAACCTTCAGAATTAGAACAACAATAATAATATATGTCCATATATACACTAATAGTAGTCTATATGCTGCAATACATAAGGAAAATAACATGGAATACAGATGGAGATTTTTTAACTGCTCTGGGCTTTGATTAGATCAAGTCCTGTTATCAGAGTGTTTTGAACATAATTTATTCATATGTAACTATCTAAAGGCAGTGCAAAATGGGATGTTTTTTAACACTATCCATATCATATCAAATGGAAGAGAAGATACAGAATATTTTTACTGAAAGAATTGCCATTGCATGTTTGAATTATAATCATAGAGAATTATGTTCTTTTCTTTGAATTTAATGATGGCTAAGTGATAAGAGAATTAAGAAATAAGGTGTGGAGAGGAGGGAACATAAAAATCAGTCTGTAACATTAACAAAACAAAGCTAAATATTTTTGACCAAGAAACACGAGTCTTTCCAAATTCGTTAGTACCGTTAAAAGGTAAGCAAGGGAAGAAACATGAAATGACTGAAGCTATGTCTGCCGAAGCAGGCTGTGCAGTGCATAGAGAAGACCTCTAGTGAAACCCTGTAGAGAAACAGTGCTGAGGAGCCAATGTGCTTTCTGGACGTGTTTTGGGGCAGGGGGGAGAGGAGGGTACTTAGGATTAGCTGCAGTCTGAATGCCCATTAAAGGCTGTAGGATTCTGCATGTGCTCCTGGCATGTGTCTTTAGATTTAGTTTCATCAGAAAGGCATCCAGCTCATGCACTCCAGTACCTCTCTACAATGACAGCAAAAGTACAGAAAAATTGGAACAACTCAGAGATTTGTTTCTCAGATGAACTCCTAAATCAAACTAAGGCATTAATATAAACAACCCATGCAATAAATAGAGGGCAGCTCCTCTATAAACAGAATAGTGTCGGAGCTCAAACTTGGTTCATTTTATCTTTAAGATGTCCAGAAGTGTCTGTCTGCCTTGAATCTCTTTGGTAAAATCAGAGAAGGACTTTAGGGCAGGGTTCCCACTCACAGACTTTGAGCAAAAGAAAGCATCACAGCTTTTTATATCCAGTGAATAAGGGAAAAGCTTATTGAATAGCCAGAGTCCAGGTTGCTGCAGAAAGTCAGAAGAATATTTTTTTTCCATACATGTAGAAGAAACAAATCATTAACATTAGTGTTGCTCTAAGTAAAATTTCCTAAATGTAATTGAACAATTGATTCTACTTCTGGGAACAAATGAAGTGAAAATGAGCAATACTTAAAATACAGAAGAAAAATCATGAAATCCTTAATCTTTCAGATCACAAAATTAAAATAGAATTTTTAAACCCTAATCCAAATAAATCTTAATTTGGTAAATATTTTTGTTCACAAGACCATTGAAGTACAATATTTAAATGGTACTGACGCCACTGGAATTTATATACAGTTTTAGCATTTAGATATAATTTTACAAGGCTGTCAGAACGGGGAAAATTGCTTTAACACTCACTATCTGGGATATAAACCAACAGTTGGAAGCTCTGGCATTTAAATTCCTAGAACTGAATAATTCAGAAATTTGAGACCAACACCGAGATGCTGTCTTGGCCCTACTCCTTACATGTCCAATTTAATCCAATCCTTATTCACAGAAGGATCAGTACATACTGAGGTCATTACAAGACCAGACATTATCTGTTCAGTCATTTATATAGCAGATTTCACTTGGTATCAAAACCCAAGGGATTAATCTCACCTCATTCAAATAGCAAAAGGCTAGTCATTCCAGTCTAAGGTAATTGTCAAATTCTCCTACAGTTTGCAGAGATAAAGAGGCACTTCCATAGAGCATCTAAGATCATTGAGGCGATCTGCCTTCTGGAAGTGCTTTTTTCTCTATTTATTATAAAGGGAGCATATAGAAACCAGCTTTGGTTTACACAACAAAATGTGAAACACGAAAACTGGGAAGAATACTTCAGATTTTGGTGGCAGGTCTCTGTTTGCTTAATGGCTATTAGGCTGAATTGGTACACCAGCTCCAAGTCATCCCTAAACTTATAGAAGCCCAGTTCTGGGGACATTTTCACCTTGAACAGGTCTGCTTTCAGCAGTGAAGTGCATAGTCTTGGTTCTGTTTGGACCTGCTCTTCTCTTCATTTCCTCATGTTCTTTCTGTCTTTACTGGGGGGAATGGGAGAGTGTGGTAGAAGAAAATCACATTCTAAAATTTGTTCATTTGTTCCTTTGAGCTATTGTTTGTATATGACTAGTTTAATCATGCACAACATTCACCCTTCATTACACAGAACATTGTTAGTAGTAGATGCCTCTGAGCACAATAATGCCTCATTTGCATTAATCTTGCTTTGCTCAATTCTTTTATAGTGATACAAACATATGCCACAAATTGCTCTGTTCTTTAAAACACAATAAATATATGAGCTACACTCCCATATTAAAGAGCACTTAATTTACTGAACTCCTCTAAAGTAACTAAAATGTTACAACCAAAATGTGTCAAAACAGGCAACAAAACAGTGTCTGCATAATGATGCAAACAGGTAACCGAGCATAAACAAGATTCCCCAAACCACAAATAAGTAAATAATTACACTGTAATACTGGGCTTTTAAATTTTTTGTCTTCTCACTCCTTTACTGTCCTGCAGGTACTATTTTTGCAGGTGCAGTCCAGACAGTTTCATTTATTTTGTTAGGCTCTCTAAAAGAAGGCTTTTAGATAAATATAGCTGTCATATAGCTTACGCTGAATGTGGTATCCATTTTGTTTTCCATTTACATTCTCCAGTATATACTACTTCTTTGTCATTCATTCCAATTGCTAAAGTTCTACTGTAAGTTCTTGTGGGTTTTGTTCAGAGAAGTTTGCATTCCCCCAGCATATTTAAGAGATGCTGATGTATGACTTCTGTGTTCTAGTCCAGAAGCCATCGAGTTAGTGCAGAAGAGTGTCGTTCTGTCTGAGGCACTATAAGCCCTCTTGCAGCTCCCAAAAGGGGACTACCCAACACTCTGTTGGTTACTCAGAGCAAGGAAATGGCGTAGCCTCTAGCTCTCAGGCCCCCTAGGTTCCCTCTTTTATCCAGTAATAGTGGTATTCACTTCTTCCTCTGGTTTGAATAATGTACTGAAATAGACCTAGTAAAAAAGATCAAGACAAAGAATCTTACAGTAAGTATTATGACTGTAAGGCCAAATGGCTCTGTCCTGTCCTAATGTTGCTCCTGTTTTCATCCAGCAGATGTACAATTTCATCTTACGCAGTGGCACATCTTTAACAAAAAAAGAGGCTGAAAATACCCTGGGTATCGTAGACTCTCATGGATATGCTCCTCCTTAAAGCAGATGTAGTTTAGCACAGTCTCAGGCAAACGAGCAAGTTTCACCTGCATATTTTGCTGAGCAACTTTTCTAATCACCAAGTAAACTGGGGCTGTCACTTAATTTTTATTTCTTTCAGTAACATTTCCAAATAAAAAATTGTTCCCTGTTCGGTTGCTGAATAAAAAAAATAAATACATAGACATGTATCTCCTCCTGAACGGTTGGAGTTGAGGGTTCCAAATGGGATCATGTTTCTGCCTACATCCTCATTTAAGACAGCTGGGATGTGGACTAATTTAGGTTAACCCTATGTTATACTTTTTATTAGCTCTGGAGAACTGTGCACATGTTTAGCAGCATGCCTACACTGTGCGGTTATCTCTGAATCTTGCCAAACTACCTGTCCGCAGACTTGACTGCAAAACAGTTGTTTCAGTGCTGACACCGAAACCCCACACAGCTCACGAGCTATTTGTGATATCGTGTTGGCACAGAGGTAACTTAGCAAGCCAAAACCTTATCTGGGATGTGTACTCAGACCCTTACATGCATCCAAAACATCCACCATCAACATCTATATAAATCTTTCCATACTCAGTAATACCCGAACAGGGAAGCTGCAAACTACAGCAGGATTACTGATAGGGCGATTGCTAAAAGGTGAAGGGCATCATTCTGCATACTGTCCTCTCTTCCCCATGCTATATTGCTTCTCAAGGATAATTTTGTCCATGAAAATCATTGGAATTCCAAACTGGAACAGCTTTCAGAGGAGATTAACCTTCTCCATGGCACAGCAATTTTCCCTCCTAGGGAAAGCCATATTATTTCAGTCCAGAGAAGGTGTCTATTACTTTAGAATTTAAGAACCCACATGTTTCTTCTCGGAGGGAGAAGCAATTACTTTAACTGCTGTGCTCAGCATGAAAATGTTTGGGGAAAAAAATGCCTCTCTTAATCATATTTTGACATCTATATTTAATATGGGGCTAAGTATATGAAAAACTAAAATCTAAGTTAAAAATATGCACCTATAATAATTATCATGAAACTGTAAAATACAATTTATGCATTATTAATACTTTGCTGTGTGCAAGTACATTTTAATGTAGTATTCTACATTAAACCTTTGAGGGACTTTTCTCATTAAAAACAGTTTTGATGAAAGATATTCTCTTAAACAGAAGCATACTTTGGATATATAAGTAAGCATGGACCTTGATTTATTATTCATTAACGGTTCTCTGTTAACAACTGAACAATTTTTGCAGTTAAAAGAGGGAACTCCTCAGTGTTTTTCTACATCTGACAAAGAGGATTCACCCTGTAATCTTAATATACTACTGTGAATAAAGTGTTTGATTACCACAAGACACTTTCTATTATCAGGTAATATATTTTAGTTCTTTTTTTCCTTTTGTTTCTTCAGCCAGCTACAGTATGTGCAAACACTGAAGCAAATTATATTTGAATTTCTTCTACATCCTTCCATCTCCCTTATAGAAAGGAAAGGCTAATAAAATTGTATAACTGCAAAGAACCAGCTCAAAGGATATGCCTTTGGCGGTGACCACAGAAGTACAAACTGTCTGGGGTATAGCAAGTGCGCTGGGGCATGGCTCATAGCCACCCATGCGCCTTCCCAGTCACTCCTCCTGCTGACAGTCTTGCTGCATCTTCAGGGGCTGGTGCAGCACCAGACAAAGACAATCTCCCCAGGCAGAGGGGACCATCTGTTTTAAATCATCAGCCGCCATGCACAGATAGAGCACTGCTGAGAGGAAAGCCTGTGGGAGACACGTTTGCTTACCACAGGGTACCTTAATGCTAACTCAGCTGTACATCTAAAGCCTTCCTAGGCATCCTAGAAGCCTACGGCTCAGTCAGTTCATTTACCTTTCTCTTGCCCTTCCTTCTCTTTCTCCTATCCCCTCATTTCCATGGAGTAAGTTGATAGACACTAGGAGATACAGAACAGTCCAGGGCCATGTGTAAAGTACTTTTTGGTGACAGGACCGTACCACGTATCCCCCTCTTCCCTGTCTTCCTGCTCAGCCTCATGCCGGTGGAGTTTCCCTTTCAGGCAGCTCCCACTGTGGATGGTTTCCACAGTCATGACACCTGCAGAAACACTGGATAACCTCAGTCTGTATTATCTTCTGAGAGGAATCGCTTAATCAAAGAGGATGGAAAAGGGGATGGGGGATTATTAATGACTTGAATATTTTGTTCTACACTACAGCTTGCCGGAGCCTGTGAGTGTATTAGTGTAATTCAGTCTCTAAGTGACTAACTCAGCAATTTTAATGAGCAGTAAATTCACTGAAAAAATTAGGCCAAAAGGTAAAAAATACATTGTCATCATCATCAAATTAAAAAAAAAACTAAATCATTCATAATACAAAGTTTATAGCCAAATAAACATTATAAAAAGGAGGACTGGAAAACACATTAATTTGAGGGCACCTTTCCCCTTCTCGGTTCTATTCAAAGAGAGTAACAGGGAGATTAAATCAGTAGGAGAGATATAAATGTCATACATGCAATTTATTTTAGTGCTATTGAAAGAAGACATCTGAGAACAAACAATCTACAGAGACAGAAAAAGGCTTGATCTGTATCAGTGATGAGGAAACAGGCCAACCATCTACAGAAGAACTTGCAAAGCACGGTTGTTGGAGAACTCGGTACAAATAGCTTTGCTGGGGTTTCTAAGGACTCTTTGAAGCTCTGTTTCACTCTCCCTAAATTGTTTCCTTAGTGTTAAAGCAAAGCTTATATGACGACAAAGTAATTCAGCTGCAAACTGTGCAGTGTGTTGCCATCTCTTTCTATGTCTTACTTGGTATCAGCTTGGAACAAAAGCAGCAAGTTCCAGTTCTTAAAACAATATAAGAATAATGCATATCCCCAAACTCTGAGGTGATTTAAAACACAGAGTAAACCTCCTTTCCTCCTTAATAACTGATGGCATATTAATGACTTGAATTAAAAATCACCTTCTGTGGCTTATATCTTCCATAGATATTTAATTTCAAATAAATAGATTTGTTGTCGTGTTTCTAATGCATATCACAATTACACTTCTACAAAGACAAGCTGCTTCTGTGTTTTGCACAACATAAATGACAGCAAATTTTAATGAACTAATGCTGCATTTGATTGGAAATGCTCCATACAGGGGCTGAAGCTGTCAGCCACTCTGAAGACCACTTAAAGTGGTCTGTTGAATTCTGTTGAATTATACCCCACTATTGAAATTAGATGTAGAAAGATGTGATTATTAAGACTTTGAAGTCTCTCCCTATATTAAGCAGAACACATATGAATAACTTTTACTTCAGTTTTCTTCTTAAAATACTCATCTGGGTTTAGGAACAGTGGTAAAGGTCTCATAAGCAAACATTATGAAATGAGAAACTTCATGGCTAAGTAAATCCACACTTTTAGTCTTGTCTCCTAATCCTGCCTCTGTCTCTACCATTATTTCTGTCTTGGGCACCTCATCTGATCTTTGTGTCTATACAATGGAAATAATACAGTCTAATCATCTACTGCAAAAAAGACTTTTTGGGCATCTTTATTTAACATCACCACACTGCTCTGAAAACAGTGAGCTATAAAACTGCTAAATAATTTTATTATCATTGAGTTCCCACAAATGGCTAACCTCCCATAAACTATGATCATAAATGTTATATGAGTCAGAGAGGTGCCATCAGTAATGCCTGTTGTGAAGCCAGGCTGCCAGTGTACTTGTATTTTTATTTTGACCTGTTTCTTGGCTATAGATTTAAAATAGCAAGTCTCAGTCTGTCCATCAATCATAACACTTTTTATTCCAGGATTTCTTCTAAGGAAAAGAAAAATAAAGAAACCATTTATCATTTTAAAAAATCATAAACTTATTATAATAAAAACCTCTGAATTATAGTATTTAATGAAGATAAATCTGCATTTTCACATGGCTATGAAAAACTTAACTTCAGACAGCACTTGGTCTTCCTTCACTGTGTTTTGCTTTCCTATATAAAAAAGGAGTGTCATACTGACAGAGCTATGAAAAGTAGTCTATTCAGAGAAATTCAGAGTATAGAATGGCAGCTTAGGAAAAATGATTGTCAGTTAAAATATTATCGAAACAAATCCACAATTTCAAATCTCTCTGTCTGGCAGTCACTTTTTAAAAATTCAGCTGTTGGCTGAGTTCAGAAATGATCTTGATCCTCTGAGGGCTCTTACCCTGCAGGTTAACAAGGCTGCAAGCATTAAGACCTGTTTCAGCAAAGCACTTCACCAGGCTGCAGGGGAGTGGCGGTGATAGATCACATATGGTTCTAACATCCCCTAACCCCACTTGCTCAGACTATATTGATAATAACATCAGTTTTACAAATTAGATACAGGAAAAAAAATATTGAATAATGCCGTCTATCTCCCTGGCAATTTATGACTTATCACATTGGGATACTCATAACATGCTATTCATTTTTGATTTATGTGTTTCAAAAAATGGAAATGTTCAAATAAATCCCATTTAAGAGAGTCACTTATTGAAATGCTAGGAATGCTAGGATCTTTTGGTAGTTTTTTCTTTCAGATGTTTAACCTAGCTTGGCTTTTATAATTTTTTTATTCTGTCCTTATAAATCTACATGATGAAGCAATCCAAATTGATCTTCCTAAATATTTTTAAATACTTAGAAGGAAGCTGTAATAAATTTAAGTCATTTTTCAAACATCACAAGAAATGCATAATAAATCTGATATAAAGTAAAACATGCCTCTCTGGCAATTTATAACATGAAAAATATAATTGTATATAAAATTAATCGCATGTGGAACATCATTTTTTATATATATACTTTATTAATACTCTGCAAATAGTCAAAGGAAACTGTAGGACAGAAAGAGGGCTTTAACCACATTTTTATAGATTTCCTGTCTGGATATAATAACTTCAAATTAAAATAATTTCATCTAAAATGTGCTTTTTGTTGTACTTTTACTTATTTGTTCTTTATCTTAAATAGTCTAGATCTTTATATGTCTATGTTTTCATATATTTATTGCATCCTCTAACATAAATGACCATATAAATGTGTAAAACCAGAATAAATTCTATAGTTCAATAAAAATTACCATACAGGCATAATTACAACTTCACTCACTTAAAAATATTTGCATCTTTTCTTTGAGCACTCTCCTGTATGCCTGTTAATATCTTCTTTGTAAAGTTTTGCTCAGAATCATATGTAATTTTCTAAAAATAGTCACATTTAGATCACACACCAAAGTGCTTTTATTTTCCTGCCTCAAGACCTGATGCTTTTTTGCATGCATGCCTCAATAATGAGTTGATTTCTTCATACTGCACGGGTATGGAAAAAGTATTTTTTAGAGTTACTGCTGTCCAGTTTGCTGTTTCTGTGGAATGCCTGTGATAATTTTCTTCTAGAATCACAGAATCATAGAAAAGACTTTTAAGATCATCAAGTCTAACTGTTAACCTAGCACTGTCAAGTCCACCACTAAACCACGTCCCTAAGTGACACATCTACATGCCTCTGAAATACCTCCAGGTATGGTGACTCCACCACTTCCCTGAGGAACCTGTTCCACTGCTTGACAACCCCTTTTGGGAACAAATTTTTCCTAACATCCAATCTAAATTTCCCCTGGCACGGCTTGAGGACATTTCCCACTTGTTACTTGGGAGAAGAGACTGACAACCATCTTGCTACAACCTCTCTTCAGGCAGTTGTAGAGAGCAGTAAGGTCTCCCCTGAGCCTCCTTTTCTCTAGTCTAAACCACCCCAGTTCCCTCAGCTGCTCCTCATAAGACTTGTGCTCTAGCTCCTTCATAACCTTCAATACCCTTCTTTAGACATGCTCTGTTCAGCGAGACTGGTCTTCCCTGCCAACTTGTCTTCCAGCACATGGGCACCGCCTGCTCCTGTGCCCTTAATAATTCCTTCTTGAAGAGTGCCCAGCCTTCCTGGACTCCTTTGACCTTCAGAGACACCTCCCAAGGGTGTCTATCGGCCAGGCTCCTAAACAGGCCAAAGTCTGCCCTCTGGAAGTCCAAGGTAGCAGTTCCGCTGACCCCGCTCCTTACTTCTCCAAGAACTGAAAACACTGTCATTTCATGATCACTATGCCCAAGACAGCCTACAACCATCACATCGCTCACAAGTACTTCTCTGTCAGCAAACAACAGGCCCAGCCAGGCACCTTCCCTAGTTGGCTCCTCACCAGCTGTGTGAGAAAGTTAACATGCTCCAGGAACATCCTAGGCTGTTCCCTCTTCGCTGTATTGTATTTCCAGCAGACATATGGTAAATTGAAGTCCCCCAAGAGCTAGTGATTGTGAGACTTCTGGCATTATATAATATTTTGTCTGACTCTTCATACTGGCTGTGTGGTGTATGACAGACTCCCACCAAGACATATGGCTTATTGGCCTTCCCTCTGACTCTCAGCCATAATAAATACTGATCTCTATTGCCACTGCCTCTCCTTCCCTGCCTATCCCTTGTGAAGAGTTTACAGCCGTCCATTGCAGCACTCCAGTTGTGCAAGTCATCCCACCATGTTTCCATGATGGCAACTGTCATAGTTTTCCTGCTGCACAATGGCTTCCAGCTCCTCCTGTTTGCTGCCCATGCTGCGTGCATTGGTGTAGATGCACTTCAGTTGGGCTATTGATCCTACCACCTTTTGGGGGAAGAAGCCCTAATTCCTGACCATTCTTAGGTGCTCCTGTGGTTTGTAAAACATCAATAACCCTTGTGTCTTTGCTGCAACATGGATCTCCATCCCCTACCTCCACCAAGATGGCAGATCAAAGGACCTTGACATCACAGCATTCCTCAAACATTGGTGTGCTGCCCCCAGGTTTGTCTCTAGTGAGCCTGGGTTTATCCCTTTCTCCCTTCAGATCTAGTTTAAAGTTCTATCAACGAGCCCTGCTAACTCCTGCGCAAAGATCCTTTCCTGCTTTGGGAGAGCTGTACCCCCTCCATTGCCAGCAGGCCTGGTGGGGTGTAAACTGACCCATGATCAAAAAATGCAAAATTCTGCCGGTGACACCAGGCTCAGAGCCACGTATGGAGCTGGTGGCTCTTCCAGTTTCTTCCCTCATCATTCCCTGCAACTGAGATACAGAACACTACTTGTCCTCCTGATCCCTTAACCAGTCCTCCCAAGGCCCTGAAGTCTCTCTTGATTGCTCATGGAATTCTTGTTGCAACTTCATTGCTACCTACCTGAAAAATCAATAATGGATAATACTCTGAAGGGCTGTTCCAGGGTAGGAAGGTTTCTCTTCACAATTTTTTCCCAGGCCCCATGGAGGCAGCAGACTTTCCTAAGAAGTGGGTCTGGTTTGCATGTTGGACCTTCTGCTCCCTTCAGAAATGAGTCTCTTATTAAGAGTGATTATTTTTTTTTTCTTTATGGAAGCAGTTTTGATGTATGAAACTGACGTGCGGAATTAGACTCTATAACTCGAAAGTTATAAAGTAGGTATGTTTATTGCGCGCAGATGCACGGGGGATCGCTCCTCCACAAGCGTGCATGCCCGAAGTGACG
The DNA here is from genome assembly GCF_017639655.2 of Falco naumanni. Lineage (NCBI taxonomy): Eukaryota > Metazoa > Chordata > Aves > Falconiformes > Falconidae > Falco > Falco naumanni. Next base: position 2,489,402 of record NC_054059.1, on the reverse strand, counting down.
AACCATCCTACATTTATACAATAAAACAAATGAATACTCAATTAACGCCTATACATATTCGTTACCTAAACCCCGCTTCGTATGTTAATTAGCTTATCAGTCCGTTGCCTGGAATGTGGTGGTCTTGCAGGTTTGTAGGTGATTCATGTTCTTGTGACCATCTGATCTTCTCCAGCAAGGAGACTTAGCACTCCCTCCTTCTAGATAACATTGGGATGTCTCTCATCCTTTTCTCATTCTCTTTTAAATAACCCCTTTGTTAGAGGAAGAGGGGCAGGCGTCTCCTCAAAACTCTAGTTGTCTCCTCAGAGCTGTGTGCCTATGTGACCAGACACCGCACCCATGACCAGTCACCGTACCCACATTCCTGAGCAGACATATACAATCACAGTCGGTGTTAAGCGTCCCCATTTCACACTATTTCTCCATATCAGTACAGGCCGACTTAACCTCAGTGACACCTCCAAGCTGGATGAAACATCGTCCTCATCATTGTTCGGTTCCACTTGCCGATCCTCAGACCCATGATACCCAGGCACCTGGGAAGGAGGGGTAGTGAGAGAGGAGACAAACCTGCTGTGCTGGGCAGGAACTTTTCACTGTTGCTGTCTATCCTTACATTTTTTTTTTTATTTTTATTTATTTTTTTTTTAATGTGTGCTTTACTTTTGTTCATTTTTATAACAACTAACTTTTTTTTTTAATATACTACTTCTGAGGGGCTTCAGTCAAGATCAGTGACCTGCTCAGTCAAGATCAGTGACCTGCTGTGTCAGGCATTGTGTGAGCACACAGGTATTTTCTGATGCCGGTTCTAAGATAATTAAGTCTCCTTGTACTACTTCCCTGTCCTCCAAGCACCTCTTTAGTATTATCTGTGAATGTAATTAATGCTATTTACTTCTCTCCTGGGTTAGCGAAGATATTAATCCCTGACTTAATACAGATCCCTGCAGCACTGTGTTACACACCTCTTCCCATCTGGATATATTGCTGACATTATCCTTTGTTTATGCTCTTTCATCCTCTTTCAATCTTTCAATGAGACAGTGTTTCTATCGAAGCCAATTTTAATTAATGTTGACAAAGATTTTAACATGTATTGCAAACCAAATATATTGCAGCTATTGTTTTTCATGTCCCCATTTTTATTTGTAGTTCTAGTGAAAAAATATATCAGATTTCTCTTCTGCCCCTTTGTTCTTTCTGCATTTATTCTGCCTCTTGTTGCTAGGTGCGTTAACCTATATACATGGTCTTCTCTCTTGCTATGAGCTTTACTATTTGAGGGAGAACAAGGGCAAAGCAAAGCAAGACAGTGAGCAGGATAACCCCAACCCAGCGAAGCAATGAAACACATGGCCATCTTTACATGCCGACATAATCTCACTGGAGTCAACAGAATACTTGCACACTTGAAAGTAGTCTGTACTCGCTCAAGGCTGCTGTGTTGAATATGTAAAAGGATCGTGTGCTATTCGTCTCATATTTCTTTTTGTATTTAAAATACTTTCACACTAAACTTTCAAAGCCCCCTTCATTTTTTTCTGATATCTGAAGCAGTGCTAAAATACATTTTTGAGGTAACCTGTTACCACAGTAGAATGCAAAATATTCAGATTTTCAAAACTATATACTTCCGTATTTCCCCCATTATTCCTTAACCTGCTCCTCATTAGAATAGGATTTTTTTAACATAGTATTCATATCACCTATTTATAAAGTTATCTTATTAGTATTATCCATTTTTTCCCTAAAAAAGGATTTAGTATTTCAGTCACTTTTGAAACATCATTAATTTCACCCCTCCTCAGGACATACTTGATTCCTTCAGTAGCAAATAGAATTTTGCTTTGCACCCGGCAGCATAATGGTTCTTGTTGACAAATGTTAATTATTTGTGTGGGATTTCTGTTCCTGATATTTTTAGCTCTGAGCTTATAATCAAAGCAAAAAGTATGGGGGAGGAGAGGGGAGGGAACTTTTCCCCAAATAGTGGAACAGCTTTATTTGTGAATGTCATGGGAAGCTAGAAGGAGAAAAGAAAGCAAGTAAGTAAATGCATTAGCCTGAGGGAAAGGATTTCTAAGGATGTGCTCTTACATCCAGCTGGGACTGGTCTCCTCTTTAGCTCAATGGATAAAAAAAAAAAAAAAAAGGAAAACAACCCCATGGCCCCACACCCCCAGAAGATACAATGGGATTTTAGCACTCAGAGGGAATCTCCCCACCACAATTGAAACACAGCTTAACTAGCCTTAAATCAGACTATCTAATCAACTGAAATCCAATGAAAAATAGCTTCTGTTATGCTTTAGAAGCAGAATGTGGATGAGGAGATTAGCTGGGGTGAGATTAATCACTTTAGAAAAGAGAACTTTAACTACTTTTTAATAACGCACAGTTCAATGTGGCTGAGAATATGGAAGCCCAGATAGAGCCTTTTAAGAAGTAAGAGCCATCAAAGCAGTTTGGAAATGTTTAGCTGCTCAGATACAGTAGCGGGCAGAACTCATTTTCATCTGTGCTTGTCTGGGGTGATTCCTTATTATCATTCTATAAGTTTCATGCTAGTCAGAAAGAGAAAGAAAGACTCAATAGAGTTTTTGTCATTAATGGCTGTCATTTTGATTAAAAAAAAAAAAAAAAAAAAAAAGAAAGAAACACTATACTTTAATGGGTAAATGCAAATGACCTCAACATTGCAGTTTTGTACTTCAAAGGGGAGTAAATTTGTTTTGAAGTTTATTTGGTAGATGAATTGCTGTCAGAGATAAGCAAAAAGTTTTGAACTCCCAAGGGCTCTGATAATGCTTCAGAAAGGAAAAAATGCAAGAATTACCACACTTGTGATCAAACATAATAAAAATTAAGGCTAATAAACAGTTTTTCTAATGTCAATCTAAAAGGTGAGCCAAGGAGGCTTGTGGAACAAAACATTATCAGTTTGGAATACTCAAGTTTTATCTTTGATTTTTTTTTGTCCTTTTTTTTTTTTGGAACGAATATTACTTCCACCCCTAAATTAAAAATAGTCTTGCACAATAACCCATCCCAGATTTAGTTTTTTTATAATCAAACTCCTATATGTGGGCAAAATTAACAGTTATGGTAGAAAGCTTTCTTCCCCACAGTTTCCTTTGATAGGCAGAAGCAGGGTAGTAACTCTCAAAAGATAATTTAAATGACAATTGAACCATTGTACAGGGATGACATCTCATATAGGCTGTTTGATTATCATATTCTATGCTCCTAGGAGCTGTAGGACAAAAACAGAAGACAAGATTACCAATCTTTATGCTGTAAAAAAATTTCCCCAAAATGTCTCAGATTAAAGACATATAAAAGGTATGATTTTACTTTTGAACTGTCAAGACATCTCTTTGGTATTAAACATAGGTGCAGGTATATTTTTAAACATTGCATTTCCACTGATGTTTTTTCAATGTCATATTGTAATTGGAAGATACTAGTGTCCAAGTAAATTTATGCTGATTTGTATGTCTTGTGAACCTCTCCTGATAGCAAAGTTGTAGATGTTTATATCCTCCTCCCTCATTGATACATATTGTCCTGCAAAATTTTCAGACAAGGCAGACTTGTCAGTGCTCACTAATGGCTCAGCAGTTGATGCCCATTCAAAGCGATATACTTTGTCTGACTTTGCTTTTTAACGTCACACATATATAACAAGACACAGCTCATTGTGTGTTTGCTTCAGAAAGAGCGCCACACTGTCAACATGACAAAATCAAGTACCAGACAAGCCAGGACACTGTAAAAATCATTTACCCTCTACGGCATGTAAAGATAGTTTAAAACAAGGAATACAAGTTTTGACAAGGCATTTAAACGCTCACAACTAACCATTTTCTGAAATCAACCAGTCAAACTGATTTTGTTCTGAGGTCCAAGCTGAACAGGAAAAACTAAGACAGAGCCTGGCTGCCACTGCAGTCTTTCTTACACTGTCAGAGACATGCAAAGGAACAGCTGGAAGACTGTATGGGCAGCCCATTGCCGACCTCTGGCTCAGCCTTTAATGATGGAGCACAGCAAGGAAGGGAGCCTGGCTGTAGCGTGATAGAAACAAGCAAAGCAGCTCCAGAACATTTCAAACTGTTGCTGCTGTTTTCACCAGCATCTGAAGGGGCTTATCACTTAAATCCTACATATACATTCGTTGAGGCTTTTAAGTGTGGTACATGCTCTCTACCTACCCTCTGCAACCAAAACGGACAGTTTATCAGCTATGAATGTCACCCCAGAGAGAATATATAGAAATATGAACACTAGGCAAGGTAGACAACTGCATCTTATTCTCAATTTTCTGTCACATACACATTCTGCATGCGAACTCAAATGAGTCACACAATCTTCAAGTGTTTCACTTTTATCTGTTAGAATTACTCAGCACAATCAAATATTTTAGGATATAGATTCACCTCACTTTACTCGAGGCATTCAAGATACCTATGTTAGATGCTGTAGGTTCCACCAATATGGAAGATAACCCTCTAGAGGTGAGAGAGTGAAATAGGAATTTCATTCTCATAATTCAAACCTCAGGTTCGCTGAATCACATTTTGGAAGACTCTCTCTCTCTCTCTTTCTCTCTCTCCCCATTAACTACAGAAGAAGCCTTGAGGTTAGTTATCCACATTTGGCAACTGAACTAGACATCTAAAGTTGGACTAGATGAATCCGGACCACAGTGTCTGCACATGGGCTACATATTCTAAGTTGAAGGGCTTTTAGACAGATATATCAATACTTCCAAGGTGACTACAGTGATGAATGTGTTAGGAAGTAAATAAAGCTTGGCTTATTTCCATTTGCCCTTCAGAATATGTTTTGGTCTCAAGCTACCGGTCTTATATATATAGATATGCACTCTATCTTGCACAGCCTTTTTTCAGTTAACTGCCATTTTATATCGATTCTGCAGTCTGTGCAGACTTGTTCAAGTAGACCTTTGGTACTGCTATCACACTTCAAGAGCTCAGAGGGGAAAGAGGTGGATTTCTACTGCTTCTGAGTAGATTTATAGCATTATTAGTGACTGAGGAAATATGTATGTCAAGACCCACATCTAAGTAAGTAAAGAAGAGGAGATATTAACTGAAGCCTCATGTATACATGCTTTAATAGATTCTTGAGTCCTACACAGAAAGCAGAATACGTCCTAAGTCTCCGGACATATGACCTCAATACCATTCAAGTTAATGGGAATCTTGTCATTACTTTCACTGAAAGTGGGATCAGGCCCCATCCTGATTAGCTGCAAGGATAATTCCAGGTTTAGGTGAGGAAAGAAAACAAAAATTGATCACCTGGATATTATTCTGACTGAAGCTGTTCCTATGTCCATGGAAGTTTACACATGACTGATGGTTAGTGTTTTCAAATATTGTTTAATTTCACATCCATGCAGTATCTTTTATGTGAAAAATTAAACCTTTACACTGACTCATTTCCATGGGCTTTTTTGTTTGTATGTTTGTTTGTAAAATGCTTAGCTGTAATTCCTCGGGCATGCAGTTAGGACACTCCAGGCTTTCATTTGGTCTCCTTTCCTAGGACTGACTGAAACTATGATGCTTAGTATTCAAAATTGGGCACATGCAATGCTGAATTCGGTCTTCAATAAAATAATGAATTTGCTAATAGCACATGGAAAAGTAATCACCGGATTATGAGTTACTTCTTTTAAGAAGAATTCACAAAGCAGTCTAAGGACCTAGGCCTACTATTTTGTCAGACAACAATTTCAAACACTCTTTTCTCTCTTTGTAATGTCAGCTTGATTACTGTTGAATTCCTTGGAGGTTACTTTTGTTTCATCAGCAAAGAGGACTCAGTAAACGTTAGTTATCTTAAAACAAATTATGAATGAAACTAAGCACAGAAAAAAGTACTGTCTCATTAAAGAAAAATCGTTATTCATGTATATACCTCCGTGTACCCTTCAGATCACCCTATAATTATAGCTGAAAAAGACCAGAGTTAATGGTGTTTTGGTTTGTTTCCTTGGGAGACTGGGGCAAGGCTGGTCCTGTATGTGATATTTGTGTCTTTTTACTAGACTATTCAGAGAGATCTTAGTGAAGGGTAGCCATAGCAAGGTAATACGTTTATTTATCAATCATTTATTTGTTGGCGTTTGAAACCTTGTGTCACTTTTTACATTGAGGGAACAGACAGCCCCAGGTCTCAGCTCAGGTGATTACCCTCCACCTTATACACATTTCTCCTTCGGTGTTTGTTAGAGTGAGATTCTTTTCTCTTCTTTGTCCTGTTCTTTTATATCTTGCTGTGCACAGTGGAAGTGCTCCTGTGTCTCATTTTACACCTTACTGAGCTGTAGTGGGAAAGTCACTGCCACACCATCTCCTTTTGTCAAGTGGTTCTTAGGCCATTTCTTGTTTATATGAAGTCAGCACTTACACACAGGTCATTTTGCCACAGCTAACAGCACTTAGTATTTCTCCACAGGATGCTGCAGGGTCTAAACACTTTCTGGCCTTATCACAGGGATTTCAAAATTGTCTGTATAAACTATACCTATTCGGTAGAAATACTTGCTTCTCTGCAGTCTAGAAATGAAAGTTTGAGTTTCATCAATGTTAGTACGAATATAAACCTGGTTTCTGTTGCTCCCTTCTTGAATTTTTGTAGACAGAGGATCAATAGCACAGACACACTCCAGCTGAGAAAACTCTTTAAAAATGTGTCCAAAGTCAGAGCATTCTAAACTGAGCTGTACATTAGGCACCCAAGTGAGATGACAATTCACTGTCACAAGCTGTTAATTGAATGTAGAAACAATGACATCCTCTTTCCAGAAAATATCTTCCCCTCATCTGCTTTTTTTTTTGTTTTGACCTTGTCATGTGAACATTCCTGTAATTCTTTTTTATTCTACATTATCCACATTATCAATATTTCCACTGCATCTTCATAAGATGCTGAGAATGAATTAAATAATTTCCATTCACTGAAAAGTCCCTCATTGTTTTCTATGAAGCATCTGTGAATTCACTACTCCAGGCATTTCTGCTAGAGATGCTGACAGTCCCTACTGATACTCTGTGACTACATTTATCCCAGTGAATTGAGTGAATTGAATGTGCTTAGGTTTGTTCTCTGAGAAAGTATCTAACTGACATGGCATGATCCACATCCACAATATTAAAATCTGTTTCTCAATTTGCAAGGGTTTCTGCAACCACCAAACTCTTTTATCTAGCCCAGGCAATGCTTGAGAAAGTGGTAGCTTAGGCCAAAACCATTCTAGTGACCATTTTATCTCTTTAGTAACACACATATTAAATTTCTAGTACCTGGGAACATTTATTGTCACTACCTAACTTACTAGTTAGACACAGAGTAAGTTACTTAGATTTTTGCTCATTCAATTTTTCAGACACCTGGAAAATTTTAGCACAACCAAGGGTATACTGCAAAAAAACCCAGAGTAGGAGTTCCCATAGTTTCAAGTGATAAACTTAGGGAAGAGAAATCCACAGATTATCAAATACACAGAAGTCACACGTGGTTTGTAGTAGTAGTTCCCAAGCTGAACATAATTTAGGAACATGAAGAGGTGGTATTGTACTTCCCCTTGCTCATATATTCTTCATTTTCACCTACTTAGAATAAGTAAAATAAATACTGGGCTATGTGCAGTTTGGGTCTGAGTAAGTACAGATACTCCTGTATTACCTGCCATTCTTTCCACCGTTCTGTGTGAAAGGTAATATGTATAACATGGCAGGAACGGCATGGATTGCATCCCCTCATCAGGCTATTGATTTCACTCAGGGTATTCGTATTCTGTTTATAATTCATCCCTTTCCTGATATCGAGGAGGAAGTTAGATCAACATTTATCTTTTCTGCTAGATATTTAAAGTAATAACAGAACGACACAGAAATTCTATGGAAATGGACGGGGTAAGTATATGGATACTTGTTTTAATATAATTGGATCAAGCATCTGCCAAAGGTGGACTTACGTAACTACCTATCAATTCTGTTCACAAAAATCCATGTAAGAGAAAAGGGATCTAAAAGTTTCTAGTGAAGTTGTATCACCTCATACACTGTACCTATATGTTTTACTATTTATATATGTATGTATGCGTGTGTGTGTGTGTATATATATATATTGATATCTATATTATGTGTGTTATTAAAGCATACCATATAATTCGGGATCTGGATCAGTCTCAGTCTGCCTGGGTCTCTCTGAGGACTGTACAGATCATCAGACTGTAGGAATTTCTTCTTTCTTATTACAAAATAGAAAATGTTTAAAAAACTGAGCAGAAAGGAGGAAGGATAGCCTCCTCCAAAATACTCTACAGTGCAATAGTCATGATGTGCTTCTTGTTGGTAGGTGTAAATGCCTCTTCTAAAATAAGGAGAATGAAAAGGGAATATAAACCAGAGCATTCTGTAGGTGAATGGGATATCGGATATAAACCCAGTACTGATTCTTCACTTTATTTTCAGGAATGGACTGTCCTGTTAGGTGTCCTCTTCTGAAATAAGATCAAGTTTTGTGAATTTCATGCTTATAACCTTCATTCTAGCCTGGACTTTGAGGACGACTCATCACAAGATAGGAATTCAGAGTCTTCTTGACATACCAGCTACCTCAGGTTCTTCAAGTTCGCAGCCTGAATTATGGCAATATATATTTCCTTTAGGAATTTAACATTAAATTCTCTGTTGTATCTTGTGTTTTTCTATTCATCCTACACCACAAAATATAATTGAAAGCACAATTAAATTAAAAAAAAAGATATTATTCCTGTAAAGTAATGAGCATCTACATGAATCTTTAAAAAACAGTTGTGTATATCTTCAGTATCATTAACATTTGTGTATGAATTGTGGCATAATATATGAAAGGTCACACCTTTGGAGGAATTTTAAAAGCTTTTCATAATATTTCATACTCATATTTCTTTTCAGGAAAATGAAATCTATTCCTGCAAAGTTTACAATCAGCCAGTTAGTCTTTTGGCTTTGCTTTTGAAAAAGTCAGATGAGCAATTTGCTTATTGCAGTCAATAAATCTCTATGCAATGTGCACATTTAAAAATAATTTAGTAATTTAGTAATCTTCCTGTCATACAGCGACAAGAATATACTCTTTATTTATTTATTTATTTTCTCCAGGTAGAATGTACCCGTCTGCATCAGTGTGCTATTTAGTGCTAAAGGCAATAGACTAATGGCTTTGCAGAAAAGATCTTTTCTTCATTAGAGGTGTAACATTAAAAATATTACTTTCTCCACTTTGACTCTCCTATCATCCTCAAAACCTAACATGTTAGAACTATCAAAAGGTTAATGACACAGTCTGAATATCTTGGTAAGAAAGAAACATTGACAGATTATATCTTGAGAGAAAAGAAAAAAATATTAAAAAATTACTTGCATAAAAAGCCAAATCTGAATCTAGTTTACACTTTCATGATTACTTCTGTATTTTGACATTCACAGAGTTCTAAAACAAACCTTGCCAACTGTACTCAAAGCACTTCTAATCTGTTTATCGCTTATAGTTTAGATTTAATTTACCATTTTTTACAATAATTTAATAACATTTTCAGTAATTCTTGCTTTTGACACTGAAACAGCATGGGGTTGATTTACTGTGTTTTCAGACTTGTGCTTTTATGTAAACACATTAGTAATTTCACAGCATGTTTGGAACAAATGAAGCAAATTCTACTCCTCTTAAACCTATACAAAATCTTTTGACTTTGTTGAGAAACAGAGAAAATTTGACTGAACTGCTGGAGTAAGTCGAGAGGAGTCAGGAAAAGACATGAAAAACTTTTGCCTATTCTGGAAGGCAAAAGAGACCAATTTCACATACCACTGAAGAAAATGGAATAAACCAGCAGTCAAGACAGGTTCTGTGTCTGACAGCTTTTATCTGTTATAGCTTTTATTACAGCTGGGTTTACCAGCTTTCATAGTTACAGAAAATAGATTCATATGTATAGATAGCACAATACAACGCAAATGTGTTGTACATAACATTTTTCAAACAAACTGATCCCTAAACCTTCTCACAGAGATATGAAAAATAATTACACAATTAAATAATAAAAAAAAAAAAGAGAAGGAGTAAACATGATAGGTAAGGGAGAGGATGTGTTTTTTCCAGGGGAGACTCAAGATTATAGCATCCTTATGAATTATAGCTTTTATTGGTAACAAACACTCCTGCTGCTGCTAAATGATTTTATCCATCTGCATAGCTTGACTCCTTTATGCCATTGCAAAAGGTAATAGAAAAATCTTATGGCTCTATTTCACCTTTTTTTTTTTTAGCAAACAGGATGTTTAAGCCTTGAAAGACAAAGACATTCCAATGTGTTTAGTGAGAAGCGACATGTTGGATCTAATTCTGTGTTCTGTTAGCTGTGACATGCCATTGAAGTCAACGTTACACAGATGTAACTGGCAGGAGATTTTGCCTTTGACTTCTAAAAATCTGTTAACAGTGTTAGAGAGCAGAAACTGATCTGAAATCTGTTTAACTGCTCTCATCTTCTGTTCTTTTAGCTTTCCTCAAAATCTGTCAAAAGATGTTTTTTTCTGGACCTGATCCAGCTTCCATAGAACTCTGTGAAGAACTCCTTTTTCTACCAGTGGTCTATGAACTGTAATGGAGCCTTGTGCAAAGATAAACTGACCAACAGAGAATTTTCCCTATGTATTTTTTTTGCTAAATCAGAAGACCTTGTGCTTTAGGGTGCCAGCCCTGTAAATCTTATCCATTTCAATTAGATCAGCAGGACTACACTTACAAACATGGAATGGTTCATATTAAGTAATCTCCTTTCTCTAAATTGTAAGTCCCCTGCTACTACACTGTGGGTTCTAAATAACAAAATAATTGGCACATGAAATAAGTCTGAAGTTATGCATATAAGTTCAAATTCAGATTAATATCCTTTCTCCAAAGGAAATTTAAGCAATCATTTGACCCAGTAGAATTCAAGAACATATTTAAACATCTTCTTATAAGACTGGACACAGTTTTCCTGCGTCATCGTGAAGCTGCTGTATTTGGGTCTACTGACAGGTTAAATGCGTCCTAAATGCAATATTTCAATTCTAATTAAGCTATTTTTTCACCATCTGTAAAGGAATAGGTGGCCATTTACAGGCAAATGTGTGATTTGTGTGTACAATTACTGAAATTATACATACGCATTGGGTTGAAATGAATCACTTAATTTTGTATACCTATGAATTTGGGAAAATCAGACCCCCATGCTCTAGATTACGATGTAAATTATACAAAGTATGGCTGAACCCACACCAAAAAAGGAATTTTAATTTAGGGATTTCCCCAGTTGTGTACTTAATGTTATGCTAATGTTTTTTCAATTAATAGCTAAAAAAAATCCATTGCTTCTCTTTTCAATGGGCTTTTTGCTAATGAAAAAGATCTGTTGTTCCATAGTAAAACTGTACAGCTCAGGCAGAATGGTAGCATGCTGCCTTTTTACACTTTGGATGCTAAAGAGCCTCAGGCAAAATATTTTGCTGAAAAATGCAAGCCTGGCTTCATTCCTTTCACAAGTACTGCCCTCTTACACTAGCTGTGACTTTGTCTCTTTACTCAATGATTCACTGCACCCAGATATTTGCATAACAGCATATACCTGTGTGGAACCAAATGTTAGCCTTCCTTTTAAAGGGATAGCTTTGAACAGTAAGAACATATTCTCTTGTCCTGGGGCATCCTTCCAGCAGCATTTTTTGAGGTAATATAAGTAAATCACAACACTATTCCAAAAATTAAATCAACAGAAATAAATTTTTATATCACCCTCTTTTTGAAAGGTGACTTTGAGCCAGAAAATTCTACGTTGTTTTGGGCAAGGCCTCTGTTTGTCCACTGAGTCAAGAAGGGTGGAACTACTATGGATTTAAAGCATCATTTAGACCAAAGAACAGGTTTCAAGTGACCTTCTGCTGTGATAACGATGCCTGTAAGCTTAAAAAAAATGCTTTGCCTAAAGGAAGTCAAAGTCTCAGCCATGAAATATGATAAATAACAATTAAGTTTAGTTTAATCCAGTAACTAACAGTAATATACCAGATGATATATTAAAAAGACTAAATCAGCAATTTTGAACTTGTTTTCTTCTTCTGGTAAATTTTGAGTAATCACAAGCAGCCAGTACAACCGAAGTCTTGGCTTTGGTTTGGTTTCAATCACTACACTCTACGTAACATGTTTCCCTTTCTTTCATTTAAGGCTTCCTTTAGAGTACAAATGAAGTTAATAGTGTGTTTTAGTTTATTGTCAATAAACAAAATGTAAAACCCCAAAGGCTATATAGTTAGCTTCAGAAACTTCAGTCCTGACAATAAAACACTGTTATAGGAAAGCTACAGTCCTATTCTGCATGAATGCCAGCTCACCAAAATGATCTTTAATCGCTAACACACCTGCATTTATTCCTGAACAGTTTATGAAGGGAATTTTCTCCTGAGTTCACACTGGTTCTGTGAATATCCCTTTCCACAGTAGGTGATGACTTGCTATTCATAAGGCTCCTAAATATTTCTAGGGAATCCTGTTGGAGAAGTAGAGAAATACATATTTGTTTCAGGATAAATACCAGGTGGGCAAGAAGAAGTTAGGAGATTTATGAAAATTCATTTTACCTCAGCTCTGTGACAGGGTGACAGCATAGCTCAGTAAAAAATATAGCAACATGTAACACTCACAGAATAACTGAAAGTTTTCCCTAAAAAGGGGTAGAGTCTAGGTTTGGGCCCAGCTTTATCCGTTTTACACTGAGGAGTTATTGGTGACCACATCTTGGTCGAAGGAGCAAATCCTAGCCTCCCGCATCACTTCATGTTCACCTTTAACTTGCAAACCCACATTCTTCTTCTAGTTGACCTTGATATCATTTGCATATTTTATTAAATGAGTTAAGCATCTTTTTCCTAGGTGAATACTCACTAATCTCTTTACATATGAGGGAAAGGGGAATAAAAACTGTCTTCTCTAGCTGTGACTTGGAAGAGAAGAGTGACCTCTGCTGAAGCACGTCACAGACCTCGCATGGCAGGTGACAGCTCCATGCTACGACTCAAAATTGCTGAAGCTGAGAACCTGGCATTTTCAAGATGAATTGGAGGGAAGAATTATAAAAATGCATCCCTTCCTTTAGCTATTTCTACTGTGTAGTTTGGGCATCATTGTCACGCAGCACATTGTCTGCTGCAAATTTCTTTCCAAGTCCTTCAAAGCCCCTCAAGCTCTGTGTAAGGAGCATTGGGCCAGATTCCTGCTTGTGGATTCCCCTGTGTAAGGTAGCTGTGGAGCTCTGCAATGTCTGCATGATTTTGCGATGCTGGCTTCCTGCCTGCTGTCTGTGCATGCACTTACAAACATACACAGGATTATTTTTTTTCCAATTATTTATAGTTAAAATTGGTTTTGATAAAACAAAAGGCTACATTTAGACACCAAAAATGCTATTTCTTGTTATGTATTACATCAGGTTCTAAAACAAGCATAAGAGATTTGTATATTAGTACTTGGAAGGAGGATGATGGGAGAGATTCAAACACTTTTATTTCTGTTTTTAGGAGTTAACAATTTTTTTCAGTCTCCATGACAACAGGGGACTCTGCTCCTGTCACACATTCTTAGTATATCAGCCCTGTCTGTGTGGAAGCAGTTTCACCCATGCCTTCATTTTAAATCATTATTTTGTGCTATCCCTATTTCCCCTAGAGACATGAAGCCTTATTCTGATCTTTCCTCCAGTAGTTTTACATGGGTGTCATCCTTAGATAGGAAAGTTCAGCCTGACTCACAGCAATGAAAAACAAATCAGAAATAAGGTCATGCTGTAACTGACATCATGACAGAGTTCTCATCACTCAAAATTGATTTCACAGCTCTTCCAGATGTTTTCCTTCATGTACAGAATCATACTCCTTTGTAATATATGCATGCAGCCCATAAATAACACATTGGGAAAAACTGGGAGATCACGTCACCTGAACGGCAGTTTTAATGGAAAGGGAAAAAGGAAAGCAGTAGACATTCTATATCCCACACCAGCAAAATATGGATAGAGCCAAGCCTTTCACGGCAAGGTGGCCCTCCTCCCGAGCTGGTGAGAGGAAACCCTAGTCATTGAGAGGAGGTTTTGTCACTTTTTCATATCTGAGCCCTTTATTGAACAATTTGCTTGAAAATCCAGTTGGTGAGAGAGGGAGAGGCACTATATTAAACAGCCAGGTTATTCCTCTGCCATTCTGTTCTATGAGTGCCCTCTCAAATCTGTCACATGTTTGCTGAAAAAGTAAGTGGCATCTGGTCTGAGCATGAATTCATGTTCAGTTTAAAGACTGGAGGTATTAGCTTCTGTTATTGGATAATGAGATTTGTGTGAGTACCCGGACAAATTGTAGTACAAATGTAATATGCAGTTCACATAAATAGTGATGAAATTCATTAATTCACTTCTCTGTTCCATTTGTATCACCAAATATTTTCTACCACCCACCCAATTTTTAACAACTACCCAACAATATATTCAGCAGAAAGGATCTATAAATAGAACCATTACCTGGATTAGAAATATTCCTTAAAACTGGCTGTCCAATGATTTGAAAAATTACCTTTTTGACATATGTCTTAGATACAGCATATAACAGATACACCACACTGTGTTTACAAATAATATTGTGATCTCAGATCACGAAGACTTTCTGCTGAATGACTTAACTTTGGACATGATAGTGAAAACTGCCCCCACTGGTCAGCATTACAGTCACTGCAGCTTCTGAAGACATTGCTCATCAAGCTGCAAAAGGAGGGTGCTCTCCCCTAGGAATTTCCCTGGGAAAAAGGAACTCTGCATTGTGAAAAGGAAGTTAAGAAGTATGGAGACCTTATTCTCTCATGTACGAAACATCTGCCAAATTTATAACATTAGAAATAGCAGATGATTACTTCCCTTTTATAAGCTGCCTATCTTCCTACTACTAAATAGTTCTAGGCTGCTGGGAAGTTTAAACAAAACAAACACATTTCATTTATAAAGTATTTTTTCAGCATAAAAGCTGGTAAAGCACAAAGGCTACCAGCACCGTTTAAAGCTGCCTTCAAGTTTTTACCTTTTAAACACAGTTGCTTCCAAGTGTACAGTGACTCAATGTTCTCAGGTTTCTGCATTTTAACATGTTTTATGTTTTCCTTAAATCACTTTGCTGGCAGAATCTTTTTATTACTGAAAAGCCCCAGTTTTTCTTTATGTAAAAGTATATTCTTAGTCATTGTGATTATAAAAAAAATATTTTGGGAACATAACTCTATGTTCCCCAGTAGCAGAAGACATGGAGTAGGTATACAGCATTTACTTTCTATTAAAAGTTATGATTTTAAGTGACTGTCAAGATCATGAATCATTATTTTGAAATGCATGGTAATGGCAGAATTTTCTTCTAAGTCCATCAATGCTGTAATGGTTGAATCTTTCATTCGTAACATCCCTGATTTTATATTAACTCTTTCACTGCATAGGAGAAGATTATTGTAAGGAATGCATATTTCTTGACACTGAGAAAGCTTTAGCAGATTACTAATTGATAAGCTTGATGCTACATCTGAATGGCAAAATTCCTGTTAATTTCAATGAGAGCATGATCAGGCCCGAAGTAATCTGAAATTGCTGTGAATATAAAGGCTACTTCTTTCTTCCAGCTACTTTTGGACACTAATAAGGTTGATTTTAATGGAACTTACTACATCCTTACTGGAAGCAGAGTTTGACCTCAGCTGAAAAGGTTGCCCCCTTCTTTCAATTTGTTTTGAAAAAGAGCTACATTTTCATAATAGTGTCCGGGTACGCACGCAAATCTCATTATCCAATAATAGGATTTGTCTACATACCTCCTGCTCAGTCTTTTGGAAACGTACATGTCCCTCAGCATGGGTTATTTTTTTTTTTTTCTCCTTGTTGCCATTTACATCTGTCCACATAAGTACAATAGAATATATTCTATATAACAGTTTTAGTCAAGCAAAAGTAGCTAAGTGTATAATCAAGGAGGAGGCGGAGATATTCTTAAAGGACAAAATCAACTTTGGAAGTTAAACTCTCACTTTTGTTACAATGACTGAGAATGATTGAGACATTTTAGAGTGAAAATATGCCAGAGAGGTGAAGCAAGATGTCATGGAATAATTCAAATATAGTAGCAAAATGCTAAAGTGATGTTTAATTGTAGTCTGCAATCCAGATATCCTGTGATTGGTTTAATCTGCAGCAGTGAAGTTGTCATGTGGAAACTTGAGATACCAACATTTTAAATTAGGGATATAAATGACAGTTTAGGTTCGTTCTTATTTTTTTCTGAACGGACTCTGCTCTGCATTTTTTTCAAAGCAGTAATGGAAAAGAATTGAAAATCACTTTGGTCTTTATTGCCTTGCTTCCAACCATTGGCTTTATAGCTGTTCTGATTAAACATGTTGTGGAAGCCAAGTTAAGATTTTTCTTCAGAATGTAAATTTTGGAAAAGCCCTCACATAAAGGTTTGGAGGAAAAAAAGACCCACGAAAACAACTTTTCCCCTCACCCCATCCCCCCTGCCACGATCCCCAAAACAATTAGAAGTAAACCATAGGAAGCAATAATATGGAATAGAGAACCAAACTGAACAGTGACATATATCCTGATCATTCCCATGCTCTGTGAAACTCTTTGGAAAGACTCATCACTTGTAAGATGCATAAAAAACAGCTAGAAAATTGGGCTTTCAGTAGAGGTTTGTCCTTGCTTTATTTCTTCTTTTTCTGTATCACACCATCAGTCTCTCCTATTTTCTTTCTTTCTTTCTTTTTCTTTCTTTCTTTCCTTCTTTCTTTCTTTCTTTCTTTTTTCTTTCCTTCTTTCCTTCTTTCTTTCTTTCTTTCCTTCCTTCTTTCTTTCTTTCTTTCCTTCTTTCCTTCTTTCCTCCTTTCTTTCCTCCTTTCTTTCTTTCTTTCTTTCTTTCTTTCTTTCTTTCTTTCTTTCTTTATTTCTTTCTTTATTTATTTATTTCTTTCTTTCTTACTTTCTTTCTTTCTTTCTTTCTTTCTTTCTTTCTTTCTTTCTTTCTTTCTTTCTTTCTTTCTTTCTTTCTTTCTTTCTTTCTTTCTCTGTATAAAAATAGTTGCTTAATTCATATAAAGAAGAATATCCCAGTAACAATTCATACTTAATTTACCTTTCTTTAAAATAACATTCTGAAAAGTTAAGGTCCATCTATCTCGCTTGTTGAAAAGTATGAATAAGATGTGAGGTCATTATTTGGCTATGAGGTTTTGCTCTGTGTGCATGTGATACACACTTGATGCGGAAGGCTAAATTTGCACTTTTTTTCCTGAATATAGGCAAGTGTCCTAAGACTTGTTGCTATGCAGTTTAGCCATAGCAACAAACACAAAAGCTAATGTGTTGTTATTTCTATTTTCCTTTCCAGACAGTTTGCCTAGAAAAGAAGACATGCTAGATATAGCACTGTCAAAATAAGTGCAGTATTTCCTGTGAGAGATGTCAAACATTTCATCTTTCAAAAGATTATATTGTGCAAAAATGCTAAGCGAGAAGGTGGAGAGATTGTAGTCAAGCTATCCACATCCTTTTGATGCACAGGTAAGGAAGCTTAAAAGTAATTACTGTAAAAGAAATCAGGTTTTTTAGATATTTATTGAATATAAAATATACTATGATACATTTTGTTCTTTGCCAAGATAATAGTATTGAATTTTTATATAACCATACAAAAGGTAAGGGGTGAACACCCAGTCTTCAATACTTAAAAAAGATTTATGATATATCAGATTCATCTTTGCTTCACAAAATGTCTTACCCTCTTCCCCAGTCAATGATAGCTTACAATTAACAGTGTACTGAGCTTAAATAAACCTACACAGAATGTGTGGGACAATATCCCCATCTGTTGCAAAGATATATAAAGGATTTTCCTGTGGCTGAGGTGAGGAGTGTAAGGCAAGACAAACAGTTTATTCAGCAGATTCTTCCACTACTTCCCACGTGATTCCCAGCAAGTCATGCAAAGGTAATTTTCAATGTAAAAGAAAAACTCCTGACCTGACTAAAATATTTTGAGAACATGGCACCACAAAATTGCTGGTTGCCTTGATATTGCTTGCTTCTTCCTCCAGGTTTACTTACTGCCAAAGGATGGATCCATTTAAGTTTGTTTACAAGCATGAAGGACTTCAAATTTTGTTCATTGTTTTAAGTCAATCCCTTTGACACCACAGAAAACGGAATGAGATTTTTGATTGTTTCATGAATTTTGAGGCTTCATGCAGAGTTAGCATTGGACATAACCCAGCTGCAAAATGTGCTGCAATAAAAAAATATCTTCATGTTAGTGAAGAGATACAGTGCTTTTCATGAAGTTTCAATGTACTTTAGAAATATGTAGTATTTCTCTAAGAGTGCTTTCACCTTACTTAAGGGTCAAAAAAATAAAGCATTTCTTAGTGAGTTAGTCATCCAAAGCTTCCTTTAAAATCAGGAAGAAAAAACAAGCATCTCCAGAGAGTAACTCATCTCATTGTAAGATAGATATCTAGGATAAGTGACATGAATTTTCCCCTTAGAACTGCCTGTATTTCTCTGTTGACAATGAGGGGAATTGAAGGTCCCAGCAGAGCAGAATAAAACGTAATGTTCAAACTAAAATTATTTATATTTAGTCATCCCCAGTTAGATAAGGTGAATATTGCCAGTTGTCTCTCTTCTCTTGTGGTGAGAGGGCTTCCCATAGCATAAGCTCTCGCTCCACCTGGATGGATGCTGAAACACCAGAGTTCCTGGAGCAGCAAACATGTCCTGTGTGTGCTGCCCGCTTTGCTTGTGCCAGAGACTTGGAAAGTTAGTCAGGCTGTTGTCAGCCTCAAATGGAGAAGGGTGTTCGAGCAGTAGCTCCTGCTGGGGTGGAAACGTCTCCTGAAGACATGATCTTCATTCCTAGTCCTCTTCTGGGAGCAAGCCCAGCTCTCCAAAGCTTTTGAGCTGCTTTTCCATGTTTATTGTATTCCTTTCCTTTTTTTTTTTTTTGTCTTCAGTTTTTCTGTTACTGCCAAAAATCTAGATTTAATTAAACATTCTCCCAAATGGAAAATTACAATGAAATATAAGTAAAATCATTCAGGTCTTCCCCTGTGTCAGACTACATGTTTTATTCAGGAGAAGATATGGGTAATATCAGAGACAACACTGAATTCTCAGCTCTGCAGCTGCCTGGATCCCAACTCATCGCGCTACATTGTGGAAACTTCTCCCTCTTACATATGAAATAGATGGCAGTGGAAAATTGTCACAGGATGGATTCGTACTTGGTAACTTGTGGCAAGTTTATTATTCCCTTGTATTGCTGAGAAAGTAAAAAGGAGATGGAAATAGAGCTGAATATCTGATTTCAGTGTACTACTTTTAGGGCAGTAATTTAAGTCTTCCATTTTCTTTTTTTATTGATTTGTATCTCTCTATATATATTATTATTTTGTTTATTTTATTTAATTTGTTAACTATTTCCCACATTCTCTGTCTCTGCATTTTTTTTCAGCTCCCACCATCTCAGCAGTTCCTCCTTCATATGACTATTTTCTTCTGTTACTTTCCATCTGTACCCTTACTCGAGATTATCTTTCTGACTGTATTTCTTACTTTTCTCCATTCCCTGATGATTCATGTGGGTCTTTATTCTCTTTATCTGAATGATGCTGTTTCCATATTTTCTTCACAAATTGGAGTGTGTTTACCCTAGTTTAACTTTTTTTCTTTTCTTTTGCATTTCTTGGTAGTACTTCTGGCGTACTCAATTGAAACCCGCAAACTGCAGTGATAAAACAAACTCCCAAAGCATTTTCCCTACACCTACTTAGAAGAAATCTAACTTTCTTATAAAACCAAATCTAACACTTCAAGCTTTTTCCTCTCTATACAGAAAGCAGAAGGGGTGGGGTGGGGTGGGGTGGGGTGGGGTGGGGTGGGGTGGGGTGGGTGAGGAGGGGTGGGCCATAAAAGAGATGTAACTGACCATTAAATATCCTATTGCAAACACTTTTACTTGCATCTGGAAATGATTCAATACAGTTAACTGTTTCTCATATAAAGCTAATTTTGAGTTTCTCCTTTCATACTAAACATTTTTCAATGATGCGAAAGAAGTTTTAAAAGAGAAAGATGTTTCTAAGAGGAAGGAAATGACCAGCCAGATAGATCAAACAGAAGTCTTATTTGTGTCAGCTGGTCCTTTTGACTAAAAGTGGTTTTAAAGTTACCCATGCTCTCAAACTGTAAGAATTTATTTAATTAGAACTATCCTTGATATTTACAAAAAATTTCAGTTTATATACTTCTAAAAAACCCTCCCAAATTTCAGCAACCTTTAATCACATTACCAACATTCAGCCTTATTAAAGCCTGTAGCTCTTAGGGGACAGACTGGGATCCTGTACCTTCCAGCAAGTTTTCTCTGTAAAATAACTGACATACTCCAAAAGCAAATTATAACTTTTTGCTAGCGCTGTAGAATCTTGCTATTGAAAACTGAGAGGCAAATAAGACTATACAACATAAATAACGATTGCTAATAAACCCCAATATAGGTGAATTAATTTCAAAATTGAAATATGAAATTAAAATCTACATTCCCTCTGATAGAAAGCACAAAATGTCTTTCTTTTTGGTAATTCCTGCTTTGTATCATAGAATCCCTCAATGATTTTTGCCCCTTTTGCTGCTTTCAACTTCTGTTTCAATGTTAAGAAAACTCTGCTTGCACTGTCGGTCCTAGGTTTATAAAGGTAGGTAGAAATATGGCCAATTTTACCTGTGTGATACTTGTAAGATTAGATAAACTCTTCACCACCCCGACAAGAGGTTGGCAAACTCCCTCCTTACACTTTTATCAGTGATGATACTTAAGCAACTTATTTTTGGCTTCCTTTTTTCATTAACACACGGTTATTCTTATTATTATAAACTCATTGAAGTTCCTTATAGCAGCCTTTGATCCAAACACTTTCTTCACACAGTGAGACAAGACAAATACAAAGAATATAGTGGTTAAAAGAACCACAACAGTAACAAAATACAAGCAGAGCTATTTCCTTTTTCTTGCCAACTCCCTTGCCTACTACTTGCCTACTAACATTTCCTTTAGCAATTGAAGTTGAAAACTCCTAAGTAAATGAAAATATCAAGTTTAGTTACCTATAAACTTACTATTGACTTGTTATATATATATATGTATATATCACATCACATTATACTATCCTACATTCCATTAAATAGTGGGGTTTAGAAAGAGTAGTCAGGCTCAGGAGGACTTGAAGGGAAACTGTCACCATTGATACCTTGAAGCATTTTGTATATGAGACCATATGCCAGTTTGGACATTTCACTGTAAAGATGAGTAGAAGACATAATGAACAGAGTGAATGCAGCATGCAAGCACTTTCTGTAGCATCCATTTGGACATGGTTTTGACACTATCTAAAAACCCCAAAACTTCCTCCTTAGCTTTTGCAAGCACTGTGTTTGATACAAATAGCCTTTTGAAAGATTGTCAGAAGCTCTTGCTTGACACAAAACCTGGAAGCTATCTGTGGAAACAGAGGGAGATAGAAAAAAAAATGAAAGATTTTTGCCAAGCAGATGGGATCAGCAGTTATGCTAAAAGAAGCTGGGTTAAGGCTCTGCCTAGTGTTAAAAATTTAAAAATAATTGCTTAAGTCCTCAACTAAAAAAAATTTTCTTGGTTTTTTTGGTTGTGTTGGAGTTGTTTTGGTAGTGGTGGTGGTTCTTTTTTCCCCATTTAGATGTACAAAAAGAGGTGCAACAATAAGGAAAAAAAGAGAGGCAGTCAAAAATTCTTTCTAAATGTTTTTTAATATCTTCCTGTGGCAGGTTCTTCTTTTGTAATAGTTAAAATAAGAGTTACATCCTGAAGTACTTACATGGAGACTTACAGTCCCACAAAGGAGTCGATGAAGAAAGAATTCCTGTATCCTCATCAAGGCACATACCTCAAAAAAAAATTATTTGAAGAATCAGCAATAACAATACTTTTATACTTAAAATAGAATTAATGTACTGAATTCCAAGACTGCAGTCCCTGCTTGCCTCCTACTATCTTGTCTGTACATGCTTAATTCTCCAATGGTATAGGTCTGTAGCTGCCTAACCTTCTGCTTCTGGGCGTATCTAGAACTGCTACCATCCTGACAGCACAAACTATCTCTGCACTTGCATCCTAGCTTAGATATTGTTATTTTCAACCCTGAGGGAAAATTTTAATAGATACATCTAGACGGTAGATCAATAGAAAGATAACAGATAGATAAAGATGGAAGAAAAGCAGCCTACTTTCGCCACACTACTTGAAGCAGACACCAAAATTATTTCATGCTAGTTAGTGAAACCTTCTGAAAGGACATCTGTGTACTGATCCCTAAATAAAAGTTAGTTAAATCATTCCAAATGAAGCAATCATTGGTTAAATATGTAAACAGGTTTCCCCCTCCTGAATCCATGCTCTTGTCTTTATAAAATACACAGACTGTCTTTGGGGCAGGGTTCAAAAATCAGGTCCTTCATCCTGCGCCAGCTATGGAATAATGCTTTCTAGCCACCCAAACGAAAAGCCTATTTCAAATTCAGTGTCCATTGAAATTTGAATTTTGTCCAGAATCTAATTCTAACAACATAAAAAATAATACAGACCCATTTACTTTTCTATCCAGATCCTTACCCCCTCACCCCAACCCCAAATCAAGGAGTCTGCATTTCTTGCTGATTTATTTATTTGCTTTTGGCAATGGGTCAGGCAGCTTCCTTAAGAGAAGGGAGGCTTGTGTTGGAACCACATAGACATTGAGTTATGGAGGGTGTCAGTTTCCAGTTTTAAATTTTTGGAAACAATTTTAGTCAACTTATGTATAGAACAGGATACTGTTGTTTGCTTTTCCTGTTTTTTATAAAGGAATAAAAGTGACTAGTGCTCCACCCCAGGACAGTTCCAGGCTGTGCCACTTAATAGACAGGTATTCCTACAGACCAAAGGTAGTGACACAGGCTCCTCAGAGGACTGGAATTTTAACCCAAAATTAAATTTCAGTGCCTCAGTTTGTTGAATGACACGGCCTTCCACAAACAGAAGTTCAAAACTTGTTTTGAACCTTGTCTGTTTAGATGTTGTGTGTCATATATAAAGTACATGTAAAGTCAGCAGTTTTTTACAGAACTGGTTTATCAATCAATAGATATGATTTAATATGAAACATGCCTACTTTAAAATTAATATACAAAATCATTTATCCTCCACAGGAGTATACTGATATTCATTTAAAGAATTAAATAGATGTGTGTATGGACAGTTAAGCAGCACAGAGATTTTGTTCACCTCCATGTCTTTTATTGCCTCTGACATATGTTAGACACTTTTTTTGTGCCTTTTAAGACTTTCTTGGCAAGTTTTATAACAATGAAATACAGATGTAGAATAGTGTTGCCATATCTCACAGGGTGTTGAAAGGATTATTTTAGGTTATGCAGGTGCAATATTAAGACAACAGAAAAGCCATTAGTACACACTAACAGCTACCCCTGGTGACAGTTCGATAAGAATTCTCATAAGAGTTCTTCCTGATGTTCCCAAGATGTCCAGGCATTTTACAAGCTGAAGTAGATTCTATTTAAATGAGAAATATTTTTGTACACAACTGTTTTGCTTAGGTTCAAATCCAAAGCTCATTAGAGTAAGTAATAATGTTCCCATTGACTTTCTTGGGCTTTGACTCAAGCTCCATGAATAGTGTTTAATTTTAAATGAACATTTCAGCTCTTTTTTTATATTGACCCAGTCTGGTATATTACTGTGTCTGTCACTTCTTAATTTGCCAGCCAGGAACTCAGCAGACACCAACAGTGGCCTACTTTTACCCTCCAAGTGAAGAAGATACAGTGCCTGCTGTGGTTGGCAGCTGCTGCCGTTGCTCTAGCTCCTAATTTTCTAACTGAGCCCTTGCTGAAAATTACGAAGAAGGAAGGGAGGGGGGGAACAGCCTGGTAAGAGAGCTGAAATCTCAGGCGTATGCCAGTGTTCCTGCACTGACTGTAAAGCAGTGGTCAGAATGATCCCTGTCGGTTTTGTTTTCTGTCCAGGAATTTCAAAACCTACTCAGCTGTGCAGTTTGCACTGAAATGTCTGGAAACAGCAAAGAAGTAGCATTTACTGTAACAGTACTCAGATGTATAATCAATGGACATATGATTCCAGGAAAACCCATGAAAAAAACTGTAGGGACTCTGAGGTTGATTTAAATGTCTAAATATATGTATCAACATAGATTTATATTAACATGACACAAGAAGACAGCCATCCTCTTCTGGATGTTCTGCTTTCTTTTCTAGGTATCTGCATTTATCATGCAACAACAACAACAAAAAAATACCATTTTAGTGGCAACTCTTACGTACATTTGAGTACTGGAAAAAAAACCCCAAACATCTTGTCTGAGGTCACATAAAAAGTGTGTGTTTTCACAACAAATTTAACTTAAGTACCCTAGGTCTACACCTTGCTGTACTAACTATTCAGTCAAATTAAAAAAAAAAATCATGCCCAAAGTATGAGGCAGAAGTAGAAAAAGAAAGGACTCGATGACTCCTCAAGAAGTTCTCAATGCTGAGGACAGTCAGCAAAGACTGCTGGTTTAGGAAAAGTCTCGAACTCAGTGCAGAAAGATAAGGCTAATTTTTCAGATAAATATATAGAAGTTTGTAACTAGTAACAAAAGTGGAAATCTTACAGGTTTTACTCCTCAATGATACTTTCTTGGGTATTAAAGATGATAAATCTGCATATCTGTAGTGTTGTCTCTGATCATTTATTTTGCTCAGTGATGCCTTCCTATAACAAACATTACATTTCATTTCTTCTTCTTCCAGGTTATATTTGATTGTAAATTATAATAATGTGATGGACAGAACAGTCTTTGCCTCCAGCACAATCTTTCTACTTCACTGTTAATATGAATGCAGATAGGCAGATAAACACAAAAAAGGAGGGGGTACCTGTGTGACACAAAAACTTAGAAGTCCACGTATATTAAACATATACAAAATAGGAACAGCTATCAAAAAAGTTCAAAACAGCAAAGTGAAAATAGATTTAAAGATAGTGTTTTAAATAGCTGTTGCATGCAGGGCACACTTCATAAACTGCAAATAGGCCTCCTGAATAAAATATGAGGACATGTAGCTCCATGACTATCTCAGTTGATAAAAAAAAAAAAAAAATCTGAAGAGAATTTATAAATAGGCCATACACTATCTCCAAAGGGATAAACAAAATAGCCAGCAGTGACAGTATTTGCTTTTCATGTGTGCAAATACAAGGCATAACAAATGTCAGCTCCTCATTTGCAAATGAAGATGTAAAGGAAATGTCTGTGACAGTACATGCAACAGTTCATATTTGAAGTTTGGCACAGTGAACTGACAGCCACAGAGGAACTGCAGTCTCCTAATCCTTTCTTTCTGCCTTCCAGCTATTGGCGAGGAGGGTGGAATTTAATAAATATGTGATGAGAAAAGTCTGTGAAAGACTGGTGTATCTTCTCTGCAAGAACTCATCTTCAGAGATAATTAACTAGGTGACAATATACAATGTGCCATTAACAAGAGCATTCAAATCATCTCTGGACTTAAGTACGCTTTTAAGCTGCTTATCAGATTTTCATTTCTGAATCCATTCAGCTGTCAGGCTTACATCCTGGCTTTTTATTGAATCTCACATGGGAACCCAAACCTTCTAATTTTCTATACACATTCATTTCAGAATCAATTAGAGCTGGTGGCAGCCTTGTCCCTGTATGCTAAGGGGATTAGCTGGGCACTTGCTCAGCTGAAGCTACCTTTGAATGTACATTCAACCCTCTGTCGAGAAAGTTGTTTTCAAGAGGATTCCAAAATAATTGAAACAGTGAAATCAACAGATGGCAGATAATCACTTGATCGGTCTCCGATTTTGATAGGAAACAGAAAACGGTATTTCAGACTGCCTTCTAGGTAAGGTTTTTATGCTGTACAAAGGAAGAGAGGAGGAAAGAGAGAAAGAGAAAGAGAAAGAGAAAGAGAAAAAAGGAAAAGAAAAAGAGAAAAAGAAAAAGAAAAAGAAAAAGAAAAAGAAAAAGAAAAAGAAAAAGAAAAAGAAAAAGAAAAAGAGAAAAAGAAAAAGAAAAAGAAAAAGAAAAAGAAAAAGAAAAAGAAAGAAAAAGAAAAAGAAAAAGAAAAAAGAAAAAGAAAGAAAAAGAAAAAGAAAAAGAAAAAGAAAAAGAAAAAGAAAAAGAAAAAGAAAAAGAAAAAGAAAAAGAAAAAGAAAAAGAAAAAGAAAAAAAAGCTACAGTGGACATTTTTGACTGTCCTCCAGCTGTGCAGAGCAGACACTCTAACTACTAGAAGTACTCCCAAGGGCTCTCCGTTGATTCTTTTTGCCTCAGTAAGTACTTCACAACTCATTTTTTGCATCTGACCTTCGGCCATCTTTCTGCCCACGTTATTAACTTCTCTATTACTTGCCTTAGCAATTTCAGCTTGCCATCCCAAAACACATTGCTTTTGTCTTCTAGTAAATACCTCAGAACATAGAACCATGTGGAATAGTTATCTATTCTTTTCTGTTTCTAGACAATCTTGTCTTAATTTGGTGACTCAGCTCACTGAGAAGGTATTTTGGTAATTTCTATACTGGGGTCTTTCTGCATAAAGCAATATTTCTGATTATTATGCACTGCAAAATTAGAAAGTTCTATTTAATCTGTTCTAAGTGCTTAATTCCATAAGGTTCTTGCTTATGAGAAGGTGGTTTATACTCAGCCGCTTCAAAACCCATTAGCTGCTAAAGATTGAATTTGAGTTTCTGAAATTACTTGCGAAACACAAGTTCACAAACAAATCCCAGAATCAGAGTGGTCAGGGTTGGAAGGGACCTCTGGAGATCATCTAGTCCAACCCCCTGCTAAAGCAGCTTCACCCAGAGCAGGTTGCACAGAGTCACATCCAGGTGGGTTTTGAACGTCTCCAGGGAAGGAGACTCCCCAGCCTCTCTGGGCAGCCTGTTCCAGGGCTCTGTCACCATCAGGGTAAAGAAGTTTTTCCTCACATTCAGGTGGAAATTCCTGTGTTGCAGTGTGTGCCCGTTGCCCCTTGTCCTGTCACCGGGCACCACTGAAAAGAGCCTGGCCCCGTCCTCTTGACACTCACCCTCAAGATATTTGTAGATGTTAATAAGATCCCTCTCAGGCTTCCCTTCTCCAGGCTCAACAGCCCCAGCTCTCTCAGACTTCCCTCACAAGGGAGATGCTCCGGTCCCCTGGTCATCCTTGTAGCCCTCCGCTGGCCCTTCTCCAGTAGCTCCCCAGTTTCTGGAGCCCAGGGCTGGACACAGCTCTCCAGATGTGGCCTCACCAGGGCAGCGCAGAGGGCGAGGATCCCCTCCCTCGACCTGCTGGCCACGCTCCTCCTAATGCCCCCCAGGATGATCCCATTTGCCTTCTTGGCCACCAGGACACACTGCTGGCTCCTGGGCAGCTTGCTGTCCCCCAGAACCCCCAGGTGCTTCTCCTCAGAGCTGCCTTGCAGCAGGTCAGCTCCCAGCCTGTACTGGTGTATGGGGCTGCTCCTCCCCAGGTGCAGGACCTTGCACTTGCCTTGGTTGAACTTCATCAGGTTCCTCCCTGCACAGCTCTCCAGCCTGGCCAGGTGTCACTGAACGCAGAGCAGCCTCCTGGTGTGTCAGCCACTCCTCCCAGCTCTGTACCACCAGCAAACGTGCTGAGGGCACACTCTGTCCCTCCATCCAGGTCACTGAGGAGCAAGTTGAACAGGACTGGACCCAGCACTGACCCTGGGGCACACCGCTGGCTCCAGGCCTCCAGCCACACTGTGCAATTGATCACAGCCCTCTGAGCTCTGCCATTCAGCCATAATAATAATAAATATAAAAGGCGTAAGCAACCTAAGAACAATTACTTGTAACTGAAATAATTTTACCAGCTTCTACCTAAACAAAATCAAAAATTTGTTTATGGGAGTATAATACACTTATGATAATGCATTTCAATGTATTTAGTTTCCAAGGGAAGGCCAAACAAGGAAGATGACCTTCCAGGTCCTAGAGTTGTATCTACAAACCACAAGAAACATATCCTGAGGACCAGGACCTCCAAGGGAGGCTAGAAGGTAGGAGATGGTCAGCTGTGCCATGTTCATGTCAGGTATGGACTGTGACACTGGGTACAGTGTCCTTGACAGTTTTTTTTTGTTGTTCGCTGCCTCCCCAAAGAATGCATCTCTGCAAGTATTTTCCAGCCCTAACAGATCACCCCTGCAGGAGCTCTGGTCTAACTTTGGCACAGTAACCAAATTTGAGCTGCTTGTAGGTCATCTGGGGGCCAAGAGCCCAGGTCGCTGACCCACATCATGGATACTCAGGGCAGAACTTCAACATACCATAATATTTAGAGACACAAATGTTCCTACTAGTTTGATTTGAGCTATTTCATGCTGAAATAAATATCTAGGTTCTTCATACATTCCTTGTACTGTTAATCCACTAATATGGGTGATGTGTTCAGATTTCCTAAGAACCTCTACATCCTGCAAGGTAGTTTTAAGCTTTAGACTCTACTAGGTTATATGACACAGAACAGACCCAAATGCTCCTGCTCTCATTGGGAACCAAACACTCTTATACAGAAAATACATCCTGCAAGATGGGTTCAGAAAATGATAAATTATTCACTTTGGCAATATATTTTCCATTTAAAGATTGTCAGAATTCTACTACTAAATATCTAAATCTCAAACTTTTTTTACTTTCCTGACAGTGTTCTTAGAGTCTCCCTAATCTCACATGAATATTGTTGAGATCACTACATTCCAGTAAAGGATTTTTTCTAAATCAAGAAGAAAGAAAATCACTATATAGTCCATTTGCATTTTTTTAAATGGAAAGTTTTGTTAAAAATAACTCTGCTTAGATGTTATAATTTTGTATTTTCCTAACTCCTAGAAAAAAATATGAAGCCTAGTGAACACACTTATTTACTAATGTTGTTCAAAAGCTCCCTTACACTTTCAGCTGGAATCCATGGGTTGCTCATGTTTTCATAGCTGTCATATTTCCAAGCTAATAATATTTAATGTGTTCAGTCCAAATGAGAATGGATCTGGAGATGTGATTTTGTGATTGTTTTCTGAGTGACAAAGCACAAAGAAAATAAGGTTCATGCATTATTCATACAATAAAAGATTAAATTTATTAATGCAATAATAATAAATCACACACGCGTACACACGTGCTGGTATGTCTATATATCAAGAGCAAGATAGGACTGAAATTCCTGTATTCCCAATGTAACAGTTTTGAATAATTCTGATATTCAGAGATTTAGACATATTTTTGCAGTGCCTTATATATAATAATAATTTTGGATACCACTTCCCAGTGGAGAATAACGCTTTATTCTTAACATATGACATTCATTTCAAAGTAGTATGACAGTATGCTGAATTTAATACTGTAGAGAGCAGCATCTCCAGAATTTTGTCACATAGAAATGTGAGTAAGCTTCAACTTGTATAAATAGTCATGAGTCTCTTAATTTCAGTAAAACCATTTTTTGTTTGCTAAGGAACAGATCTATTTTGTTCATTAAAGGTGACACTAACAACCCTTGAGTCTGAAGTTATCTGTTATCAAGAACATCTAACCAAGTAGGGTAATCCACAGAAAGCTACCTCAGCAAAACAATGAAGGAATATATTCTGCCCATATGGGGGGTGTGGGGGGGTGGGGGTGGGGTGTGTGTGTGCATATTTATGTAAAAGAAAAATCAGTTCACTATTCTTTTTTCAATAAAATGAATTATCACGTTCTTAAAATGTACATCAGAAAGAAAAAAAAACAAACAAAAAACAAACCTGCAAGTTGTTCTCCTTACTCAGTGATACAGTGTGTAGCAATATTATTTCTGCTGTTGAAGTCAGTGGAATTTTTAACATGGCTTTCAACTCAAGCGACTGAATAATGAAATTTCTATATTTTCTATTGTTCATAATTTTTTGCATTTAAAATTACTTTGGAGAAATAGTACATTCAAGCCCGACTGAAGAATACATTTGAAATATTATTTGCAAATTTCCACATATAAACTACAGAAACTGAAGACCCAGAAATCAGATATATAATTTGTATAAGTATTTAACTGGAAATAGCAAACAAGGAAATTTTTAAGGAAGTTTGCGAAAGATAGATTTAGAAGAGTTGCAAGAACCTCTGAAGACTCAGAAATTAGCAACATGGGCAGAAAAATAAGAGATACAGCTTGAAAAAATACAAACTCAAGAATCTGTGAAGAGATAAACCAAACTCTACAAAGATTGCAATGGAGGCAACACAGAATCTGGAAAGCATGAAGTCTGGGAATACTGGACAGCAAATTAGATAACAGTTTCCAATGTGAAATATTGTTGCAGTAAAATAAAAAAGCTAATACAAATTTTGGACTGTATAAGCATTAGCTTGCAAAGCAGAAATCTAATAGAACATCTCTTTCTAAGGTGCTGGGTGATTTCACCTATAGCAGTGCATTCAGCTGTGGGCATCAAATTTCTATAAAGATACTGACAAACTGGTAGGATTTCAGTCACCTATAGAAAATAAATACATAAATATATAAAATAATCAGTAGGCAAAACTGAATGATTTATGATGAATCATTCAAGGAGGTAAATAGAAGCCTGCCCACCTAAAATGGCTTTTTCTGTGACATGAAAAAATGCCACTGAATGACATTTGTCTTGCATAAAAATAAAGTATGTTCCTGAAAACCTTTCTTTTATCATAGTCAGATCTCTATATTTAAAAGCTTACTGAAGCAGCAACTAGGGAAGACAGCAGCTGTAGTTCAAAGAAGTCAAATATGTACAAGGGTGACAACTGATGTTAGCATAATACATTAATTCAATGGAAGTAAGAAAGGAGACTCAGTAAACTGTGTGAAAGAAAATCTGTTTGAAGGGGATCATGCTTATATAAATATCTTTTGGAGACAACCAAAAAAAGTCACAGAAAGTATCTGTTAGGAGAAGTCCTGGGAAGAATAGTTCCAGAGAATCAGCCATGTTCTTCTTCAGGGTTCTGGAGCAGATAGGAGAAACAGGATGCAATGTATTTCATAATTTACCAATGTTAGCAAAGAAAATCCTCTCATCAGTTTTTATCACATTTATTAACAACTTACTTTATAACATCATATTATAACATCACATTATAAGTAACAGCTTCCACTATTGAACATGTATATGTAGATAGATACAGATCAACAGAAATACAGATATAGGAAAAAACTCTATAGAACTATGCAGATTAAAGACAAATAGAATAGGCCCTAGATTTTTCCACCACTCTTCCTTAGCCTAAGGTTCTTCCTTAACTAGATTATATTTTTTATATTTAAGACACGATCTTTGGATAACTTTATTGAGAACGCTAATTGAGACCTCCTAAAGCTAGGATATGATACCTTATTTCAATCATTTCTTACAATAATCCTGGCTTGATTTACCCACACTACATACCATTTCACATTTCATGCCATTCACCACATTCCAATTTTCACCTTTTTTTTTGGCGGATTTCAGATCATAGGCAGTTCCAGCATTTAATTCCAAATTTCCAGCCTCAAGATAAGGTTTTCTTCTTTAGGCTTCCATAACCCAGTCATTTCTCTTCAGTCCCATTCCCAATTCCATCTGTTACTGAGATGGGCAGTTCTTGCTTTTCTTTGAGGACTAGGAAAGAATCAACAAATACCTATGAAAGGTGGCTAGCTTTCTGTTCTTTCTTGTGCTGTGTACTGGGGTAGTATAAGAAAAAGTAATTGCGAAGAAGCTACTGAGTGAATGTTAACACTACTTTATTTAGCATGTCTGAACTGAGGTTTTTCTCACATCTAACTTGCTTAGGCTTAGTTATTTTAAGAGGTAATGCAATTACACACCTGTGAACAGGATCTTGTAATTGGAAGTATCAATTTAATTTAACTGAGATATTAATAGCTTGCTTTCCCATCTTTTTTTGTTACATATACTTTATTTAGAACTGGTGAATTATATGTTTATGTCAGACATAGAAGCATTTGACAGCTTGCCACTTACGTGATTTCTTAAGTTTACTTTTTTTTTTCTCTCACTATGTATAGTTACCTTCTACTGTCATTGGAAGATATTTTCTTCAGGTCTTCCTTAGATATATTTATTGCGAGATACTGAAATTTCCTAAATTTGTTTCCAATAAGATTAGCTTTCATTAGGATTCATCAGTATATGTGATTAAGTGTCCAACCATCCAATCATTCCCATTTTCATGATAAATAACCCACCTTTATTTCTGACTCACCATATCACTGTTGCATATCTGAGGAGAGACAATTAACATTTTTATATTATTCTTTCAAGTGTATTTTTACTTTATGTTTATCACAGAGTTTTTATATTTTATATATATAATAAATAAGTGTTATATTTATATATTTACTATAATGTAGCTTGTTTTTAAATGTACCATAACTGTTTAACTAGAGATTCTCATTGTGTTTTTAAATATCTTATAATCTTATTGAAACTATCATTACAGTCTTTGTTAATTGAGTTGTGTTGTAAAGAAAATCATATTATTCTACATTTATTGATTCACTACCACTACCAAATGTTTTTTTGAGTCAACAATATTTTCATATCAGTATGGTATCAAAAGCCCATAAGCAATTCATCTGATTTTTGATCGTGAAAGCAAAATTTCACATTATGTTTATTGACCTCTGTTGTGAAATAGGTCAAAGGTTTCATCCCATGATTCATATTCCTGCCATTTGTCTAACATACTTTTACAACACCTAGTTTTGACACAAGCATTTCAGACAATCCATCTATAACATCCCTTGCTAAGTTACCCCTTTGATAATTACGATCATTTAAAAATAAGCATTTTACTTACATTTTGATCATTTTAAATTTCAGTTCCTTACTGCTTGAACACATGAAGGTGCCTTAGAAGCAGTTAAATTAATTCCCATTTATTTTTACTTTCTTTGAGTTAAATGGTTTATAGTAAAGAAAATGAAGCATTACAGAGCTCTGTTTCAATACTGCCAGTTAAGGATTTGTTTGAGTAGATTTTTGTTTTCCATTTTATTATTTCCATTTCCTTTGCTGTCAACCAAGTATGACAAAAGAATATTGCACATCATGCTAATCCAAGAGGTTTCTATTCAGCTAATGTAGCAGCGTGTACCTGCTTAGTAGGCAGCTGGATATACTTACAGAATGTTTTTCGCCTAATTAATCTGAATGATACAGCGTGTATGCTGTCTATCTACATTTTCCCACTGTAACAGAAATAGTGAATTTTTCTACAAGGACTTTTCCAGTATAGATTCATGGAATTATGTAAAATCTTCAACATGAGATTTATTTGCAGCTCCAGAACCGTAACTTTCTAATCATGGCCTCTCTCTGTATCAACAATAAATCCATTTAAACTGACTAACAAAGAAATACTACAAGCCCAGAACATGCAATCTAGCAAATAATAATCAACAAAGTTATATATCCCATACACTGTATTTATCCATTTCAAATATTAAAACTGAAATGTTTTAATTAATAGTTTCTTATTATTGTCCTTTTTGGTTTTGTTTTATGTGTATATTTTTTGATTGTTAACA
Organism: Falco naumanni; assembly: GCF_017639655.2. Taxonomy (NCBI): domain Eukaryota; kingdom Metazoa; phylum Chordata; class Aves; order Falconiformes; family Falconidae; genus Falco; species Falco naumanni. The sequence continues at coordinate 2,455,511 of NC_054059.1, read as the reverse complement.
ATTGCACTTCTACCAGGATCAGATAGTTAATATTTAGTGTCAGTTTACAATTCTGTATTTATACTGTCTTACACTGGCCTGGATCTGGCATTTTTATACCTTAATGCAAATTGTTCTGTAGGATAGTTGCCTATGACAGAGCAATCATCTGGCTATCACTCACGTTAACAACTGTGACCGGCCAAATTAGATGGTGTGTACTTTATTATTAAAAGAATGAAGATAAATGTATGATCTGCTTTTTCACCTGTATATTAGTAGAGTTATTTTGGGGTAGAAAGATACGGAAATTGTTTTGGTTGGGAGAATAGACTATAGGCTTTGGCTCATTTTCTTTTTTCTTCTTCCTATGAAGAGTTACAACAAGAAAAGCAAGATATTTTTATTTTAGAATATTTCAATATTATAAACTAAAAAATATTTATTACTAAGAATAGCTCTGTAAATAATTCTACTTCACAGTAATATACAACTGTTTAATTCTGTGGTAATTTCAGTCACTGGCTATTTTTATTACCCCTTTTTTTTTTTTCCTCTTTTCCAAATAACGGGTTGTTGTGGTTTAATCCTGGTGAGCAGCTTAGCACCACGTAGCCACTTGCTCAATACCCCCCTCAGCATAACGGGGAAGAGAACTAGAAGGAAAAAAGCTAGAAAACTCATGGGTTGAGACAAAAACTTTTAAGAGAAGGGGAAAAAAACCCACCAACCCAACCAACCAACAAACCAACCAACCAACCGAAAAAAAAACCACCCAAAACCAACCAAAGAACCACACCACCACCACCACCACAATGAAAATCAAGAAAAAACCTGATGCCCAACCAGTCCTCAAGAAATAGCACCCCTAGCAAATTTTCCTTTCCACCTTTATTTGCTGAGCTTGACATCATATGGTAAGGGATAACTTTGGTCAGCTGGGGTTAGCTGTCCCAGCTGTACCCACTCCCAGATTCTTGCCTACCTCCAGCCTACCTGCTGGTGCAGCAGTGTGAGAAGCAGAAAAGACCTTGATGCTTGTATAAGCACTGGTCAGCAATAGCTAGAACATGGTGGTGTTATTAACGCTGTTTTGGTCACAACTCCAAGACATAACACCATGCAATGTACTATGAAGGAAATTAAATTTAACCAGCTAAAAGCAGAACAGGTTTTTTTTGCCTACAATACTTTCCTCCTTATTCAGAGAAAGTTTACAGTTTTCCTCAATGGTATATAATGTTATTGCAATCTCATAATTTTCCACAGTTCTCATAATCTAAGTTTACAAAGAAAACACAACGAACTCTGATATTTTAGAAACCTTGAATTATCACATATAAAACTCAAAATTTGAACTCTTTCAGGTTTTTTCATCTCTAGGTTGGTATTAGACAAATTTACTGTGAGGTTGGTGAGGCACTGAAAACGATTGCCCATAGAAGCTGTGGATGCTCCATCCCTGCAAGTGTGCAAGGCCAGGCTGGATGGGGCTTTGAGCACCCTGGTCTAGTGGAAGGCTGACAGCAGCAGGGGGGTTGGAACTAGATGATCTTTAACATTCTTCCAACCCCAACCATTCTATGATTCTATGAAATAAATAAAGTTAATATAAAATCAAAGTCTGAAGCAGACTTTTCCAGTATTGGTACATCAAATGCTACCAGGAAGTTTTAGGTATCCTAAAGGAATAGAACTTCAAACCTGGAAAGCCAGAAACTCAAATCAAGTCAGATCACTTCACGGAATGAGATAACCCTATCAACTAGCATATCTCAAGACATCCCACGGTTCTTCAGGAAAACTTGAAAAGATGTAGCCTGCAGAACTTCCTGGAAACAGTAGCTAAATATAACAATACTTTAAAAATTACTCGGTTAAAGAAGGTTTGTGCTGACGCTGGGGACCCCACTTGCCTGGGAAGGCCTAGTTGTCAGGAATTTGCTCAGCCACAGATTGCTGAGAGCAAACAGGTGTGGAGCCTTTAGCTGAGCAGCCCAGGTTATCTGCCTCATTTACTCTTCAAACTCACAGTGAGACTAGAGAGCCTTTCCTAATGGTATCAGCTTACACAGCTCGTGTTTCTCAGCCTTGACTTTACTGCACAGCAAATATGAAGACTGTTGCAGTAGCCTGATCTGCATGTGCTGTTGCAGTTCCCTTCATATCTCCTGGCTACATCAGTCCTGTAGCACTATTAAAGATGTAAACTCCAGCTAGGCTGTAAGACATTCAACCACAATTACTTCCTTCATGTCTTGGTATCCATAGGGAAGAAGCCAGACAATGTGGTGTGAAGTCATCCACAGCTGAAAATTGTTCCTTAAACAGTCATAGAATCATAGAATCATTTAGGTTGGAAAAGACCTTTGAGATCGTCCAGTCCAACCATTAACTCAGGACTGCCAAGTCTTCATTGCTTCTGTGAATAGAAGGGAAGGAATCATGTATCTAAAAGTTTGGCTGTTAACTCCAGTTGTGTAAGAGGGTTTGAGGTTGTTAGTAATGCCCTTTCATCACTAGGGTTACCTGTCCTCTGTATCATGTGGCTCCCGTTCTCCCGTGCCAGTCTTCTGGGGCATCTCCTCTGAAATGTCCACGCTAAGGATTTACAGGAAAAACAAGAACTCAGCCTCAGGTAGGTTAAAGCTATATGAAGAAGCAATAGAAAAGGGGGAAAACATAACAGCGGATAACTCTCAGTAACATATGTAACGCAACGGTAATTCCTGATTATTTTAATCTTTTGTTCTCCATTCCCTCCTTGTATGTTTTCAGGGAAAAATAAGGTAATCACTCTACTTCATAGTGTAAGGTGATTCAGCATATCGGCTCTATTCCAGCCACGATCATGAGTCCCCAGTCTTGTTTTTACACATAGTGAGTAACTTGTCTTTTATGAAAAGAAGTTACTTACCCCACTTTCTAATAGCGCAAGTCAGGGACAGAGTATTAAAACTATGACAGAAACTGGATGTTTGTTGACATAAAGTCATCAAAGTTGGTCACTAATTAAGTGAACTGCTTTACCCTTCCATTATTAACTGGTCAAAGAAAAGTTATAGATAACTCACTTGAGAGTATTTGTTTGTCTTCTCAGGCTAGACATCTCTGTTATTTGTCCTGTACCCACTGGACAGACTTGATAAGGGCCAAAATTTGAATGGGACAATAGTGATTTCACTACGAGATCTTTTCATTTGCTGTAGCCAGGTGTATCTAATGAATTAAGAGACGTAGCCTGTAATATTCCTTTAATTTTAGGTCATTTGAAGCATTGTGTCAAACTTAACAATATTTTGAAAAAGCCTGACGTCTTTCATTACACTGAAGTGTTATTTCATTGATAGTCTTATTTTGTTCATATTAAATTTCATCCAGACAGGTCCCAGGACTTCTTCCCAAGGACAAAACTTCCAAATGCTAAAAGGTAACAATGACTTTCCACAGTTGTTTTTGACTATGGCGTCATATTTCAGACCACTTAATAGTAGCTGTTGAATAACATCATTGTACTTAAATAAAAATGTTACCCACTGTTTTATCAGAATCACTTTCAGTTGAAATTTGCAATTGAATCACTTATCACAGCAAGAAATCCATTTTACTAAAAATAATAGAAAGGGGCACACTGTATGCCAACTTTGCATAGCAGTTCATTTGAAACAAATGAATTCAAAATATCTGTGGAGTCTTGTACTAATTACACTTTCTGTTTTCCTATAATTCATTTTATAGAAGTTAGAAAATATATCTAAGACTTAACTGACATTTCTGACAATTTCCAACTGTTTTCTCAGACTATTTTTAATGAATAAAAATAATGGATTCAAATATTTTAACATGAATTTAATTCTTAAAAAAAAATAGACTTCAAAATAGAGCAATGCATTACTTCAGTATGTACCTTCTTTACTCTTAGAGGTCATTTACATTTTTCTGTGGTCAGAATATTTCTTCTCAAGAAATACTCACATCAAGCAATCAGGTGCCCAAGTCAGAAAACCGCATTAACACATGTATAATTTTAAAGATGTTAGTCCAAATGTGGTTAATTCTTTCAGTGAGGCTCTATTGTTTTGATATTTCCTGTACATACAAGTTTAATGATAAATTTCATAAATATTTGAATGTTTTATATGATATCTAAATCATATTAGATGGTATACTTTATGCTTTTCTTTGGAACTCTTGAGCCTAGGTTTTTTCCTTAACTTTCTCATCAAAACAAGGTGGATACTGGAAAAAAAACGAGCTAGATTTCAGTGAATGATCTCTCTGAATATATTCACTATCTACAAATAATTGGTAAAATCCCTTGATGTTTTTAATTAAAAATTGCTGATTCATAATGCTGGGCTTCATATAATTTAATTTTACGAAACCAATTTAACTATGAGCAGATATGTACAGGAACAGAAACTTCATTATGACCAGGAATATGGGATTTGAAAAAAACCCCTCAGGTTGCTAATGTATAGACTGAAGGGTTAATCACTTCGTGTTAGTGTACATGTCAGTGTTGTACATAGATTGCTCACAAAAGAGACAACAAAACCACATGTATCATTACTGTGGTTTATTACTTTTTATTATATACTGGTTATTTTCTATTATGTTATGGTTTAGCAAAGTTACAATAATTCAAATAAATTGCAAAAACACTATGTGAATTAAGCAAGGTTTTACACAGCATGAACAGCACAGAATCCAACTCCCCAGGATAACATTCAGCAACCTAAATTACATGACCATCCTCCAAATTCCTGCCTAAACTCTATATAGTTGCCAACTTCTGCATAGAGTTGAGGTGAAAGACCTAAAGTTTGCAGCCAAATTCAATACAGAAGCACATTCTGTTTTCAACAGAATGGTTGAATAAGCAGCATCCTGCAGAAAAAAAGAAAATAATAAAGTAAGATCAGGTCCTGAAGAACTGTAGAACAGGTGCACACATACAGGATCAAAGATCAGTAAGATGTGTTACACAACCATAGCTCCCATTTGTCCTAACTTATTACTGTTAGGATACCAAGAAAAAAAAAAAAAAAAAAAAAAAGCGCCAGCATTCAATCAAATTAAAAGCTGCTTGTTTGTCTTTACATATTCACAGTCTGGCCCAGACAACCCTGTGTCCATTGGTGCAATTCTTTAACACTGCTTCCTATTGCTTGAATGCTTTTGTAATATTTTGTTATATGCACACCAAAAGATTCATAAAGTAGGTCATACACATACCAAAGTGAAACACTCTAATCCAAATACCCTCTTACGTATAGCCAGCTAATTCTGGAGGTTTGGGCTCAAATTTATGACCTAACCCCAGGCACTTGCTTGCAGTAATTAAGTCAGGAGCTAGGGCTTCATCTATTCTTAGTGAAGCAAAGTACCTTAATGAGGCAGAAACTTTGTTTAGAAGTATCCACATATCTCCAATACACATGCACAAAGAGATAATCTAAGGTGGTTGGTTTTCTAACATCTACATAGGAATAACATGGACTAAGCAGGATGACTTCAGAGACTGTCTTCTGTTCAAGTCCATTCAGCGTTCAGAAAACGGAGGTTCTACCACCTGTTTCCTCATGCCTCTGCTCTGCTAGATAAGCATTATAAAACAGAGACCCAACAACATGCAGAAAGGGTATGTTGCTTGGAAGGTAAGTGTGTGAAAACCCCTGTTTAAAGCCTGCAATGTAGTGGGAGGGGAAAAAACAATAAATCGCTTCAGTTGTGGGGTTGTAGTCCTTTCTTACTCTTCTGGCATACTTGGGCCAGACATACTTGACATCTTGGAGGACCTAAGACAGGCATTTGATATTCCTTGCCAGGCATACCTCCATCTGCAACCAAATAGTATTGGTATCACCTCTAGCTTTTAATTAACCTGGCCATGTCCTGTCTAACCGATCAAGGACAGCTAAAGAGGACTGCATTGCTTCATTACTTTACCGTTATATTATGCTACCACTGTGAACATTTGCTTTATTATTTAGAAAGAATGCTTTAGTAGACCACTTACAAATACTGTGGATGTTGTATTGTTTTACTTCTAATCCCACCCTCATTTCTTGTTTTGTATGAAGTATTTACATGCATACTGCCCTAAAGATGAACTCCTTGGCTATTTTGAATTTTTATGCTGTTAGTTGATGGTCAGTTAATTCAACTTAAGGTCACAGTTATGCCTTTTTATTACTTGTGATCATGTTTTTGTTTGACATTCACGTTACTTTGTTATATCTCATAAAAGTGATTAATGAAGAACTTCTAATTGCAGAATACAAGCTTTTTATTCTTGCCACTCCTGCTGCAGAAAGATTTCTAAGTATTTGAAAGCCTGTTATAAAAGTTAAGTGAAATGCACTCCATTCTGAGGTACAAGATTTAAGACTTATCTAAAAAAATAGATTCTGTAGACGATAATGGACCAGAATATTCGCCCAAACCTTGAAACACCACTCAACGAAGGGAGAAGATTTCTGTCATTGCCGTTCAGCATATCAAGAAAGCATGTTTTTTTCTTGCTTATTCACAGTCTACATTAATGATTGATCTAAGACTTAAACCCTTACCAATCTGGGTCTTGTACTATGTATCATGACTCTTGGACAAGATTTATCCAAATGTACTTACTGAGGCTCAACAGTCATACTCATTTAATTAGAAATATTTATTAGCATGTTTAGTTACTTTAAAGATGCCCTTTCCTTAACCTTTTGTATATACATATGGAAGCTTAACTTTCCAAGCCATATTTCCCACATCAGTGTTTTGTGTTTTTTTTATTGCTACTCTCTCTAAATGTAACTGCATTAACTGACGGCAAAGTAGGTGAGAGGAAGAAATCGCGTCTGGGATCCCTTAGTTAAAGGCAGGATTAATGCTGTTGACATGACACAGGCCAAAGATATCAAAGATATCAAAGAAAAGAAAACCTCAGTAATCTGAAGGGCAATCAGCCAGAAAAGGAAATTAAGTCTGGGCTACATTTAGAGGTTTTCCTGGTGTAGCTATACTGCTTAGAAATTTTGCCAGACCAAGGAGCACTTCTGGAATAACCTACTCTATACAGAACTTGTCTGGTCTGATACTCTTCAACTTTATCCTTGATGGATGTTTTCCAGTATCGTACAAGAAAATCCCTGTAAAGTGTTGATGCACTTTGAGATACCTGATGCAAGATGTGTACAACTGTGGCATGGAGCAATTGTGTAAGACTGACTATTCTATGCTTGATTACTTGGGAGAGTTGCAGAGCTCCTGCCATCTGATTACACTACCTTCAGCTATTCTGAAGAACTTAAATTAGGGAAAAGATTGAGTACACCTGACAAATATCTGTCCATCCTTACACTTGTAATTACACAGAATAGACCATTTCTGAGCATGCATAAGTCCATTAGGCTTAAGCACAGTCAGTCATGTTGTAGAATTTTCTTCCTCACTGAGAATTAAGAGGGACACCATGGCAATCAATATTCACTGTCTGCAAAAATTTACCAACAGCAAAAAGGAAGTCCCAACAAATAAGCTGTAATTTAAGGGAGCAACTAGAATAAAATAAAATATTCAGAAAGCAAATTCTTAGTATCAGTATCATTTACATAAAACTGAACTGATGGGTGTTAGTCTGAGCCTTGTATAGATGATAATACTTTCCTTCAGGAACAGTGACACTGATAAGGCTTGATATATCAAACTCTCTCCCCATTTTAGTATAGAAATATCAGCAGAAACATGACATGAAGCATAGAAGGGTCTTTTCTTTATAGTTGTGTTCCTCACTGTGAATGTATAGAAGCCTGCATATGTCTGCAACTCAACAGACATGCCGGCCAGTATAAACACCACTTCAGTGAGTGAGTGTCTTCAGAACAGTGTCTTTAGGCCTTTTGCATCTTAGATAAAAGCCTGAAAGTTCAAGGATGACTTATATCACCTTGGGCAAGTTACAGACAAAGAATAGAGAACTGGCCTCTGTTTACTTGTCTTTCATTCTGCAAGGCTTTCCATCCACTTATTTATTTCATGCCATAATTAATTACGTAAATAAATCACTGATTTTACTGTACATTTTTCTGTGAAGGTGACTGAACATAGGAACAGGTTTCCCAGAAAGGTTATGGAGTTTTAATATTTTGGTAGTCAAAAGGTTTTGACTTTTTTGGTAGTCAAAATCCAACTGGACATGGCCCCAGGCAACCTGTTCTACCTGACCCTGCTTTGAGTGAGGGCTTGGACTAGACAATCTCCACAAGTTCCTTCCCTCCTTTAAGCTACTACGTGATTCCATAGCTGTTTGAGGTAAAGCAATTTAGAGAATTTCCCTGTTGCACATGGTTCAGCCATTTTCCATGTTAGAACTAAAACCAGTAACACTTAATGACAATCTACTGACAAGATTAAAAGAGTAACCCTCTTCTCACTCATTATAAATTCTGTTTAAGTTTTTGCTTTTCTTCACAACTTTCCACCTATTTCTTTCCTAATACAATTCCCCAACTTTGATTGGTATAAAACTATGCACTACTGGAAAAGTATTATAAAGTACTGCAGATCCTTCTACAGTACACGAGTATGTCTTTATTCAACATTTAAAATTGTCTTCAGAGAACTGGGTTCTCTGAAATTATTTCTCTTTCAGAGGCACAAAAATATTCCTCTGGAATAATTTTAGCTACTGAAGAAAGCTACCATGGTCACTGGAGCAATTCTTTCCTGCTCGCAGTCCCCCGAGTAGACATGCTTTTACCAGGTTAATTTTATGTGCCAAATATTTTAGATTATTATTAAGGACAGCTAATTTTTCACTGGAAGTTATAATTGTAGAAAACATCTGTGTTTTCTAATCCTGGTGAAGCTTGAATGGGTCTGTTCCAAATACTAATGACTTCTTCAAGGTATCAGAAAAATGAGAAAATATTAACTGTTTGAATACTGCTCAAAAGAACTGAATACATAAGAAAGTATTGAAATGTTTCTCTCTGCTACCTTTAATTAATTGTCTGTGCATCACTGCATCTGTCTCTCTATACTACTGTGCATTTGTACACATCCTCTGTTTCAATGTCAGTCTAAAAGTAATGGTCCCACCTGTGCCCATTCTCTTGTAACTCAAATTCCTTCTAAAGTCTCATATTTCCCATACTATCTAGAAGCATATCACTTCCATCTGTCTTATCTACTCAAAAATAGAAAAGAGAATACCAAAATATACTCTGGTGAATTACATCTCTATATGACTTGTCATCTTAGTCACTGTCTTCTCCAGTAAACCCTACAGACTTTTACCTAGACTAACCACAGTTCCTGAAAAAAGTAATTTATTTTTTCTGGATTCAGGCTTTGGATGATAAACTCTTCAGGCCAGGAATTTTACTCACTTTCATTGTTGCAGAGACTACAAAAGGTGTTTTATCTGAAAACTAGCATAATAGCAAGCCTTAGTAATTTTCATCAGAAAACTGGAATCTGGCTTATAAATTTGCATGAAGGTATTCTGCTATAGAATTTGTTAAGAGTCCTCAAGTGTGAAAAAAGTGAGTTTACATAGTGAGTTTTCTTCCTTTTCATAAATTTCTAGACTCAATATAATTGAGTCTATAGAAAGACCAGATCTTATACAGCTATTAAAAAACTTGGTAATTTTCTTTGCAGAATTGTGTAAAATCCCCAATGCTTTAGCTTCAGTATAATTCACCTCACCTTCTCACAGGTACAGCAATCCTACTGTGACTACAGGTGGTAGAAAATATGATGGAAAATATATTTAAAGAATTCTAGAAAATTATTTTAAGCTATTTTATTTGTTGGTTTGAGGTTTTTTCCAAATTTTATTGGCAGTTTCAGTCATAAGTAGGGAGCCTGACACTGGTACAACTGACCCAAGGTCTATGCATGAAAGCAGAAATAGTTCCCAAAAGATTACAGAATGTAATATTACCTGCCCTAGCCAGTGAGAAATGGAGATAATCAATGATTGTTTGCAGTATTCAGATCCTGCAAGTAGAAAAACTTAGCTAATAAAAACTTTGGTGACTACTGTCCTCTATTAATCCTGTTTCAAAATTCAGTATCAATCTTTTTTCTTTTTTTTTTTTTTCTTGTGAACTGAATCTAAAATGTGAAAAGATTGACTTTAAAATCAGCAGTTCATCTGAAATCTTTGGAGACATTCTAAGTCTTTTTCTTTTTTTTAAATTTATTTTAGGTGTTTTTCTCATGATTACTAATGATCTGTAATAAGGTATCTTTTTCAACAATGTGTATGTATCTTTTATTGTGTATGTACCTTTTTCAGCTTTCTCTTCACGTACCTCACCCATTTAAAAAATACCATTTGACTAGTTCTATGTTACAGCAGGACAACTCATAACACCAAGGTTATTTAAATGATTGCTAATTCTTCTAGCCAGAGACTTTTAGTTTAAGAAGAAGGTAAAGAAGAATCTCTTTACTGTAAAAAATCAAAAATAATTCTGGAGACAATGTTAGTGCCTGAGGAAATAGAAATATGAAGTGTAATACTGTTCCCAGTCTTTGACTGAAGCCTGCTATGGCAAATACTATTTTTTAAACTAATTTTGTTGCAAACCTTTGAAACAGCACAATGAGTATGCATGCTGTTATTGCTGAGATTTCTTTTAGCCCAAAATAGAAGTGGTCAAACCACCTCCGTGCAGTGTGTGAGCTAATGCTGTGAATCTTTGGCCATCTCTGTATATCAAGTGTATGTTCTTATAAAATGTGTAGCAGGCTTTAAAAGCCTACAGAACACAGAATTAGGTAATTGTCCATACAGTGTGGTATGTTCTATTACTATGTGGGGGTAGCATGGCAGTGACAGTCTTGCATACAGAAACCTGAGAGATGGACACCAAGTAGCACACATGGAAACTGTGTACCACTACCAGCAATAGTGCCTGACTGGCTTGAGTAATTGTAAAGATCAGAACTCGATGATATTCAGGCAGCAGTGAATGTTTCAAACCCCAAGGAAGTAACTGAGAACTAATAAAGTTTAACACTTCATCAGATACGATCTGACACTGTTTTACCAGAGTTTAAATGAAAGCTCTGCTAAATTCCAAGTAAGAAACAGAATATGGATTAAACGTCCAAATTATAAAAGCCATATAGATGTATCTATACTATAGTATCCAAAAGGCTGAAGACAATTAAAAATAGAAAAATAATGCATTTCTAAAATCTTTCAATATTTTCAAATCACTGTAAAAAATGCATTCATCTTTAGATTTGCAGATCACAATTTTAAAAAGCCCACATCACTGACTTTTGCTTAAAACCAACAGGCTGGTCGAAAGGCCAAGGAAATCAATAGAAAGATACACATAAGCTTTCAGGATGTTCGATAAACAACAGTTAAACAGACAACTAGCATACCGTTTAACAATTCTATAAAAGCAAGCAACATGTCTCACCTGCCCCAGAAAAAATAAAAACGACAAAACAAAATCTGTGACTTAAGTGCTTGTCAAACTCCTTGACAAATCCTGCGAAAGCTATGGCCTTTTCCTCCCATTATCTCAAGCCCTAATTTTGGGGTTACTAAGGAATAGCAGGTTTCTTTTTAACTTTAATGTTTAGAAGGAATTATTTCAGTTATGCTTTGTTCTGGTCAACAAGGCTTCATATATGTATTTCACTGAATCAGGGCTCAGAGCATTCCAATCAACAGGCAGACACTAAACAGTTTACTAAGGTCCATGAATGAGACTGGTACCTATTTTTTAATTTTTACATAACTTCTAGAATCCACCAGAATACAATAGGCTGTCTCAACATTGGCGAGTGCTTCAACAGAATTCATTTATTAACAGGTCGCTGTGGAACAGATTTACTGGTATATAAAAATATAAGTTAAAGTGATCAGACTGTGTGTTTTTAAGCACATTACTAGCATCATGTTACTTATGTAGAATCTTCACTTCAGACTAAAATGCAGTCATTTCCTGCTTTATTTTGAAAAAATTCAGAATAGGTTTTTAAAAGAAATGCATTAAAATTAATCCTAATTTTGAAAACTAACATATGTAAAGATAATTACTTGCCTTACTAATGGATTTCAGAAGGAACCAGGTTTCTTTAGGCCTGTGAATAAATTAAAACGGTCCTTATCTTATTGCTATGAAAATTCTTTCTGTGCTTTGTCTATCTGGTACATCGGTAATTAAGGATTTAGAGGCCCTTTGCCTGATTCTCCTCAGTGAGGCAGGTGAAATCACAGTCTGTGACTACCTTTGCAAATCCTCTAGATTATAGATATCAGTGCCCAGTGTTTACTCATTTTGAAAGCTCTGGAAACACAGGTATAGATAAATTCAAAGGAACTGCTATTTCACAGTGCCCATTCCTTGGTAAACTGAAGCTGAAAAGGAACTTGTTCTTTGATAACATATAGCAGTATGAGCAGACTTAAACTAAAGATATGATATATTATTCCCTGTACACATGTTTGAGAAGCTGGCAATGAGGTCATGTTGTGTTTTTCACACATATTGATAAGGATATGGTAAAACATTAGGGATTAAGTTCACAAGGAGCACTGCAATGCCGAACTTTTAAGTGTTCAGGAGACTAAGTTATCCATACTTCTCTACGTAATGTGCCAAGACAATCCACTTAGCAAAAGTATTTGTAAAAACTAGCATAATGAATAAGAAGGCCTGAAACCACAGCCACTAAAAGGCTCTAAGTACAAATACAGCAGCTGAGCCACAGGCTGGACGTCAAAGCAAGGAGGCTGGATTCAGCTGGCACTGGAGGTTCAGGGTTCCTGATAGGTCTTGGTGTTTCTCAGTTCAGTCCAAACTGATCAATATACCATAAGATGTGGGGAACTGTCTTATTTTAACAAGGAGATATAACTAATGAAGAATACTTTTGGATGGAAGACGTAGCTATTATTTAAACCCCACATTCATATTTCTTCCTTCTGTTCTCCTTCCTGCTTGTACAGGGTGGAACTTGATCATTGTTTTAAAACTTAGGGAGGTCTATGGGGGTTGTTCATTGGTAGCTGGTCTTCTGCGTCCAAACAGAATTTGAGCATCCAGGAAGTTTCATAAAGTTCAAGTTGTTTTCTTTTTGTTAACAATTGCTCTTTTCCAACCATTATACGCCTTGATGAAAAACTGTCAGCAATAAGACCAGAGGAACAGTCCATAATACTCTTACTTAATCAGATGAACAAGTCTTTCTAGGTAAAGCCAGTCCTGTTCCGTTGTTCTGGAGGCATGGGAGCGAATGTTTGGAAACATCTCTTCCCTCATCACCCATAGTTCCATTTTCCTCCTACCTTGCACTTGCCTAACGTGATTATGACCACATCTCTGCTCTGCTCCCAATTAATGCCTGGCTGGTTGATTAGTGTTGCTTAGCATTTTAATGAACTTGTGAATTCATCTAAAGGCAATGTACTTAGGGAAACAAGAAGAAATTGGCATACAAAATCTGGGAAAGTAGGACACTATTTATAAAGTAGCTGATATAATTTGTATGATTTAGGATCTGAATTTCCAAAGTTGTTCTAACTTCATAAGAAACTTCCATTCAGCTTTTGTGAAGTCTTAAAATATTACAAGCCAATGAAGAATAATCAGAGTTTAACCTGAATTAAGCTGTTAATTTTACAGCAGTTTCGTCTTATATATGTATATGTGAACTAGGAATTACCTGACATTGTTTAATATACACATGCTTTGCAAATTTATATCACAATCAGCTGATTACTGCTATTTATTACTGAACAATATGAAGAAAATCAATACAATATATAGAGATGAGTAGGACTTCTGAAAGTGTTACTTATACAGTTTCATATTTTTATATTTTTTTATTTTACAAAAGAAACCCATGAGCTTTTTTTCTGAGGTGTTATGGGGGGTTGATTTGAGGACAAGAAATATTAGATTCTTCAGATTCTGCTCTGATATAGATCAATCTTCATGCTGCAGATACATTATCATTCCTGAGAAAGCGTTGTATGTGTAAATAGATTATAAAAGGTTAATAAATATCATAAGCATGTTAGGCTTAAGTACCATGTATTACAGATAATTATAAGCATATAAGTAGAAGGTTTTACAGTTAACCTATTGATCCGTTGAACTCTACAGCAATTTACAGTAACTGGCTGACCACTCAACAAGTCATATTTAATGTTTTATTATCCTTTATATATGACCATAAATAAAACATATTTTAAAATAAAGCATGATTAAAATGAGTATTTAAAAGCACTTCTCATAAATGGCTAGGTTTAATTAATGACTACTGTCACTGTTTTATTGTAAGCCCCAATTTATGAGCTTGAACAGCTTTGAGGGTTTCTACCCCTTGCTTTCTACTTTATCCTTCTCTCAGAAAATTCTTTTGATGAAGGAAAAGCTATTTCTTTGTATAGGAATAGCTACTTGAGAAGCAGTGGTGCAACCTATGTATTACACAAAACTTTACCAATGTACTGCTACTGAATTGAGTTTTCTTCAATACAATAGGCTATTATTAAAAACAATTAAAAGATGATATGGAAGTCACAAGTTATCCATGAAGCAGAATGGGACACTGGAAATTAGTACAATCACTATTCTATACAATTAGACTGAATTGGCTCATTAGATACTTGTCATTATTAATTTATTTCTTTTATTCACCTATACAATTACCAATAATTATTAGGAACTTCCCCCATTTCTTATTTTATCTGAAGATCAGAAAATAAATGTGTCATAAATGTTGTTCTTATCAATATGCTTTTTTGAAAACACAAAGGGAATTTTGAAGATTGTGCTCCTTTTTTTACCTATGTGACAAATCAAGTAGAGCTCCCACCACCACCCACACAATTATTTCGCTCGCAGAAATGGTGAATTTATGAACATTCTTCTGCTCTGGAGCTTATAACTACACAGCAGCACTGTGTGTGAAAGCAGGTTTATAGCCCCTAACAGCACTGCAAATGCTTAACCATAATTTCTAATCTTGTCGTTGGAATTTACTCTAGGGATCACATATTTGTCTAAAAATGAATTTCATAGATGTAAGTGTGTTTTGGTCTAAGGAAATTGCAGATTCACATTCATTATGCATATTTGACCTCTGCCCTTCCATTCTCAATCAGAAAGAGCATGAGGCTGCTGTCTTTTTCTGTCAAAGTGAAGTAAAACTGCCATTCGTTCTGCTAATGAGAAATTCAGCTATTGATCTGATCTTTGCTCTACTGCCATTGATTTCTGCTCTTTGTTTTGTCATTTGGATCTAGAACTGTCAATAATTATTGACTGAAGAGTAGAGAGTCAATCATTTGTATTCTCCATAGAGCTTGTGAAAATTGAATTTATCTTCATATTCATTGGCATTTTGCTATGAAATTCTGAGCCCGTAATAAAGCTGTTTCCAGTTATTCTGGGATTAAGAAGTTTATGATTATGAAAGATAATTTTTGATTGAATTAATTTACAGATTAATGGTTTCTAAATGGCAATAAACAACTCAGCATTAAACATCTGTAAATCAGCTTATGTAGTATATCTTTCACAATAGATTAAAATAATAGCTCCTCTGTTAGTATAGCATTTTACATCCATGCATCAATACCTGAATTGCTATTACATTTTATTCTGGGTTCTTATAATACAAGGAAAGTTAAAAATAAAAAAATAAAAAAAAAGACTTAATATAGAAAACGTTCCCAGGAAATTATATCAACGACACATTTAGGTGCAGTACAGAAGAGAAGGTGTGAAGCAAAAGGGATGACTTCAGAGAATTTTTTTATATATAAATTTATAAAGATATCATTGCTAGATTTAATTTTCTATTTGGATCACTAGTTACACATCTGCTTTGAGGAATTCTGAATTCTGTGCTGGATAATCTTAGATTTAGAGGCATACTTAGGTCATTATTTTTTCAAGTAACATTTTTTCAGGTCACTAGGCTCTCCGTGAGTCATTTTATTTGATGTATTTTACTTGATACTTCTATACATGGTCTTTCAATTGAGTCCTCTAGATAAACTAATATAGAAGAGTAAAGGCCAAAAAATGTAGGGAGATATATAAGCCATGTTGCCAAAGAACATTAAGTACCCTTTCATTTGACCAGATACCCTGTGTTAAATGCATACATTATTGGAAGATAGCCTGCTAAAGGTATATGACCAGAAACAAATCATGTCCAGCATTTAAGGGAGCTGTTCACTTGGCACGTAGAGACACAAGGAAGACAACAGAAATAAATACTAGTATGTGTCATAAAATACCAGTTCTTCTGAAAGAACATGTGTCAAGAATCATGACACAGGTAAACTTTACTGGTGGTTATAAAAACCTTGGAATGGGAAATAAAATGTTAATGAAATTGTCAGAAACAGAATAAATAGAATGTGATAGTACTGCCGGGGAAAAAATATCACTATTCAGAACATATCCAAGCCAATCACAATGCTCCCATCAGTTTTCAGAAAATTTGTGTTAGTTGGGATATTGTTGATGATGTTCTACACTTCCTATCCATTTTTTTTTTTTTTATAAAAGGGATCAATTCTTATTTTCCTGATTCATGATAAATAATACTGCCACAATGTAAATGTAACTGAAAAGGACAGGGGAAATAGTTGTTTCCATTTTGAGAAATTCAGATAAAAGGGAACATATTTAACTTTTGATTACATGGACAAGGGAAATAATCTTTCTAGTTTTCCCTAGTGATAATTTGGAATCAATACAGAATGGAAGGAATGTTGAAATTTGACAAGTTTTCATTGTGGAGAAGCCCCTTTAAATGTTCCACTGAGGGCTGCACTACTAATTGCTCTGACCAAATGCACACTCTGTAGTTTCATTCACTTTCTGTACACACAGCACATATCATTTCCTAATACATGCTCTCCTTTAACAATGTCAGTCATCAGTCACATGATACACCCTTATACTCACACATGAAAATATATATGCGACTGTGTGCACATGAAGAGTCCAGAAGTATGGAATTTTCCATGGCTCCACAGTTTTATGCAAAAAATGCACTGTAGTGTGTTACAGTTGAGTATTCTGGTGGAATCCAGCACGACAATGCCCAGTACATACACTCGTTTGCATCGTGACAGTTTAAGATACTAAAGCCCACGGTGTAATCACATTATGGCTACTTTAGGGATGCAGTGAGCACTCCAGTGAAGACTCAGAGGTTATGTATCTTTTTCAACCACCAAAATTTGCTGATGTTGGTGGTAGAGGAGATATTCATACTTACTATCATAATCACAACTTGCTTATGATTTTTATTAAGGATCTAGTTAAATAAATAAGGATTTCTACTCAAATCAAAAGCCAAGTCAACACTAAGATTTCCATTAATTTTGAGGAATTTTGGTTTTGCTCTTTAATCAAGTTCTTGAAACTTAATCACTCTACATATAACAGACACATTCTGTTGAACAGTACTCTATACACAAAGAATCCCCAAACATTTTTAATATTTTATATGTGAGATGCCAGTGTACTTAACATGTTTCCCTTTCTTTTCTCAAAAGTGCCATGTGTCGTGGGATCACTGACACCCACCATTTTTAGAAATTTATCTGAAACTGGTTAAAGTTTTGAAATCCAAGGACATTCCATGGTTACCTGAATGAGGAAACACTCAGCAGAACACTTTTCATATTTGTATATTTATTTATGCTCATGATGACCTATAGCTGCATATTGAAAGCATGGGAACTGTGTATGGAAAAGGGAAAAAAAACATTGGAGGTAAGTTAAGAGGCTAAAGGTAGATGATCACTTTGAAGGTGAGTGACAAATACGATTACTGAATATCTACAAATATTATAGCTACTAGCTACCAGTTCTGCATATAATAATGAATCGTATAAAGCAATTTGGACAAATGAAGCAATCGGTTCCATGCTAATAGACAAACATGATCTATTACAGAGTTTTATAGAGATTAAGTACATTATGGTTTTAGATTTTTGGGTCCAAATACTAAGAATAAAACAGGTATTACATTTTCACAGTTCATTTCTGCTTTTTGCCCTACAGACCATGTATAACAGGAAAATGTGACCCCAAATTCAGCCAGCAAAGTCATTGCATCTCAGGGACTCACAGACAGCAGTGTTTAATGACCTGAATTGGCCTGTTCGATAGGAGTTGCTCTGCTCTCCTAAAGCAGAAGTGGATGGGTTATCCCTTAAAATACATACTTTTACATTATTTTTAACATTAGTATATTAGCTTTGCAATACAGTCTACTAGAACAGTTTTTTGAGACATCTGACAACTGGAGGTGGGGGTGGGGGGGCGGTGGGGGGAGTGGAAGGCAGCCTATAAATTACTTGCCCAGCAGGGAAAGATTATTTTTCCTCGATTTCTTTCACTAGAAAACCAAGGTGTACACTCTATAAACTTTTATTTATCAAAACAGCTTTAGTAACCCATTACAACTAAAACAATTCCAGAATCTCACAGATTAGCTTTCTCTGTATTTCACCATCTCTTTGTAGTCTCCTCAATGTAACAGCAGTAAAAAAAAGTGTTATGACAGAATCACTGAGAAAAATACACATAATCTACGTATTGAATAATCTTGCTGATTTTCAGTTTTTCAGTGGAGAGCTTTATTTATTTGCATTCCTTTTATCCAAACCTTTTATCCAAATCTTGTATTCAAGAACTGTGGTGTTCAAGAAGCAAATCTTGGGAAAATGAATTCTTAGGATAAAAAACAAATTTCTTACAAACTTATCTGTGCTTAAACATAGATTCATAGAATCCTAGTCACTTAAGTTTGAAAAAACCTTAAAGATCATCAAGTCCAACCACATCTAGAGATTGGTAATAATAATAAAAAAGTCTTGTCCTCTTTTATTTGCATAGGAATTCTCAAATTCAAGGTTCCACAAGAAAAAGACCCAATTAAAATGAAGTCCCCTAAGAAACTTTCATAGAGCATCAAGAAGACTGAATATGAGGCCTTTAACATAGGAGAAGTTCATTCTTAAAGGCAGTTCCGGAGAAGTGTGGCACTGGTCTCAGTCTTGAACCAGAGCACATTCTTGTGACAAGGACAATTTGGTTGAAATTAATGAATTTCCAAAGTTTGCAAGTTAGTTTCTTTCATATCAGAGATCCCAGAACAGCAAGGAGCACAGAAAATGCTGCGTTGCAAAGTGTTTACACTTCCAGGCTTTTCACTCTGTTCTGTTCCAGCTCTGTTACTTTTGTCATCTAAAAAAGAGATAATATTAAATCCATATAGAGAAGCTGAAACATGACACGTTTTTATCAAATGTAAAGATGAAGTGAATGTATAACTGTAAGAGACATTTAATTAGTTTATCGTTTAAATATTATGCATAGCAGTCAAAACATAACCAGCATACCAGCTTTTTGTTAGTCACTGCACCGACTGACATAGAATCCTGTGTGAAATTGTTTATGTTTTATATATATATATAAATATATAAACATATACCTACATTCACACAATAGTGAAAGGATCATTAAGCTTTTAACACTTCTGCTTTGTACTTAAAATATGTATCAGTGCCACCATTTTTTCCAAAAGTGAAAGAATGTTGTAAGACCCTAAGGGTATGTGCTAAAAGTGTGTGTGTGTGTGTGTGTGTGTGGGGGGGGTGCCACAGTTGTTAGTTCAATTGAATTAGATTAAGATGGGTGAAAAGCATGGGTGGGGAGCTGAAATGCGAGCAACCTGAATCCTGAGTTTTTAATTACAGCATATCCTTTTAGCCCAGGCAGCAAGGCCTGGGAATCATCAAGTATGGTCCCAAGAGAAAGGGATCAGCACAACTTCTATTGTTACATGATATATGCTTTCAAACTGCTTGCAAACTCTTCCCAACATGAATTAAATCTTGAAGTGCTCAAAACACTGCTTTGTGGGTTTTTAAGTCATTTTAAATAGATCTTATTTCCTGATCAATATCCTCCCATTTGTTGGCATACCCATGTGCCCCATTAAAGATATGAATAATTTTCTCTTATCTTCTCTCTGATTTGCAGCATGATGCGTGAAACAGATAAAGTGGGATGAGATCACACTGTGTTGGCTATTGTAACTTCATGAAATTGTATTTCAGTTAAATAGGTTTGGCATCATTTTTTAAGAAAGCTATTAATCATTCTGTGCCAGGAAAAAAAGGTTTCAGAGAGAAATTTCCCTTAAGTGAAGTCAGTGGGAGTTGCTGTTATCAAAAATTTGTCAGCAATCTTCCAACAATTATGATTTCACATGGCAATTCTTAGAGAAAAAAAATGTCTTACTGAAAACTAGTCTGCTACTTCAAAGCAAAAAAAAAAGTGTTGTTATTAATTAGCTGAACTTTTAGATTTAATTTAATTTGTATAGCCATATTACGTATATGTCTCCTTTAAAAATAAAGTATTAAAAATCATTGTTACTGGCTGTTTTACATACTTTTCTCCCTACTATTCCTTAGGGCTTTATAGACCATGTCATTCTGATCATTCTCATAATTTCTCATTATTACCACTGCTTGCTAATGACAATTATTATGCGGGGTTTTATAACTCTTGTTAAAAAATGTTTTTTGATCTTTTATGATCTTATAAGGAATATTTCTGCCTGCTATTGAAATCAAAATCAAAACAGGCATAACTTTACAAAAGACAAAACTTTGTGGCAGAGTCACGGTCAGCTGTTCCTGGAGGGCAGATGAGCCAGGAGTCAGCATGACCAGTAGGTGCACCACCTGGCCAGAGACAGCCTGTGCCTCAGTGGGGCCAGGGTGGTGACTGTGACAGGCTCTGGCAGTCATCTGCAGGTGATCATCAGAGAAAGTGAGATAATGAGTGGGGTCCCTGGTCCAGCCAGGACATCCTGCCAACACATCAGGATTGCAGAGGACAGGACTATCTGTAACATAGGACTGAGGGCCTTCCAGGAGATGTGGCTGGAGACCAGCACTCTTGCATTTCTGCGGCAGGGACTGACATCCCTCTGCTAAGCTGAAATGGGGCTCCAGGACCATAGGCAGGTAGTGAGGAGGACCCAGGGAATTCTGGGGACAGAGACTAAGGTCTGTTAATATCTTCACTTGTTCTGCATGCACTGACTTTGCTAGAGTTTTCCCATGGTCAGGGCAGATGGTCCTTGACAAGCCTCCTATTGATCCTAAAAAGACTTCTTCTTCCATGCATCATATAACCTCAAAACCTATTCTGAATTTCAGTTCAATATTTTACCTGAAGGTTTTGAGTTGTCTTTTGTCATTCCTAGCAGTTGTCTAGGTCTCATATCCATAGTAATAGGACTCATAAATTATTCGTTGAGAAATGTATCAGAAATTCACGTTTTAGATGTAATAGTTAATTTCCTCTCTTATTAACCCAGTTAACAGTCAATCTTCTGAGAAACTTGGGTTTTCCAGTTTGCTGTAGGCATTGTTGTCAGCAACAAGATTATCTTGTCAAAGAACTTGTCATCAGAATGCAAACTAGTTTTAGTTTTACTTTTACTGACCTTAAGCACTACTGTCCTTTTCCCTTCCTTCATGTTTCAATCATATTTGTATCATATTTCTCTTACCTGCTCTAATAGCCAAAATACCCTACCCAAAAATGCAGTTGGGCAGACAGCACATTTATTTAATTTCAGACTATGCAACAGTTTTTCCAAATGTCAAAGTATTAGTTTCTTAAAAACACCAGTGAGCACCTTTTCTCTATTATAGAACCCCCTCATGTTGATATTGAGAAATAGTGTGAAATGGGGACAATGGACACCGACTGTGATTGTATATGTCTGCTCAAGGAATGTGGGTACGGTGACTGGTCATGGGTGCGGTGTCTGGTCACATAGGCACACAGCTCTGAGGAGACACCTACCCTTCTTCCTCTGACAAAGGGGCTATTTATAAAAAGGATGAGAAAAGGATGAGAGACATCCCAATGCTATCTAGAGGGAGGGAGTGCTAAGGCTTCTTGCTGGAGAAGATCAGATGGTCACAAGGACATGAATCACCTACAAACCTGCAAGACCACCACATTCCAGGCAAAGGACTGATAAGCTAATTAATATACGAAGCGGGGTTTAGGTAACGAATATGTATAGGCGTTAATTGAATATTAATTTGTTTTATTGTATAAATGTGAGATGATCTTTATATACAATGTAAGTAATAGACATATTAAAGAGTTAGTAAAATCACGACTGGGTGAAACATTAAATTGAAAAGTCCCGTTGCAGTTGGTGAGCATCCAAGAGTTTCCAATCCATGGTGTTTTTCATCATTCTTCACTCTTTCCAAGACACAATGTATCTCTTCTGTATCATGATGAATGGCAACCAGAGGTTTGTTTCCATTGTTTCAGACGTGTTCTCACAGCTGACATAGATCATCATGTTACAGTAGTTTCTTCATCAATGTAAGATTCATTATGATGGGGGTAGGCAATAAATTTGAGTTTGTGTGTAATTAGATTGTAATAATTGATAAGATGTAACAGAGGCTGAATAATTAAATTTCCATTCCCCTAATTTTAGTAAAACTAAAACCACAAATATTTGAGTGCTTACTTCTATCTTCAGCAATTTATTGTTTCCTAAACTCCCCAGTTACCAAATTCTGATTTAGTTAAACAAGAATGTGCACAAAGTTTAGGTTAAGCTGACCCACCCTCTCAAGTCGTTAATGCTCAAGTACCCAGCATCTCAATTTGTCAAAACTGATGATTGGAAGGACTTCTGATCAATGGAATCAATCTCGTGGAAAAAAGAACGGGTAATGATAAGAGGGGGTCTGCAGTGGAAAAAGCAGGTGGAGCTGGTTCTGGAGTTTGGGAAGGAGTGCTAGCTAAGGGGGATGTGCAAGAACTTAGATGGAGTCACGGGGCACACAATGGGATGAAGAGGAGTGAAGAGGAGATAACAGATGGTCGGGACCACCACCTGGAGGCATTTTATGTGTAACATAAAATGGGACCCACAGAATAGTTCAGCATGCACAGTAGGTGGAATGGTTCCCCATACATCCGGCACCGCTATAAATAATGTCTGTATTTAATGCTACATTGATGTTAATGAGTTTTATCCCTGGATTTTGGTTACATTATCTACAAATATAAAATCACAAAAAGTTCTCATACAAACGCATTCTTTTCCAATATATATGAGTACAGTTTCAGGGGTTTCATCAGGATGTATTTCAAAATGACGGATATTTTGTTCAGTGTCAAGACAAATGTCTTGGGTTTTCATAATGTTACTTTCACAAATAAATCCTTGTTGTTCCCATAAAATGCATCAACAGTTTGCCATTTTTTTCCATTTCATTGGGTCCATACTCTATGTTCTAATATAGTTCCATTGTGATTTGGTATATGGTGTATACCGAAGCACTGCATGTTGCTAAGACAAAAGCTGTGGCTTTGTTGTTGATGAGGTCATAAGTAAAATTGACCAGACACCACCAAGATTGAAAATCTTTTTCAAATTTAGTTGCATTATCAAATGCATTTTCAAATTACATTTCAAATTTCAGTGGGTAAGTTGCCCTCTTCACCTTCTCTTATAATTGCTGTTACCATAGTTAAGCTTTAATACAACTAAGAGCTAGAGAAAGATTATTTTGGGCTATACCAAGTGCATCCACAATCAATTGGTGGTCCCTTTGATTAATTCTTTCCCAATGAGGCATTATATCATATAAGAGCCATTGGTTAGTTCCCAATGTTAAAAAGGAAGACCACAGTGGGTGTTCTGATTTGTTTAAATTGCTTGTTGTTATGTTTAGTCTATTTATGAGTACATCAGCATCCTATTCAAGACTCCCAATCCTGCCCCTATTATACTGGCCACATCTCTCCTTGTTTGACTTGGAGAGGTGAGGGTTCATCCATGTAACCACACTAACCATCCTGCATACGACATACTTGAGAATGGTGAATAGATGATGGATTAAATAACATTCATTGTTGGCCTGTATTTTTGACCATATACGGTCCAATGTCAGAAATTTTGGGGAATAGAGTATTCTTATCCTTTACAATCAGGATAGATGTTGTACTTGGCTCAGTAATGTTTATTTTACATTGAAATAACAGCCCCATGCCACAGCAAACCCAACCAACAGTCTAATCTTTCAGAGATGTGAAGTCTTGTATCTTTTGCTGTTGAGCTTGATCTAATGGTATACATAGAAATCTGTGATGCCTTCTCAGGAGTAGATCCATTGATCATAAGGCATCCTATTTTCATTTCTTTCCCTGCTGTTCACCAAAGTCAGAAAACTTTATCATCAGCTTCAGCTTTATCCCAGCTCCATTCGTTTTCTAAGTATATTTCAGTTCTGTGCACACCCACAGTGGAAAGCTTTAAATCTCCCTTGCTAGCGTGTATTCCCATACACCTAGTATATTTAACATCAGCTTGAGACCATAACCACTCTAGGGTTCTTTGACAACAGGTTAGGAGAGGCGGCACTGCTAGGGTTTGGAATAGTAACATGAACACAGCATTTCCATTTGCTGTAAGAGAAAATAAATACTTGTTTCAGCAGGGAGAGTCTGAACAGGATGTCCTACTAAAAAGAAAGAAAAATCCAATGTGCACGAACTCTCTGTTACACCACTGTTATTGGTAGCTTCCCAGGTAAGTGGGCCACAAGGTTTTAGTTAAGGTCAGCTCCGGTTAGGTATGCATGCCATTTTCTGGTAGTGGGTTTTTGTATAACTTCTGGGGGTGCAGTCCCCTTTAGGATTGCTTCTGGTAAATTAAATGGCCCTCTACGTTTGCACAGGTTGTCCCTGATGTGTTTTCTCAATTTGTTTAACTGCTTGGACTAAAAAACCCCAGTCTCTTCCCATTCAGAGTATCATTGTTCTGTTTCTTTAAATGTGATTGAGCTGAACAATAAAGGTCTTTTTGACCCATCAAGGCCAGTTTGTAACAGGTTACTGCAAGTACCCTGTTCAGCAAAGCCGCCTTCAGTTATAATACGGTCACAGGGGTGTATTGGCCCCAGTGACTGATAGGTTTTTAATTCTTCAGTTAGAGTTTTGACCACCTCTTTATGTTCTAATTTCCACTCCCAGGGTTTGTCTTTCCCTAAGAGTGAGTGTAATGGATGGGAAATGATAGAAAATCCAGGTACATGCTTCCTCCAGTATCCTCAAGTTTCCATTAATTGTTGTAACTCCTTCCTTGAGTGGGGCATTTGCAGCTCTTTGATTTTTCTTAATGTATCTGGAGGGATCAGTGCTGCACACTGTCCACCAAGTGCCTAAAATTTTTACTTCTTTATTTAATCCCTGACATTTTTCAGGTGGAATCTCAATTTCTGCTTTATTTAGTGCTTGCCATACTGCTGCTGCTGCTTCCCCCACCTTCTCAGGTTCCTCCAATCAGAATATCATCTATATATTGGTACAGTTTCACATCTTGGGGAAGTGAGACTGTCTGTAAAAGTTCAGCATCTGTGGCATGAGCAACTGTGGGTGAATGTTGATACTGCTGTGGGAATCTGTTAAAGGTATACTGAATTCACTTCCAAGTGAAAGCAAACTTCTCTTTATACTCCTCCAAGGAAACCATAAATAACAGATCTTTTACATCTAGATCTGCCATCCATGGGTGTGCAGCTGCTTGCAAAGTAGCTGTTAAGTTTGCAGTGTTTGGTACAGCAGCTGTTAATGGGGCTGTATTAGCATTCAGGCACTGTCAATCAATTGTTAAATGCTACCTCCCATATAGTTTCGGAACTGGCCAGACAGCTGAGTTATATGGGGAGTGGGTTCTAGGGATAATTTATTGTTTGTCTAAATCAGCTATGACTTCAGAAATTCCCTTTCGTGCTGCAGCAGAAATTGGATATTGTGGTACGTCAGTAATTTTGGAGTCAGGGAGTGCAGGAGCTGAACGCAGCACACACACTGCAAATACCAGATTTCTGCCAGGGTTGGGGTCGATGTTTGAGCCGAAGCTGCCATTCGATAGGTGCCAGGTTCATCCATTTAAAACACCAAAACCTGAAATACTTTCATGATGATCTTTAATTGCAAAGCGAGCAGCTGACAGGCACTTCTTGCACTGGAGCATAGCTCACCTTGGCAGTTTGACACACACACTTGCTCCATTCACACCAGTAATCTTAACTCTTCACCACACGGATTGCATGCCCAGCTTCTTGGCATCTTGTGTTAGAAGTGAAATTTGTGCTCCCGTATCTATCAAAAGCTTCACCAATTGTCTCTAAGAACCAACTGTAATTAAAACGTAAGGGCCATCTTCACTTATCCGCTGATAAGCTTCCACTTTCCGGACAGCAGGCGCAATTGCCTGCTGGATGTTACTGGGTTTTTTACTTCATGTCCTGCAATTCCTTCCTAAGGGGGAGGAAGGGGTTGTCTTCCTTTCTGGGGAATGGTGCTGAAGAGGTTGAAACACTCTCCTTTTTTTCACCATTATCTCATTTCTGGAATGCTTCAATCAGACTCAAGATAATGCCGGGAGGCTGGTCTTGAATTCTAGGAGTGCCTAGGGCTAATGCATCCTTTTATAATTCATTCCTCTGTTCTTGAGCTTCTGTCCGTGGGATTTAAAATTTGTTTACCTTTGATCTAGTTTCTGTCCCCTGTTTCAAGGGCCTTTGTGATCTCCTCCCAGGGGCTTCTGGTTTTATCAGCTGGTGCGTAGTCCCAGCCCATGTCATGACTGTAGTTAGTAATGCCATGCAATAATTCCACCAATGAAGGGAGTTGCTTAGGAGCATTATTGCCTTGGGTTTTATTATATTCAGCGTCTCTTTTAATGTCATCCCATTTTGCAACTACATAGGGTTTAAGAATTGCTGGGGCTTCTCTAATCAGTGGTTTTAACATCGTGAAATCTATTGTAGCAGGTAGTGGGACATCATGGGGTCCACGTTCATGAGTGGCTTGTATGCTAGTGGCTTTGCGACGGCTGTGGAGAGCTCATGTAGAGATTTGATGGGGATTGTGCAATAAGGAGGGTTCGCCTTGCTCCATAGCGTCTATTACTCCAGCCCAATAAGGTACTAGGCTGGTGATAGAATAAGGTGCATTTGTTGAGTCAGGTCCTAATTTCAGAAAGCTCCCAGACCCCAGTAGGCATTTGTTTTGCCCTCATTTAACATTGTTTGCTGCCATTTAGGCATACTCACCACAAATATTCAGTTTCAGTTTCACCTGGTTTTCTCCTATATCTCTCTTGCAAATTCGTTAATTGTGATGGATCCTTGGGGATGGTTCACATACTATGTTGCAGAAGACCACCACAAGTTCCACAGCCTTTAACAACAGGTCTAGCTTCATATTCAGAGGACCTGTGGGGAACAAAAGTTTGTCATCTTCTGGCTTGCTATTATCAGGATTACACCAGATGTCTCCATCCCAGTCTTCAGGGGATACTATTAGTTTCCTGATCTGTACATTGTCAGGGGGACATGGAGCTGTATAAGCAGAATTTTGAACCTTCCATTGAATTTTTGTCTTTTCTCCTTCTCTTTCTGTAATTGTTTTTGCAACTGCTCAGTTTTTAAAGACAGCAATAACTCAGTTGCCTTCCTACTCTCTGCTTCTGTAGGTCCTGCTCCCTCCTTTGTCTGTTCTCCCTTTCTTGACATGCAGCTCCTAAGCAGGTACCTAGGTTCTTGCAGTTAATTCCTTTCCCTTTTCCACCCTTTGTGTAGCCCCTAGTTACACTTAGGTGCTCTTCAATGGCTTTCCAATTATGCCAACTGTCACAAACTCATTCTTCTGAGAAACTAGGACTGGATTCATTCCATGACTGTAAATAATAGGTGATACTACTTACCATCCTGCCAGCTACACCAGTTTGTCACAGATGGAGTGATGTACTTTGGTCATGAGCGAAGTAGCAATATGTTTATTGAGATGAAACAGTGATTTAATGAAGTTTGATAATAAACGTGACAGTGATTTAAGAAGATGTAATAGAAAGGTACATACTCAAATCTAATCTAAGAGCAAGCACAAAAAATCCACGAGCAGCATCCACCCTTACAGCCAACAAATGAGAATATTTAATAATTAGAGCTAGTTTGTAGCATTTATCATTTTACAGTCTCTTAGGAGAAAAAAAACCAAACAGCCAAATTTCAAATTAAATATATAATCTGTCCCCATAGTGGCATAATTTGGTAAAGTTTTTTCTAAGTCCTGGATAACAATGTGTGAAACTATGTAAATATATTTCCCAAATTATATAGTACTAAGCCCGATTGGGAGCTTGGGGTGAGTTACCTGCCATCTCCCAGGCTCTAAGCAAAATGAGCCAAAGCTCCTTCTCTGGAGCTGAGAGAAAGTGACAACTAAGCCTTACCTGGCTGAATTCTTGTCAGTTCCCAAAAGCGGTCACCTCCTCAGACATGTTGTTCAAAGGGAACTGCCTCTGCCCTGTTCCAGGGAATGCCAAGATACTAATCAGCTTGAACTAAAACCGTGCCAGAAACATACTAAATATTACACTTAAAGGATGTAAGTGACCTTGCCCAGGTGCTTTGGTTAACATAAGTATGTGGCTAACGTGGATGAAGCCAGCAGATGGAAAAAGCCAGCAGTGGTGAAGACAGTTAAAATTGCTGCTTCCCAATGAACCTGTGCAAATTTTAGCAGCATCATATTTAGCATAGTCACATTCTTCCAGCATAGCATCAAAGTAGTTTCTTACTTACATTCCTCCTCCCAATTATCTTGCTATTTTTTTTTTTTTTTTTTAAATTATTTTGTGCAGGTTTCGCTTGCTTCTTGCTGGCTTACTGGGGAAAATAGAAGAGTTGGAGGGAAGAGAGGAATTGGTGAGGTTATTAAGAGAAGATGTCAGCCTGAGAGGAGCAGCTTTCTAGCTCTGCTATTTAAGCCTTCCAAGACAGGTTGCAGTAATGCAATCTCTCTCCCATTTAGACTCTCCTTCTTTCTTGTAGGCCTCATTTTTCCTCTGTAAGGCATTTAATCTCTTCCATCTTTTTCCACATTCATGACCTGGTATCCAATTACGGTAACTATTCTTGCTTCCTTATGTCACCTATATCTTTTCAGTATTTATCATTTTCAAATAGTATCTCTTATCACAGACTTTATTCATATTTTTAGCCTTAAAAAGCCAATTAAAATTCACAGGAGCTGATAAGTCTAACGTTTTTCACTGGTTTTAGCGATTTTCATCACAGTCAGTTTTTATATGCAAATATAGTCTTCAGCTTGATATCTCAGACTTAGGCAAAAAACATGACCATTAGCAGCTTATGATTCCTACTGAAATTTGCCCTAGGTAAGATACAGATTCACTGCAGCTGAAGATCAGAATGATTAGAATACCAAGTTTAAATAGCAATTTTTAATGCTTCATTTGACATCTTAAAACCTTCACGCCTGTCTGTTTTTTAAGAGAGCTGGCAATTCTGACACAGATAACTGTCATGAGACACTACCTGTTATTTTATTTTAAGTAGGTACTAATTGCCACCTTCAAGCTAGCTGAACTTCCACAAACTGATAATATGTTTTAATTTAATTTATGTGCAATAATTACTTAAACCAAACACAATTTATGCCATTTTATAGGTGGTGTTCTGAGCTGCAGTTGTCCATAGTTCAAATTGTATTAAACCCCGTTCAGCATCTTCTGTATCTCCCTATACTGCTGCATTTTCAAGAAATTTCAAATTCCAGTACAGGGAGAGACTGGTACATTCTTAATGTGCAAAAATGATGGTGATCATGATATTTTTTCCAGGCCCATTTCAGGAAATATGCAGTGTGTTATAACATGCAGGAAAGTTCCAAACTGTTTTGACTGTCAAGAGTCAGGAAAAAAAAAAACAAAACATTTTGGGGTTCTTTTAAAATAATCTGAGAATAAAAACAACAAGCCTAGAGACTGTCTTTGATTAAATAGTTATGATTTTTTTTTTTTTTAATATAGTACATCAGTCACTGACTTACCTCTTTCCTATTAGATTTAACATTCCCTAATGCAATATATAAAAATGTAAAGCATTTGGAAGGAAATATCTGAAAATATTATTTGAAACTGTCAGTTTAGTATTCTAATTTACCCTCCAGTAAGTATTGCATTTTAAAACAAAACCAGAAGAAAAAAAATGCAAGAGCATCAAAATACACTAATACTATAACTCAGTCTCCAGATGGAGATTGTAATGAGAAATAGAGAGACAGTGCTGATATAGAAAGATTAAAATTGATTTTTCATACAAGTACAATGTAAAGTGATGTTTCTTAGGCTTCTTGGTATTTACACAGAATTTCTACTATTGGTAGCAGACAGTCAGAATGTAATACAGAAAAAAAGCCCAACATTATTTAAAAAAGCTAATGTATTATATATATTTGATTTACATGTTTGGGTTTTTTTTAATTTATTTCAGAAATTACAAGTTGACAAAGCAGCACGATATGGACTGTATCTAACCTGCTAATTCAGGAAAAGCAGGCAAAATATTTCATGAATTTGCAGACTACGAAAGGCTTAAAGATGAATCTTTCTGTTAAGGTTTCTGGAGGTCTCTGAAGAAGACTTGCACTTGCAGAGGTAATTTTTTTTCTTGGTGAAAATATAAGGACTTCAATTGTCCCTTCAATTAGTCATTCTCTACCTTACCTCACTTATAAAATAAATCTGGAAGAAGATAGCTGAGGCAGAATTAAAGTTATTTTTATTTCACTGAATGTGATGTTAAAATATATTTAATCCATTAAAAAAAAAAAAAAAAGTATTTTATTTTACTCTAAATTTTTTTAAAACTACTAAAGAAAAAAAATAAGTTTTAGCCAGAAATTTGCAAGTGAGGAAGCTGATATTTATAACCATTTACTCAGGGATTAAAATTCTTTGCTGTGAAAATGACGGATGATATTGTGCTCAACCCCATATCTCCAGAAAACATCCTAAATACATGTGCAGTGTTTAGGACACAGGTCTGTTTCTCAGTCAGCTCTGTCAATACTGTGTCATTCCCTGAATTGACAGTAAAAATTTGAACTTTAATTTTCCCAATAATTCCCTTGACTGTGCAGAGAGGTGTTATTCAGACAGGGATTCCTTAGCTCTCAGGGATGCTGTAGTTAAAAACATGTCTGTGACAGAGAACAAATGGTAGTAAAGAGCTTCACTCGTGTTGTAAACATCTGAATTACACCTCATGTACTGGCAGATTGCAGTTCCAAGAGCAAACATGCCTAGAGAGGCCATCGCACAACATCCCTGACCTGGCTGAGGTCTCCAGTTTCTCAGCTCCTGCAAGAAAGGAACGACACAATTGGTTGTAAATATAGCCCTCCATTTTGTAAATCTATTTTTGCCCCAATTTTCTGCCTTAATGTGTTTCAAGCAAACCATTTAATCTAAATTTATAAATCTTTTCAGGATAGCCAAAATGACAATTGTTCTGTTCCCTTCCAGTGCAATTCCACATTTAATCAAGACTTTTCAGACATGTACCCTAGTAGAATATTTTTCAGTTCTTCTTTAGACCTTTCCAGACAGCCACAGTAGTCCAGAGGACAGAAGTCCTTTTCTATGATTTCAATATTTTCCACTACCCTTGTTTATTTGTCCATACTGAAAGACCTCTCATGTTGTTCATTCATAAAATTTGATTTTCTCTGCAACTCCAAGATTTATATGATATAAATCAGAATTACTAATAACATAATATGCTTAAAATGAACACTATATAAATCTGAGTTTTACCCGTAGTTTCAATAAAGCATACTACAGCTCAAAATACTAATTCAGCTACAGAGTGCTCTGGGAAAGATGTATTTTGCATCAGACAATGTCAGTCTTTCTGTGGAAACAAGAAAACAAGTAATTAACACCCGAGAAATTATTAAAGATTTGAGTAGCCTATAGGACTTCAAACTTTAAAAAGCATTGTCTGCTGCAAGCAAACCCACCACAGCAATGATCACCTTCTCGATGCACTTAGGAGACTATGTGATATGTGAGCCACATCCTCACTGTATTACAACAGTGCATCTGTGTATAGTACGGATGATGTGTCAGCAGATGTTAAGGGCAGGAGGACAGGTGAAAAGTCCCCGTCACCCTCCAGCAATTGTGGTGCTGTCTTTAAGAAATCTATTTTGCATATTTTAAAAATAATTTTTTTTTAAGGTCACAGTTTTTCCTGAACTTCCTTAATCAGTCTCTATAGTTTCCCAACATGAGAGATAACAAAAGCCTTGAAACTTATTTAACATTTAGTACTGTGGGCAGACATGTCTTTCCCTAATATAAAAAAAAGTTTTCTACAGAAGTCCAAATATTGATTTTAAGGGTCTTTTCCAAGTCAGGATCTTTGACACAATGGTTCAAATGATTTCAAAACTATTTAAATTATTAAAATGTGTACATGTGTACATTTATAATCATGCAACCATTTAGGCTGGTAAGAGCACTAGAAATCATGCAGTTTGTTCCTCTAGTTACAGCAGAGATAATTTTTATGTTAGAAATGTAGAAAAAAAATTTCTACAGCCATTCTTGATCATGAATCATCCATCCTCTTTGGGATTTGTCTACGGCTACAGTTGAAGAGGCAAGAGTTCAGAGTAATGGTTTTCTGAGAAATAGAATATTAAAATAAAATTCACATACATATTTGATTTTTCGGTCATAGATATTTGACTTTTCTCTAATTACAATATTATAAGAAAATATTATCAAACATATATGTATTTTCAGCTTTGATTTGCTTTTAGTATGTTCTTTATGTGAAAACAGACTACAAAAAGAGTCTGTGCCATCCACTCCTATCTTTTTTCCCAATAACACAATGTGTATCTACCCATATTAACATTCCGGCTGTGTGATTCATCCCACCATGTTGCAGTAATTGCTATGTTTTCACACTTTTCCTTAGGCATTATTGATTCAAATTCATCCTGTTTAGTACTCATGCTTCTGACAATAGGAAACTGTAGGTAAAAAACGTCTGCTCCTCAAAAGGATTTAAAGCCTAACAATGGACTTCCCCCAGCTTTTTGCTGTATTGTCAGAATTTAAGTTTTCATTAAAAAAAGAAAGATTGCAGAACGACAAATTTTGGGAGAAGCCTTCACTGTGTAAAGTGTGTTCAGAAGTGTTCAGAAGAATGCATATTTTCTAACAGAACTGTGAATTCCTCACATTGTTCTTACTGCATTGTTAAATGTAACATTGTAATTACCTACACTGTTAACCAGAAGCTGCTGATTGTCACAGCAGAACGAATAGGCTATGGCACTTATCCACTGTGACTAACTGTATCTGCCACCTCTGGGACCCCAACCATTTGAAAAGGTTTCTTTAACATAATAGAAGTTTTGACTTCACAGGGTTACAACATTTTACTCTTAAAGGCTTGCTTTTTCTTAAAGGAAAAATAGCAAGAGAAGAATTGCAAGTTTAGTCAGCTGAAAACTGCTAGGATTTCCTAGAAAGTTGTCCAGCAGCAAAGACTTTTCAGCTTATCATAGAATGGTTTGGGTTGGAAGGGACCTTAAGGATCCTCTAGTTCCAACCCCCTGCCACGGGCAGGGACACCTCCCTCTAGACCAGGTTGCTCAAAGACCCATCCAGCCTGGCCTTGAACATTCCAGGGATGGGGCATCCACAGCTTCTCTGGGAAACCAGTTCCAGTGCCTCACCACCCTCACAGTGAAGAATTTTTTCTTCATACCTAATCTAAATCTGCCCTCTTTCAGTTTAAAGCTATACCCTTGTCCTACCGCTACATGCCCTTGTAAAAAGTCCCTCTGCAGCTTTCTCGTAGGCCCCCTTCAGGTACGGGAAGGCTGCTGGAAGGTCTTCCTGGAGCCTTTTCTTCTCCCGGCTGAACAACCCCAGCTCTCTCAGCCTGTCTTCATGGGAGAGGTGCTCCAGCCCTCTGAGACCCTCCTCTGGACTTGCTCCAACAGGCCCATGTCCTTCTTATGCTGGGGGTTTAGCACATTGTGATTGTCTAGCCTGCATCTTAATAAAATCTTAGCACAGAGATATAGAAAAAGAATCAGGAAAAAATAAACATGAAATTTCCACAGAATTTCTGAAGTGGTGAATAAAAGCATTTACTTATTTTCCCCAAATGCGCTCATTCACTTGACATTTGCAAGGACTCCTAAATGAATTTCTCCATCAATTATCTCTAATTTTCCTTAACTCTACACCTTTCCTGGCATTTAAAATTGCTTATGGAGCCACAAATACTCTTGTGGGTCAGGAGCTATGAACAGAACCAGAGCAGAAAGCAGCAAGAAAATTAGTTCCAGACCTTTCCACAGTTGGATTTCACTCGCAATTTGAACTGTAACCAGAGTTTGAAAACTCTGTCTTAGGCAATGACAAGTAGTGGGCCAAAGCATAGGAAAGAAAAGGAGACACTATTACAGGTGTATAATATGGAGTCTATACAGTAAGCACATGGGCAGAAGGCAGTTGGGGTGAAGTGGGATGTAAGTGGTCACGCCTTGCACTGTGCAGCGGTAGATGGACCTAGAGTCGTTCTTACCGTTTCAGATGAGGGACCCAGAGGATGGTCAACACCATAAGTTCTTGGATTGTTTTGCTTGTCAGATGCATGACTTAAAAATTGAAAGGAAATGAAGCAATACTAAAAACAGCTTCTTCTCAAGGCTGCTCTTTCAGTACAAGTCCCATGTTACTGATAATCTTACTCTTTCTTCCCATTTACATTTCTCAAAGCAAAATGCTTCTAGAGGAGCATTCCCTTCATATCACAATACAGAAACACACCGCCTCATTGGATTACTGTGGGACCTGTGCACTTCTAATCTGCTATGAACTTTCTTCCAGTTTGTCCTATATAATTTTATGTATTATGAAACGGTTCCTCTTCTAGCCAATAACCCTGTGTTTAAATGCAGGGTTCTGAGTGTGGAAAAGTGTGATTTTACCGTTAGTAAGGCTAAATATATGTGTTCCAACTGCCCTAAGTGTGGAAATCAGAAGGATTTAAAGGATTTATAAGTAAGGAGGAATAATAATGCTTTCTCCCCTTCCTTTCCTCTGACTTGCATCAGAAATTTCCAAGCAATAGATTCATAACTATTACTATCACAATCGGGAAACACATCACATAAAAATATAGCTAAACTAGTTGAAGAAGTGCATCACAACAGAATAGTTGCAAAGAAAATCATGAAGTCATGTAGGATAATGAAGGATTATTTTGTGAGTGGTTGCTGACAGTGATATATTCTCTCTGGCCATAAAACGTAGAGTTATATTTTAGAAGAAAATGTAAAAAAACAGAAGTAATAGCACAGTAGGACACCAGGATCCGTGCCCAGGGCCCTACAGTAACAGAGATGAATAAAAATTATGTTATTCATGCAGCAAGAAACATAAATTCTGCTTACAGAGCTAGAGTTTCAGTTTGAAATTCCTGGTGTTAAAACATAAGCTTGAGGGTGGTTAGTTCTGCCATTGAGGACAGTACATACATCCATAGTATTTAAATAACTGGAGATGTATGTGATAAAAAAAAAAAACTAAGAAAATTTGCTTCCCCTTAGGTAGTAAAATGCCTTACCAGAAAAAATGAGGCAGTTTCTTCCTTTTTAAAGGTCCACAGCAAATAATGAATTAACCTTTCTGTTAAAGAAAATTGGGAGAAGAGGGCAGGAAAGCATGGTGACTAGCTGGAAAGAATGGGCACAATCTGATGATCAGAAACTTCCCAGTTCCAAGCCTGTGCCTCACTTTACCCTGATCATCTAAAGCTGCGTGAGTAATATAAGCCAGACTCACTATTCCTAAGAAAGAGATTTCATAGGTACCTACCACAGCTGAGAGGCATCACCTTCCAGGGCTGACCAGCCCTCTCTTAGGGCAGTAGAGCAATCCTAGACAGATTGCTTAAACTTTTACACAGCTAAACGTAGATCAGACCGGGTCCACTGGGGTAACTGCCCCTGTTAATCAGTTGGATGTATCCAGGGTGTTCTCTGACACTGAGGTCTACTTGTATCTGATGACCTCATGCATCTGTGCTACCAAACTTTTTTACTCTCTAAAATAAGGTACTAGCATACAATTTTTTTGTTGGGAATGGTCTGTGACCCATATTAATTCCTCAGCTGCACTCAGGAATTGTTCAGGTAGTCCTGCTCGGTATAAATCAAAACTATATCAGGGACTATGTTAAAAATTTAACAGTGAGACAAGTGAAGTACCACTGCATGGGAATCTTGCCTGGCACTGTGCAATTTTCCAGTATGAAAGCAGCCCATATGTCTCTTTCCTTAATCTGTTTAGGCCACTTTAAAACCTTGTGATTTTTTAATGGAACATACAACTCTAAATTTTTACCTATGAGCTATTCATCCATCACTTTTACATTAATCGCTGCTAGGCAGTGTCACACTGTATACAGCTACGTAGCAAAACACAGACCTCCTGCTGAAACGTTCCAATAGTCCAAATCTACTTTTAGATAGTTAAATATCTAGTAGTTCACAGAATATTTCATCCAGCTAAACTAATGCAGTAAAACAGTAGGTGGTAAATGGTAACATTTTAAATCCAGCTCACTAGTACAAAATTATCCCCACAGCTTTTATATCTTCTGGTTGCAAATTAATAAACCAAGAATCTAAATTAGCATATTATATCAAAGTCTAAGTTTGCAGAGTCAAAATTCCACCTCTGGTGGATGTTTCTCATGCCAGTGTCAGACTTGCAAAAATTTTCTTTTAAATACAGTTGAGATAAAAACTATGGGAAAAAATCTAGCCAACAAAGCACTGTCATCCCGTTTGAAATGTCCCTGTTGCTAAATCTTCCATTACATGTTTAGTTTATGTCATCATACAGTGACAACTGAATAAAACCTAATGTTTTGTCTTGAATTTCATGACATATAGAAAGAGTCTCATTCATGCATACTACATTATAATAACAATAACACATTAAATAATCTGGATCAGTTTTCTTCAGAGAAGACAAATGTTCATGTTAACTTGCGGTAAAAATAAAGTAAGAGGTGTTTAAGTAGCACTTGCAACTAACAGCGAACATAAGGAGTGATAAGAGTGACTCGATAGGAGGACTGGGAATTACCCAGTTTCTGGTTTTCTTGCAAAACTGCAGTTTTATAATTTATTAAGAACCAATAGGATTTACATTTCTTGCTGCTTTCATGGACCTGCTGTCACTGTCAGGATTGTCTTGTTCAGATGATACAGGCAGATACCCAGACAGGGAACAGGCTGTGTTGGTGGCCCCAGTATTTTTCCATAATGATGATATATTACTATACAAACCGAGATATGTCTTGGAATATGTTGCATTCCCTCTCTGCGCTTGCCATACCTTCTAATTTTGTTTGTCTTGTCTACACAAAAGTAAAGCAGTGACAGAACCCAAAAAAAAAAGAAAAAAAAAAAAAAAGAGCCAGCTGTTGATCAAGCATATATATTATGGATGTATATACTTTCTATTTCTTTCTGGTAAGTTTAGTTTGGTGTGGTAAAAATAAATTTATTTTTATTATTTTATTTGCCCTTAAGATACTAGAAAGTTTATTCATATTTACAAGTATTCATATTTCTTCTTTTGTACCCTCTGTTGCAGTCTTCATTACCTATGTTCTCAAAGTATTTATTTCTTTAAAAAAAGCAAAATGCATTGAAATAATTTTTAAATAGTTCTTTACAGTTGTTTAAACTTTATCACCTGGTTTCAGCAAATTAAAAAAACAAAACAAAACCAAACATACCTAAACAAAACCAGAAAAGGACCACAACTAAAATCAAAATTAATTGCCCAAGGCAGCCCAAGTATATATACTACATTACCACTTATAAGCACAATGGCATAGCAAAATCAATAAATCATGATCTCACAGTACTATTTTGTGTTGGTGCATGGGTTTGGGGCTTTTTTTAATATTATTTAAATATTTTCAAAGAACCCTTCCATGTTAGGAAGAAATATATAAAACTATCTAATCAATGTTATGTTTCCCTTTGATGTTATCCTAACTCCTTTGCTTTTATGAGGGTATGAAATGTTAATGGTTAAACAAAGCTTGCTGAATGTTTATATGATTTATCAGCTTTGGCAAGGCGGTTTATTTTCAGAAAGTAAATTGAAAACTTGGGCTCTAATCCAGACTATACTATAATCACATGCTTAATTTTAAGCACAGAAGCAATGTCCTTAAAGCCATGTGCAAAAATATTAAACACATCTTTTTTCTTTTGTCTGCATCAAAACTTAAACTGCAAGAGATGTGAGTCCTGTCCTGTCTCTTTTGGCTTTTTCAGTCTTTTTTTTTTTTTTATTACCTTTCTCATTACTCAGGAAAGCAAAATAGTCTTAATTGTGATATAGTGTCAAATCCTATGGAGGAATGCAAAAGTTTTGCCAGTTCATACTGTGAACTGGATAAACACCTGGAAAATTTATCTCTAGCTCTCTACACATCAGCTTGTCACCATTTTTCAGCAGCTAGTTTACAATGTAATGACACTGGAAGTGTGAGCCTAAGTCTCTGTCTCCCTGCTGATGAAGTAATCAACATACACCTGTTTTCTGCTTGGAAAAATGAGCAATTGATGTGGTGGCTTTTTAACCTGCAAGATGGTGATAAACTAGCATGCTGTAAACATTTGAATTTGACAAACTTTCTCTTACTGTTTGCAAATTGAACATGAGCAGCAGGACACTGGCACATGCATCTCTTTCTGTGATGACAGACTATAATGTCACTGGTAAAAAATTATGGCCAGTGAAGGTAGGGAAATCTCACTGATTCTTTCATCCAGAAAACAAAAAAGGTTACTTAAGGTTATAATGTGAATATTCATGTATTTCCACAGCATAAGAACATATGAAGTCATCAAAAACCTAGATTAGACAAGTCCAAGCAACTACATAGTCCATCAGAATCTTAAGAGGAACTTTCTCCTCATGGCCCCCAGCCCATGTATGAAGCACAGCGCATCATGCAGGCTAAGAAGACGTAAGTTAAAAAAGTAAAAAAGTAAAGGGGGGGGGGGGGGGGGGGGGGGGGGCGGGGCTGGGAGGAGAGAAAGAGAAGTAACCATGCTCAAAGAAAGGGTGGGCTGTTGCCATTGCTTAGACACATGTAAACGCAGAGAATATGTTAATTTAAATATTCCTAAATAATTCTAAGATTTAGGCTACATTCACCCAAAAAAGGGAGATGAAAGCAATCCCAAGATTTGACCTATAAGAAACACCTTCTTGACAACTTCAGCACTGATGGTGATGATGATGGTAATGATACCTCAGCTGAAGAGTTTTTATTGCCTACAGGAACGTCTAATGTCCTACCTCTAGTTGTGACCAATTTCTGATGCTTTATGCTATTTTGCCATCCCATACTACAAAGTGAATATATCAAAAAGAGAATAACACGTTCTTGGACCCAGTAGCTGTCTACCCAAAGTCTTAAAGCTTTAGATTAATACATTATCAGCTATATTTCATCTAACACAATCAAGAGAGAGAGGTGACTCTTTTAACCCCTCTTGTGTGGGGGATACCCACAGACTTGCATGCTTTAGTCTCTGACATCATCATGATCCCTTACACATCCTTTACACATCCATGGACTGAATATTAAGTCTTTTTTGTCTATATGCTTGACATCTTCCTATAACTAGAATATTGGAGTTTATAAGTGATCAGCTAGTCTTTTAGATCTTAAAAGGTTGTTCTTCTGAAGGGAAAAAAAAAAATCACAAAAAGCTGTTGCTAGATTTCAAGTGGTTTATTTTTGGTTTGATACATATTTCTTGAAGGAGTGGGAGCTGAGTAGCTCATTTCCCTGAACAGTTGTGTTTTGTCTTAATTTTCCAGTTCTGACTTGCCACCAATCTCATGACCCATTGCGATCCCCTAGGAGTCACGTCCACTTCTGCCTACCGCCACCCCCCACTTTTTTTTGTTTGGTTGGTTGGTTGGTTTTTGTGTGTGTGTGGTTGGTTGGTTGGTTGGTTGGTTTGCTTTTTTTCTGGGGGGAATAGCTGGATGGCTTGCTTTTGATCTTCTCTCTGACATTTATGTATTCAAATATGACACGAGTCTTCATCGTTCCAAACATTGTGCCCTAGACACTCCTTTAGTAAGTTGACTGCTGAGGCCCTGCCAGTCCAGTCAGGGCTCTGGACATTGTCTTGTGTTGTTCCAAAAACACTAAACAAGCTAGGATTCAAATGTTCCCTCCTTTAGCCTGAATTTGGAATATGTCCAGTCACACCTGATAACAATAATATTGTGCACAATCATGTTACAAACAAAAGAATTCTTAACATATCTTTAAAGCTGTGAGGTCAAAGATAAAAAATAGGAAATACCAAATGTAAGTTTGGAATGCTTTTCTTTGTCCTACCTTCTAACAGCATTTTTTCATGGTCCACTGCCATTTTCAGCACACTGTTAAACAAACTAATCCAAGTATTATTTCACTTGTCTTCCTCATAGAGTGGCCCTCTGGCTAATATGTCTCACAGCATTCAAAAATATAATAATTAAATATTTCTTTAGCTTTTCTAGGGCAATGATCACTACAGTATCTGAAAGCTTCATAAATATTAATTGGACTCTTCATAGCATCTTAGTAAGAGGAAAGGGTGGCAATCTTGATAATTCAAACTGAGGGGAGTTACAAAGAAGCACAATTTCAAATCAAACTTATTAACACAGTTACCATTAATGGATTTTCTATTTTCAGAGTAGTTCTTATAGACAACTGCAGCTGTGAGCTCTCAGCTCTTCTGAGATAAACTTCCCCAAGTTAAGCCTGCAAAAAATGAGGGATACATCATTAATAACCAGTCTTTCAAAACTTAAAATATTGCCACAGATGCTTTGTAGCAGAGGTGGGAACAGGGTTAATTCAGCAGGACAGTATTTATTCCTCTTAACCACCCTCTGCCTACTTACTCAGTGTACAATTTCTAGTTTTGGAGGAGAAAAGGCTGATAGAAGTGACATTCTTTCATTCCCTGGTACTGATTCACCCTGACAGCTTGCCATCCTCTCATTGCAGGGAGTGTGACATAGTTATCATATCACATATTTTCCCATAAAGGCTCTTTTCTGGACTACCAGTCAGTCTTGAATTTCTGGCTACTCATCTCAGTCTCATTTTCCTCACACAGCAAACCCTGGGTTTGTTTTCCTCAGACTCTGCATTTCGGAGTGAGGCTCCTTGCTCAGTCCACACCAGCATTACAGTGTGGCAGTCTCCAGCCCCGTACCTCGTCTCTGAGCATCTCCCTTTTGGATCTGTTTTCTGCTAAAGCCTCTTCAACTTCCTTGCTGTGAGGGTGGGATTTGAGGAGAGGAGAGACAGGTTGGAATCCCCAAGCCAGGAGTAGCAGTGAAAATCCTTGGCCTCAGGCTGACATAAGTGTAGCACAGTTTTGGTCGTTTAGCCACTGAAAACTCAGAAGTCTTAGTTCTCGTGTGAAATATATATTTTTTCAAAAGACTTTTTACATCACAAAATTGAAATTAATTTTATCAAAGACACAAAGCACAGTTCTGGTGCAAATTCCACCTTCCTTATTGTATTAAGTGCTAGACTGAATGAATTCCAGATTTTATGTTATGAAATTTAACATGTTCTTCATATTTATGAAGGAAAATTTTGTCTGATTTTTTTTTAATTTAAAAAATAGCAACCAGAAATTCATCTGAACTGCCACAGATAGTTTTTACAAACAAATTCAGTTCAATAAGGTTTAGTATAACAAGATTAAAACCAACTGAAAACAAGGTCAAGTAGCTTTAATGGGAGCATCCTTACTGGCTGCAACCATAATACTTCTAAAAAGCTTCATTTTAATTCTTCCTTTTCCACCCGTACAGATGTTGCTAGCCCCATGTTAAAGACTTATATGATCTAGAAGAAAGGACCAAAGAAAAGCATGTCTGGGAAGGTTCCTGGGCATAAAGCACAACCGGTCTGAAGGACCTAACTGCCAACTAAAAATAAAGTCCAACTTTAAAGCAACTCTGAGTCATCCCATACTCCTGTTACCTAACTGTGCTTATGACAACAGGCCTATGGCCACCAAACCTGGCCAATTCAGTTCTGTGCAGATGATGTGCTGGCTGTTCACTAGACCTTTTCAGAGTGTCTCTGCAGAGCCAAGGCGTGCACAGCTTCTTCTAGGGGCTGCAATCTGAACAAAAAGCATTGCTTCTCATTTACTTTTCAGTGAGGCTTAGGAAACAGATCTGCATCTCCCGTGGAATTAGCTACCAACCATCTATCGCAATAGGAAAGAGATAGGAGATATCACAGGAAATACAGGAACAGGCAATATTTAAGATGTAGTACTATGTTTTCTACTCAGTACTGTTGATGAATCAATGAACAGCACTCTGGATATTGCTGTTTTACAGGAAGGCCTAATTCTTCCTGTACTTTGTACTGTTATCAACCCTGCAGCACTTAAGTCTTCTCGTGAATGTCATTCTTAGTCCGTACTGTATGCATTGTCCTACAATCTTTTTGTTCTTTCTTCCCCTAGACAGTCATCGGTTGATTTTTTAAATGACATAGCAGCTGATATCGCAGTGACAAGTGATTTAAAGACATTCCTAAAAATGTATATAACCTTTGACTAGATTTAATGCATTCAAACCATTTCTATTTTTCTGATAGCCTTCCTAAAACTAATCTAATAATATTCTTCTAATTTCAAAGTTCCAGCTTTTCAGAAAATGAATAACTCATCTGCTAGTTTAAAATGTACCATCTTAACACTAATTTACTGAGGCCAACAGACCTTAAATTATTCCTGATTTAGTATTCAAAAAAATGTTTCAAGAGGTATTTTCACCATTACCAAATTATATTAGCTCTGCTTTTTGGCTTCTGCAATTAATAAAACCATAGGATTTAATAAAAGATGCATGCAAAGTGTGGGAGAACAGAATGGATTAATCAAAGACATAAGATATTATATATTTTTCTAACATTTTCCTAAATTTAATGAAAAATTAGCATTCCTATTAATACCTTACCTCATTGCTATTGGTTCTAAGGATAATTTCCCAAAGTCTATATTTATAGGAAACTGGCATTTCATGCTGTAGCTATCAAATGCTGCCATATGTGCTGCCTTTTGTAAGAGAAATAATCATCTATCTTAGGAAACATTTGTTAAAATGTAAGATAAATACAATTTAATAAAAAGTTCAACTAAAACTGAATTTAATATTCCCTTTTAATTCTGTTGCATTCAAGCTTTTATGCCAGCTTCATCACTGCCTACTCATTTTGCATTATTCAGCTCTGTATTAGTGTGTTGGATCCATCCCCATTATCTTAAACCATCTAAAACCTGGGTATCTAGCCTAAGAGGGTCATCTGTCGATGTAGTCACACCTAGTTACCATCTAGTCATAAAAGCACTCCCGGAGACTGGTTCATCTCACCTTCAATTTGATATCTAAAATTGGATTAATTGTTCTGTGGAGGTTCATACTGGTGGTACGTTAAAACACTTGCAAAGAGCAATCTGTTTTTTTGGTTTGTTCCCATCATGCTTCAGCGCTTTGGCTGCCACAGGTGGTCAAGACATAGTATTCTCCCCTCCTTCCCACTGAAGGCAGCATCATGAAGGTCTGATTCTGCGTGACAGTCACTGACAGCTTTTGAATACTACGGTACCTCACTAACTAGTGCCATATTCTGTTGCAAGCTCTGGTGTTTATTTTTCATCCATAATGTTTGGTTATTTTAAAACATTTCATATCTATTAAATCTCTTTTATGTTTGAATGTGGAAAAGGGATAGAGGTGAGCTGTTTATAAGAGCATATAATGAACCATCTCAATGGACTTGATGTGTCATGAGACTTGGAGTCCGAGGACAGATCCATGGTACTTGATTCCACAGTGGCTAGAATTAAAGATCAGATGTTTAAAAACATGACTGTGCAGACACAGCAAGAGTCATGCTTCTGGATAGCCTGTAACGGTTCATGAAATTTTGTTTTGGAATTTAAATATAATGGAACAAGGGATTGTATTTAATTTTCACGTTGTCATGATGGAAAGTAAACCCAAGGTTGCAGGGGACAAAGTAAAGTCAAACATGTAGAGAGGTACAGAGAGATTTAGATACAGAAAAATCATCACCCC
This sequence comes from Falco naumanni, assembly GCF_017639655.2. NCBI lineage: Eukaryota > Metazoa > Chordata > Aves > Falconiformes > Falconidae > Falco > Falco naumanni. The sequence continues at coordinate 2,411,321 of NC_054059.1, read as the reverse complement.
TCAGCACTCTGAGCCTGCACAGCTTTGAGAACCTCAGTGAATTATATTTAGGAGAAGCACGGGAGAAATGATCACTCTCATGATATTCCATAATACCAGAACAAAAGAACAACAATTTAATTAATTGGAGACAGTATTAGAAACATGAGCAAAATGCTTACCACTTGACATTAGTACTCATACATCCCACCAAGATTTCATAGGTACTATGTATCAATAAAAAGTCAGTAATATTACAGAATAAAAATTTTAAAGGCCTGAATTGCTTTATAATTTTTAAACTTGGAATGATTCTTTTAGCCTTTATCCTCCTATGTTTCCTCTATATAATGCTTATATATGTTATATATGATATATGATAACCTCATATCCTCTATTTTAATAAAGATGTCTTAATATGCATAAAAATCCCAAAATTGAAGGTAAAATTTTACATTATATAGTCCATACATATTGGATTTCAAAACTGTAGGTGCTGACATTGTACACTCATGCATGCACAAACACAGTGCCATTCTGCAAGCAATTACAGACTCCCCCCTCAGACAGTGGCATCAGAGGACAATGTCAGAATCTCAGCAAAGGAGTGGGATTTTTTTTTTTTTATTCTTACGAAAACAGGATCAGAATTTAGACATGACACCATAGGAAATAATAGTGGGAAGGCAAAAAAAAAAAAAAACCAAACAACAAAAAAACCACCACCACCACCAACAACAACAACAAAAAAGGAAGAAGCTTGGTTTGATTTGCATTCATCGTCACATAAATAAATTGAAAAGTAGAAAAAATGTGGGCACTTGGAATTGCGTCTGTTTTTCACAGTCTCAGATACACACTATTTTAAATATGCATATAAAAAGAAATGGTATGTGAATATTTTAACTGATGAAAGACTGATTATCTGCAAGAACTTAGCTGGAACTCCTGGAAGAATAAAGGTAGCAACATTATTTTGTTTCCATGGCTGAAAATCTTCATTATGACCAGCTGATACTGCAAGCACAAAAACCTGCTAGCTGGACAGACATAGTAAATCAATAAATGATACTTATATTTTTTTCAGCATATATGTTAAAGATATCTGATTACCATTCAAAGGATTGGTGAGGATCAGTTATCTGAAATATTTATTTAGTTTAGCCTCTGCAGAACTGTTTGTGGCCACTCTGCAGTGCCCTGTGCTGAAGAGAGTGCATTTTGATGCTTTGGTAGGTTAAAGCGTTCAAATTTCAAAGTGCTCAGGAGTTTCAGTAAGTGTCTTTCTCTCATCTAAACTTTCCAATTGCTTTCTGATATCACCTCTTTCCTTGAGATTGTTTAAACTTTTTCCTGTATATTCATAACCCAAAACATCTCCAATTTCTTAATGGTCTTCCCATTCTCCTGAATGAAATGTTCTTCTACTTCTTTGTCAAACTTTCTACTAATCCCCAAGTTTCTACTTGAAAAAGACAACTCTAACCAGCTCTGAACTGAACTTTCTCAGCTTACAAATCTCTTTTGCATTTAATGTCCTTTTGTAGTAGCTATTAAGTTAATTTTTTTATTCTCTGGATCTCTCATCTGCTTTCTTTGATTCCATTAAAGAGCATAACCTGAACTGTGGAACAGCTGAGGCTCAGCACAGTGTGTCAGGGCTGTTGTTCTTAGCTGAAAAGCAAAAAGAAGAAGACAGCAGAAAACAAGCCACAGAAGTCACTGGAAAGAAGGGGATTGAAGACCAAGTAAAAGCTTACACAGAAGCATTCTCTGAGAGATTAATAGCCAGTACAGGAAAATCAACTATGATAATTCTGAACTTGAAAAGGTAAAGGGGATACTGAAGAGCATGCCAAAGGAATTGAGAAGATTTGGTTTTCCCATCTCTAAAGCTTTGCCTTTGCTAAACAGAGACATGGAGGAGAAGCATGCCTAATATTAGCTGCTGAAATTATATCACAAGACTTTGGCTCTGCCTTTAAAAATCTGGCTGATTTCAGCAATAAATCTAATACAGGAGTTGGAATCCTAAAAGTGGTGCTGGAGAAAACAAACAAAAAAAAAAGCATAAGAAAAATAATTACAATAGCTTTTGTGGGGTTCTGTTTTTTTTAGTTGGAGGGTTTTTGTTGTTCATTTTGGTTGTTATATTTTTGTTGTTGTTTTTGTATGCAGTTAATTAAGCTTAAAAAAATCACTGAAAGAAGATATTTATGCTTTTCCAGAACTCCTCTCTTAAAGCAAAAACAAGCCTAAATCTCCCCTTTTTCAGTCTAGTCCCATTAGTAACATTTTTTTATTTTAGAAGCAAAAAGCATCCTTGTTTGGCTCTTTCAGTTAATGTCATGAGCTGTGCATAATTTGCATTGCATTGAACTCAGAAACAACTGGTGACATAAACAAGCTCGATTGTTGCTTTAGCATTAAAAAAAAAAAAAAAAGGTAAAACAATCTTTGCTAAACTGAACCAATGATGTCAATGATGTAACATTTCTGGCAAACTTCACCATTGTTCAAAGTAGTAAAGTTGTAACAAAGTGATCAAAAAACTTCTTATGTGTTTGATTACTGAGATTCCATAAGATTTTTTATTTCTTGCCACTAAAAATGTGATCATTTAAGTGTTAGCCACTTGATCAGGTCTGCTACCTGTAGAGATACCTCTCTACTCAGCTACTGCAGAAAAGGTGAAGGAGGTATGTGTAACGGCTTTTTGAAACAAAATAGATTCAAAACCCGTATTGCAAGAAAAATCCCAATTTTGACAGTACGTGGTATTTCATTCTAGGACCAAGTGTTAGATCAAGACAGTCTCAAGTTACACATTCCAGAAAGAGTC